>NC_051163.1:100077846-100126633 GCF_013339745.2 Dermacentor silvarum | reverse complement strand
CTAGTACTACTACTACTGACGTAGTAGTACGATGGCCCCTAGTATAATAATAATAATAATAATAATAATAACAGTATTATTATTATTATTATTATCATCATCATCATCGGCATTCTTCATTCCTCCTATATGCCGATGACAAAGATTTTTAAGGCAATTCACACTGTTGATGACTGTCGCATCCTGCAGTCTGACCTGCTTTCTTTTTCTAAATGGTGCACAGATAATAACCTCACCTTGAATACTGCTAAGACCAAAGTCATGACTTTCACCCGCAAAACAGCAAGCATCTCTTTTTCTTATTCAGTAGATTCTGTACCATTGTGTAAGGTCCGTGAGATCAATGATCTTAGTGTACTTTTTGATACAACCTTACACTTTTCAGCTCACACTAAACGCGTCGCAATGCGGGGCATGCGCACTCTTGGCTCTGTTTGCAGACTGTCGAGAGAATTCAATTCCCCTACACCATTCCGCAAGTTGTACACAACAATCTGTCTTCCTCAACTCGAATACGCGTCAGTCGTCTGGAATGGCATTTCTAGATCCAACAGTGACATTATAGATCGGGTCCAGAAAAAGTTTCTAAGCATATATCATCACCGCTTTGCTAACACGGACTATGGGCCCTGCTCTAGCACTGTTGGATTATTGCCATTGCCCTTACTTCGCTGCCGACGTAATCGTGCTGACCTGCTTTTCCTTTTCAAACTCCTTCACGGTATCCTCATGTGCCCCGAACTCCTCAGTTGTATCACATTACGTATTCCGCGCAAAATCACCAGAGAACACAGACCTTTCCATGTTGCTGCCTGTCACCACCAGCACTCAACCGTCCATAGAATACAGAGTCTCTATAACGCCCACTTTCATGACCTTGATATTTTTCACAACTCTTTGTCTTTGTTCTGCTCTCTCAGCTTTCCGTTGTTGTGTCTTAGTTTCACATATTGTTCAACTTCCCTTCTCCTCCTTTTTATTATGTATGCATTTTGCGCCTTTGGTTGCATGTATGTACACTTTTCTTTTCAAGATTGTTAATTTTTTATTCATTGTTTTTTTTTACTGATATTCCCCTGTTGTATTTGCTGATATTGTCCCCTGCTGATATTTTCTCAACTCTATGTCTTTGTTCTGCTCTGAACTTTCCGTTGTTGTGTCTTAGTTTCACATATTGTTCAACTTCCCTTATCCATTTTATTTATCTATGCATTTTGCGCCTTCGGTTACATGTATGTACACTTTTCAAGATTGTTATTTTTATTCATTGTTTTTTTTTCACTGATACTCCCCTGCTGTATTTCTTTTTCTATGTATACGTGCGCCAGCACCCAGACCTCAAGGTTGTTCCTGGGCACGATAAATAAATGATTATTATTATTATTATTATTATTATTATTATTATTATTATTATTATTATTATTATTATTATTGGTGGTGGTGGCGTGCTGATTGCAGTTGACAATTCACTGAGATGTGTACGGCGCATCGATATAGAAAGTGTACCGGAGTCGATATGGCTAGAAGTCAGCCTAGCCCGATGTGAAAAATTGTTGATTGGATCGTTCTATGAACAGCCGAATATTTCCCCTGTTTTGTATGATGAGGTCATCTCTTCCATTGAAAGTGTAATATCCTCCCATAGTAAGCACAAAGTAATTCTTCTTTGTGATTTTAGTACACCAGGTATTGATTGGAACACACTTAGATATTCTCATTACAATCATTACACAGAGAAGAAATGCAGCCTGTTGTTGGACTTTCTGTCCTTCTGTTCCCTTCAACAGCATAACTTAATTGCCAATTCCTGTGGCAATGTCTTGGATCTTTGCATCTCGAATGCTCAGGTTTTAGATGTATCTCGCTCCGAAATTTTCCTTGTGCGTACCGATAAGTTTCATCCGCCACTAAAGATAACTGCCTCTGTGTCATCACTAAGGCAGAGCTCCTCCAGTGGCGTAAATGAATCCCCACGCTTTGCTTTCAAGCGTGGTGATTATCTTGGTTTATATACTTCCTTGTCCACCACCGACTGGTCACTCGTTACAGACAAAAGCAATGTTAATGACCAAGTCGATCAGTTTACGGAGCTTGTTTTGAGCAGTATGCGCAAATACATTCCCCAGTACAGGCCTAAACGCTCTAGATATCCCCACTGGTTTTCGTCTGAACTCATAATTGCCCTAAAGCATAAAGATCGCGCACACCAAAAATCTAGAATTCCGTTGCCTAATGAGTACAGAAAAGAATTCCGCTTTTTTCGGGCTCTCTGTATAAACGCCTCTATAAGCGGGATCAAGATTCATATATGGCATTCTTGGAAAATAGCGCCTCCGACCGGCCGGCGGAATTTCGGAAGTATATCCGTAAGCGCTCCAATAAACATGGAGAGGGTTTTCGCTTACTTGACTCTAGAGGGGCAGAAGTCCAAGCAGTCACGGATTGTTTTGCAGCCCATTTCTCTTCCTTATATAAAGATGCAGGTTTCAACGCTGGTGTCAGTCAGCAGCACACGACGGTTCCTACATCTAGTGCGGTGTTGTTTGATGAAAAGCTTGTCCACGAATGCCTTAGGCGCTTGAAGCCTTCCCTATCCTGCGGCCCTGATGGCATCCCCTCCGCAATTCTAAAAGCTTACGGCAGTATATTTGCTCCAGTATTGACATCTATATTTAATAACTCTTTGACTACTTCCACTTTCCCTCACATGTGAAAAACTGCTCGTGTTTTTCCTGTATTTAAGTCTGGATGTAAATCAGATGTCTCGAATTATCGCCCAATTTATCTTCTCTGTGCTACATCCAAGATTTTTTAGCTTGCTCTTCACAACATATTGTCTTTTACTGTCGAAGAACTCGCTCATTCCGAATCAGCATGGATTTCTCACCGGCCGCTCCACTATCACAAATCTCGCAAGTTTTATGACACAGATCTCCACGCCGGTACTTCGAAGGGGGCAAGTTGACACCATTTACTGTGATCTCAGCAAGGCTTTTGATGTAGTCAGCCACTCGCTGCTTCTGATCAAGCTTACGCACTTTGATGCTGACTCGTCAGTTGTGAATCTCTTGCGCAGTTATCTTCTTGATAGATCGTGTTATATTAACGTCAATGGCCAAACGTCTTCTTACTTGGCAACTAGCGGCGACCCTCAAGGGTCAGTATTAGGACCACTCCTTTTTTAATTTTTATTAATGACGTTCTTTCTGTTATTCGGAACTCTTCTTTCCTTCTATATGCTGATGACATCAAGATTTTAAAGAAAATTCACACTTTTGATGACTGTCGCGCCCTGCAGTCTGACCTGTTTTCCTTTTCTAAATGGTGCAAGGATAATAACCTTACCTTGAATTCTGCTAAGACCAAAGTCATGACTTTCACACGCAAAACAGCAAGTCTTTCTTTTTCTTATTCTGTAGATTCTGTGCCGTTGTGTAAGGTCTGCGAGATCAATGATCTTGGTGTACTTTTTGATGCAACAATACACTTTTCGGCCCACACTAAACGTGTTGCAATGCGGGGTATGCGCTCTCTTGGTTCTGTATGCAGACTATCGAGGGAATTCAAGTCTCCTACACCGTTCCGCAAATTATACACAACCATCTGTCTTCCTCAACTCGAATATGCGTCGGTCGTCTGGAATGGCTCTTCTAGATCCAACAGTGACATTATAGATCGTGTCCAGAAAAAGTTTCTAAGCATATATAATCACCGCTTTGCAAACCTGGACATTGCACCCTGTACTAGCACTGTTGGATTGTTGCCATTGCCCTCACTTCGCGACCGACGTAATCGCGCTGACCTTCTGTTTCTCTTCAAACTCCTTCACGGTAACCTCACGTGTCCCGAAGTTCTCAGCTGTGTCATGTTTCGCATCCCACGCAAGATCACCAGAGAACATAGACCTTTTCATGTTCCTGCCTGCCATAACGAACACTCAACTGTCCACAGAATACAGAATCTTTATAACGCTTACTTTCGTGAACTTGATATCTTTCATAACTCCTTGTCATCGTTCTTTTCCGAGCTTTGCCTTGTGTTATAATTTCATGCATTGTTCAAGTGCCCTTCTCCTTTTTCTTTTGTATTTACTTTGCGCTTTGTTGTCGGCACTCTCTTCTTTTCACAATTTTTATTTTTATTCATTTTTTTTAATGATTTCCCCTTGCAGTGTTTTGTTTTTGGTTTGTAATGTATGCGTGCGCCAGCACTCAGACCTTAGGGTTGTTCCTGGGCACGTTAAATAAACATGATTGATTGATTTGTAAACATAAAACGCCTGTGCATCGCATGATGACATGAAGTCACTCTGCTTCCCTCGTAGTTGCAGCCACGCAAACGTCACACCTGAGTACCCAAGGTGAGTTGATTCTCTTTGTTAAAATGAAGATGGAAACATCCCTGGCTGCCCTGTTTCCTGCCAGCGTCTTTTGAAGCTTTTTTGTTTGCTGGATGTCAGATGAAATCTGTTGGTGGAATGTTTTGCTGATATGTCTATATATAGACGTATTAATGTATAAGGTGTTTTCGTAGCTGCAGAAAATTTTTAGAAAAGGCCTGTGGCAGACAGCTAACACAAGCTAAATTACTTGATAATGCGACTATTACTTCTACGAGAAATCGAAATGCTTAATTTAACAATTAACATAATCACGAAAACTAACGTTTCAATTATTTACTTTACGGCACATATTGCAATCTACGAATTGTAGCTAGTGAGTATGCAAGGCAAATTCACTTGGAACGAATTCTGAGGATGCCACCGGTTGCGAGCATCGTGTTCATGCGTGATTGTTGCACCCTACGCATTAGAGGCGCTCTAGTGTTAAAACCAAGCGCCTAAAAATAATTGTCACCAGTGTTCGCTTATGCTATGAATATAGAAAGTAAAATGCCTCTCCATTTCTTTTTTTCGCGCGTTCAAATTTTAATCTGGCGAGATGGTATGTTTTCGCAAGCGCATGCGTATTTTCGAGCCCTGCCACACAAGCGCAGAATGCAAGAAATGCGTGAACTGGACAAGCGCAGATTCGTTAGAGTGAGAAAATGTAAAGGGAACGTAAATTAGTAACGCCTCTGCCTGGTCGACTAAAGCATAACAAGCTGTACACACAACCACAACTTATGTCCGTGCCGTTATATTCCGGGTAAGAAGGCATATGTGAAATCATATTAGAGACTCTTTACTTAGTTTCTTTTTTGTTTTGTTTTTTTTGGAGGGGGGGGGGGCAGCAAGTTGCAGCGGCTTTAACGTTCGCACATTTGACAGCTGGATGGAAGTAAGCGCCGGACTGAACGATTTATTGTTTCCAGATATTATCAGAAAGGTCGAAGCTTCGACGAACACGGCGGCGTGGCCAAGCGGTAAGTTCTGGCACCAACTGCAGTGCTGGCGACATTAGCGAGTTTTAGTTTGTCCGCAAGTTTCTTACCGCTTGCGAGGATACAGTTACTGAGAGCCATATAAAGTAACTCTACAGCTGCAAAGCTCGTAACGACATCTTGTGATTATTTGTCCGACTACAATGTGTTTAAAAGTTTCTGCGTAGAGTGAGCGTTCTGCGTCAAATGAGGATTTTGAAAGAACTACGTAAACGATTATGTGGTTAATCGTTTACACCAACGTTTTACACCAGCGGTTTTATTTATTTATTTATTTATTTATTTATTTATTTATTTATTTATTTATTTATTTATTTATTTATTTATTTATTTATTTATTTATTTATTTATTTTACCCTCAGGGCCAATTGGCATTACAGAACGGAGTGGGTTGTTATATAAAAAAATAGTTGAATAAAAAAAGCCGGTCAGTACAGTTAATTCATACAAATGAAGCTCGTAATTATACAATGCACACAGAAATAATTGAACAAAAAAGCAATCAGTACAGTTCGTACAAATAAAGCTCGCAGTTATACAATGTTAGCTAATGCATCATGGAACATGTGATTATCGTTAATACTAACAATGTCAACGGGAAGTTCGTTCCACTCTTTTGACGTACGAGGGAAAAATGAGTTCAAGAAGGTCTTTGTGTTGCATAATGGAATACCTACTTTGTGATGATGATCGATGCGGCGGGATATGTACTGTAGGCGAAGGAGTAGTTGGTCATGTAGGAAAGAATGGTGATACAATTTGTGTAAACAGTGTTAAATGAGAAACTTTTCTGCGAGATGCTAAAGAAGGAAGTGCTAGGGAAGTTTTCATGGCGGAGATGCTCGCAGTTCTATCATAATTACATAATATAAAACGAACGGAGTTATTCTGGACAAGTTCAATGGAAGTTACTAGATTGTCATAGCTTGGGTCCCACACGGCTGTAGCATATTCCAGTTTAGGGAGTATTAGTGTCTTATAAAGCTGCAACTTTAAGCCACATGGAGCAGTAGAAAAGTTACGACGTAAATAGCCAAGCATGCGGTTAGCATTGTTAATAATCTACTCAATATGTAGCGACCAAGTTAGATTAGTCGTGATGTGAACTCCTAGGTACTTGTAATAGTTAACAGAATTCAAAGGAATGTTATTAAGATAATAAAGAGGTGAGCTAGTGGAAGTTCTAAATACACGCATGACTTTGCACTTTTTAATATATAGGTCCATTAACCATTTTGTGCACCAGTTAGATATAGCGTGAAGGTCAGATTGCAATACCTTAGTGTCGTCATCGTTAGTATGTCATCATCGTTAGTAGTAAAAAGAAGAAGTATGGCCGTTTGCAGCAGCAAATTGTGGTCTTTTAGTGAGGAAACATGCAATCCATGCACTTTAAGACGTTACTGTCAAGATTTAGTTGGTGCAGTTTGTAAAGTAACAGTCTATGGCAAACCTTATCAAATGCTTTTGAAAAGTCGAAGAAAATGCAGTCGGCAAGCGATGATTGATCAAGAATCTGATGTAAGTGATTCGTAAAGGATATTAACTGTGTTTTACATGAATATGTTTTCCGGAAGCCATACTGTGCTGACGTGAAAAATGAATCAGATTCTAAAAAAATGACTAGGTTAGTAAACATTATGTGCTCGAGCAGTTTACAACAAATACTAGTTAAAGAAATAGGGCGGTAATTAGTTGAGCAGTTTTTATTACCAGATTCATGCAGTGGAACGACCTTCCCAATTTTCCATTGTCTAGGAAGTGTAGACATATCCAGTGACTGTTGGAAAATTTTTGTTAGTATAATGGAACTGTAAGCACTAGTATTTTTCAAAAAATTTTGTGTTAATACCATCATAGCCAGGAGGAGAATCATTCTAGTCGTACGACGCCAAGTGGTTCAACAATCACTGGTGACATAGGTAAATAATTGTGTGAGCTCACAGTAGGTAATTCATTATGGCTATCCACAGAAAGATTTTTAATGAAAGATTCGTTAAGAACAGTGGCGCAATGGTTTTCACTAATCTGGTTACCGGATGAGTCAATCAAGGAAATATGGTTGTCAGATGGTGGGTTAATGACTCGCCAAAATTTTTTGTGTTAGTTTGTAACATTGACGGCGAAATGTTAGTAAGAAAGCTATCTTTAGCGGATTTGAGCGCACCTATGTAGATGGTCGATGCAGATTTGTAAGCAGCCCAGCGGGGTGGTTAGTTGGCAAACATCTGGCGGCACGATAGAAACGTTTCTTTCGGTTAGATAGACGTTTGATATAAGTATTGTGCCATGGCGCATGTGCGTTTGAAGTGATAAAGAGATTAGGGATATATTTATTTGTTAGACGTTCGACTTCATCTACAAACATATCCCAGTTCGACTGCACTGAACGGGTATCAAAGATTGCTTAAAAAGATGTCTAAAAAATTGTTCACTGTTAATCATGTCAAAGTTGGCTTTCTTGTAGTCCCGTATCGTTTTCCTTTTTGTTTTCCGTTTTTGTTTTTCGTTTTCCGCCCAGGACAGGGTGCATTCAATGAAAACGGAAGTAATGAATGATCACTGATGCCTGGTGTATAGGTTATAGCGGTAGGGAAGTCTGGTCGAGTCGTTAGTAGTAGATCAAGAATACTGGTACTGTTATTTGATGTCCTGGTCGGCAAGCGTTACTAGCTGCGTTAGAGAAAAAAACTGAACATATGTTAAGAAATTCACGAGGTTGTGGCAAAGACGGCAATGAATAAGGTGATGTTGCGTTCCATATTATACTCGGAAAGTTGAAATCTCCTAGTAGAAACAAAGGATATGAGTGAAATCATGTACAAACTATATTCATTGCATCATGCAGTTCATCGATAAATGTTGAAGGTGAGGAGGGAGAGCGATAGCATAAACCTAATATAATCTTGTGGTAGCCAATGGTAACTATGGCCCAGTCTAATTCAAGTTTAGTGTTAATATGAATGTATGCAGAAGGAACGTCCTTTGAGTCGTCAAGAAGGACGCCGCCTCCCCTACGCATTGTCCGATCACAACGGTATATGTGAAAGCGGTTCGCGTCGTCAAAGATTTCATGATCGCGGACATGCGCGTTGAGCCATGTTTCCGTTAAGGCAACTTTATTTGCGCTACACGCGCCAATAGCTGATGATAAAGAATTACACTTGTTTAGTACACTTCTAACGTTAGAAAAAAGAACTGATACCTGAGGACGTGATTCGCGGCCAACTCCCCTCGCACGTCCCTATATAGACGTGCTAGCCGAAGAAGTATGGGCATGACTGGCATGATCGATGCGTTTATTAACCTCTAGAACTTGATCACAGTCTGGAAAATACATGTAGCATTTGTTATTAATGAGCAATTTGTTGTAACGTAACTTAAATTGTGGTGAACCGGGCTGAGCTTTCCCAAAGTCAGAGTTTTTTACGAGCCTGTCGTGTTGCAATTGAAACGTCTTCGCTGACTGTGATGTTCTTATCCTTTAGTTGATTACGTAGTGACAGTACTTTCTCTTTTATTTTGAAGTCAGTAAACTTAGCAACAATGGGGCGACACTTAGTAGGTGAAAAGTTGCCTAAACGGTGCGCCCTTTGAAATGATTCACGGGGAAATCTGTCAAAAACGGCAGCAATAAAATTTGTTAATTTTACTTCAGTTTCCTGCCAGGGTTTTTTTTTTTTTTGAATCTGGAACTCCGTGAAATATTAAGTTATCCCGTCTCGATCTGTCCTCTAGATGGGTTAGTCTGGATTGCACCTGACTATTCTCATCCACAGATTTTTGAATATTTGTTAGTTATTCTGTCATGTGATCTAGCTTTTTATATTTTTCTTCTAATTCGTCAAGCCGCTTCCGGATGCCAGTATTTGCCGTGTGAATGCTTTTTAGCCCGGTTTTAATTGCTTTAACATCAGCGGCAAGGTCAGACTGACTTTTAGAGATCTGTAAGGAGCGAGAGTGTACGTCTTTCAACATGTTGAATAATACATTCATTTGTTCGGCAGGATTTTCGGGTAAGTCATCAAATTCTTGTGGCACTGTGGTACGGGTGGTAGGTCCAGGGTTAGTTTCAATGTCACCGGAACACAGCAATAGATATGCCATTGAAAAACATTCGTTCAAAGTATCGCACAGCACCCGTTGGCACGGGAACAGCAGTAGACAGCGATTGTTAGATTTTTTAGCATATAGTGAAGGTTGTGTACACACCTGCATGGTGAAGAAGTAGTGTCTTAGAGCGCTACAACGACCACTGTTCCCATGCCCACTGAATCCGATGTCCAGGCGTTCGTGGTTAAAACTGTTGACGGCAGTTGCTGTTGGTGACGATGGGGCTGTTCGGTTTTCGAAGAGTACCCAGGCGGCGTCATTTCTCGGCGTGTGTTGATCGAGTGCGCTGACGAGGCTCGTTGTTGGCAGCGATGCACTGACATGCGCCAAGCCAGCTGTGGACGGCGATAACCACGGCAGGGCGATCGCAAGCAGGGCCTGCATGGTGAAGAAGTAGTGTCTTAGAGCGGTACAAGGACCACTGTTCCCATGCCCACTCCCATGCAGGATAGTTAAATAGAGTGTAGTGAGTTCCTGCAGAATTCGCTTTGTGTTCGCTTCGGTTAGACTCTGCTTCACAAGGTGTCGCTAGGAGCGTTGCTAACGTTAAATTTTCCGTGTAAAACTCTCTACTAACGTCAACGAAGACGCTTGTATAACACAGGTGCACCAGCGAGCTCAATGTGAGTCGTAATAGGGGAGCCCCTCGGGACACGTGCCCCCGTGTTGCAACTCATAACGAGCGCGATATTACGTGTAGCGCGGCTGAACTGCTGCCCCTCAGCAGTTCGCTTCGCATTGCTTTTGAATGGCTGGTACGAGCAAGTTCAAACAAAAACGAGACTCACAAAAATACGGACACTTCAAATGATCAGCAGTGGTCTAACAAGAGTTGTCTCTGCTGTCAACGCTTCACCAGAGCAGCTAGTAGTTTTCCTTGGCAGTGTTTATGTAATTCACTCACTCACACTGCTGCCCCTCAGCAGTTCGCTTCGCATTGCTTTTGAATGGCTGGTACGAGCAAGTTCAAACAAAAACGAGACTCACAAAAATACGGACACTTCAAATGATCAGCAGTGGTCTAACAAGAGTTGTCTCTTCTGTCAACGCTTCACCAGAGCAGCTAGTAATTTTCCTTGGCAGCGTTTATGTAATTCACTCACTCACACCCCATTGGCACCCTCACCGCAATAGGGTGGGGAAGGGGAGTTAGTGGATTGGGGGAGAGTTCTGCTTTTTTTTTCCTTGACTACGGCTGAACATACGGAAAGTAATGTTCGCGTGTAAGCAGACAGTGTCAATCCGCCAGACTCAGTTTGCCCAGTAAACAAATGAGAAGAGATAGGCTGTGGGCCGTTGAGAGGGTAGTAATTATATAAAAAATACGTAGATCCCACGCGCTGTGGGAATCATTCTAAGCGAACTTTTATGTGCTGTTTGCGCTGATTGGCGATATTTGGCGGTGATGTTGACGGCATATGAGGGTCGTGAGGTGATGTTATATGTTACGATGCGTACACCACTTGTGTTTGCGTGCGTAATGCACAGAACACACCACGAGACGTGTTTGCTCAAGACGTTGTGATGCGCCATCGTTCGTAGCCTGCGGGAAGGTTATCACTGTCATTGCCTCACACGGCACGGAATCGTGGTTGAAGTATTGGTTTGCTTGCGTATTATCATCCTGACGCTGCGGTGCTTCAGTCAACACCACCGACAACCTGGCTTTGCGTCTGTACGCCCTGCGTCAGTTGACCGCACGGACAAACTTGTACTGTCTTTATTTTTTTACAAATAGCAGAAACGTGCCATATTGTACCGTAAATTTCAAAATTTCCCACTTTTTCCGCAACTTTAGCCATGTCTAGTAGTAGAGTTTCCTTTATTATGAGACGCCAAATTTGCCGTGATCTTTGACGGCGCCTTTAAAAAAAAAGAAAAAAAAAAACCCTCTCTCGCGATCCTCCCATGCATACGAGCTATACCACGAGCGAATAGTGGCAACGCTGTTATTCACCCGTTTCGTGACGTCGTTGGCGTTACCCATTTTCTGTCTCCTTTCTCTATTTCCTATTTACCTTTCTATCTACCTGTTCTCTGGGATGTTGCGCGTGAGTACAAAGGTAAGCGCTGCAGCTTCTGCAGTGCTTTTGCTGGGAGCTCACGCGTAATTATGGCCGTCCAGAGGGCATTGTAGCCGTCCGATGGCGAGAGAGTTCTAGAGAGCATTGTGGCGACTCCGAGGGAGCTCTAGTTGGACAGGTCTCGTAAATCCCTCTCCCGCGTCCCTGTCATGCACATTACACACATTCTCAACCGCTGTCCGACGCGGCGTGCCACATAGCAGCAGCCGCAGCAGCAGTAGTGGGAAGTTGAAGAAAGAGGCGAAGACAGCTTCGTTTTAATAAGGCGTGGGCAGCAAGGGAGAGGAGGGGTAAAAAAGTGAGTTGCATCAAGAGGTGTCCGTTTGGGAGTAACTAGTGAAAATGGGAAAACAAAGTAATTAATGAACATGAATGCATATATCTTGCACATGCCCCGCATGACGACGATGGACAGGCGAAGAAGGAATGGGGACGCTGGTATCAGTGCGACAAATGACGCCCATGATGACAACGTGATGCCGATGCTGGAATGATGCCGATAGTGAAACGATGACGGTGTGAGGGAGTGACGGACCAGAAATGACGACAACGGCCTGACGATGTTAAACGATTAAAATGACATGACGATCACAGCATGACGACAATGGTATGACAATGCTAGAATGATGACGGCTGCGTGGTGAGGATGGCGTGTCGACTACGTCACGACCACAATGGGATGATGAAGATGGAATTACAAAGATTTAGGCATGACAACAATCGCATGATGGCAGTGGAAAAACTACGACGAAATGACGACGACCGATGGACCATGACGGCGATTGTGTGACGACGACGCAATGACGATAATGGCATGACGGCGACTGATTGATGATAATGATGGGATGAGGACGATTGCAATGAAGGAATGATCAAAATGGCACGAAGGAAATGAGATTACGACGACGGAATGACAGCGACGGTGCGTTGGTGTTGGAGATCACATCCGCGCTTATGCGTATCACCTGCCACCGCGGGCCGCCTCGATCCGGTGTGTGATCGCGACAATTGAAGAGGCAAAATGTTCACTTTAACAGCAAGAAACACGCACACCCACACACACACGCACACACACACACACACACACACACACGCACACACACACACACACACACACACACACACACACACACACACACACACACACACACACACACACACACACACACACACACACACACACACACACACACACACACACACACACACACACACACACACACACACACACACACACACACACCTGCACGCACACCCGCATGCACATCCGCACACACACACGTCCGCCCAGTGTCTAAGGACGTCCCACTGCTCAGGACTGTGTGCCGTATTGCGTATTTAGAGCGCACCTCAATACAGCCCTCGCATGCGGCATTCTAGTACTGTGCTTAGCATTTGTGGATGCAATTGTAAGTACAGTCGCATGGTCAAATCGTCACGGATGACGTTATAGGAGTTGTTGCAGCGGAATGGAACCGACGGATGTACACGGGCTCAAATAGATGAGCGTCGCGACACACGGGCTCGTGGACGAATGACGGCGCAGAAAGAAATGCAGTTTTGAGAATACAGCAGTCATAATAGGCTAGGTTAGGTTAAGTCCTCCTAGGTTTATTTATATTAGGTTAGGTCCGTTATGTAGGTTTTTAGGCCGTTTTTGTCAAGCACCACCTTGCACGAATACTCCTGTCACACTACAGTGGCTATCAGGTTGATAATCTACGGAGTTCTTTGTGATTTTTCGAAATCTAAAGCGTTGTATAGCTTCTCCAAGGTAAGATAATTGTTGAGATAACTTAACTCTATACCAAGCGCTTGTGGCGCCACCATCGCCAGCGATACTCCTATATCCTTGCAGTCCACACTACCAAAACAGAAAGCGATAGTGATCTCGATAGTGCAGCGAATAAATTTCGTGTACTTGTTTATCCGTTTGTTTTAAATCTGGCAAATGGGGATCGCCGTACCTGCACGGGAAAGTTACATGTTTGTTCAAATCGTGATGTTAAGAGGAAGCTTTATATCGGGGCTAACTCCAACGTTACCTATTCAAATACATGAAAAAAACGCAGAAACGCTTAATTTACCAACCCCTCATTCAATTTAAATGAAATTTGTTGCATTTGAGAGAGTAAGCTCAATTCAAGTGTCTGCGTGAAGGTAAATTTTGATTTAGGACACGAATGTTCTTTTTCTTTAACTGTCGATGATAACTATGTCTAAAAACAAATAAAAGCAGCAATTTGTTCAATATAACACTCTACACAAAAACAGATGTCTCGGTTCTGTAAACTACATGCGTTAGAGCGTCCGAAGTGGACACATTTGATATTTTAAGTTACACCTTACGTGGAGTTTTTTAGAATGTTCACGGGGATTCAGCAACAGTCCCACTTCCATAATAATGGTACACTTGATAGCGGTATATATTACATCAATTTCGGCCGATTTGTATGTATTAATAGGTGCAGTTTATAGAATGGAAATATCGCGTTTCATTTTTGAGTTAGAAAGTTGCAAACGTGATAGTGTTGTTTCCCGAAATTTTGCGATTTTCAACAACCTTTTTCGTAACATTGACGACCAAAATTCTGCTTCCGGCAGTCACTAGATTCTAGCTTTCTCTTTTAAGTGCAAGAAAACTCCTCAAATTGGATGCAGTGGTTGCCGAGAAAAGGGGTCCATGCCATGCGGGAGATTCACAAGCGCAATTCATTATTGCACGCCCCTGGTAGATAGAAGCCCCCGAGCTAAAGCCTCCTCCTAAACTATTGTCGTTCTTTAAAGCGGATGGTGAAATTTTGAACTTTCTTCCTTGCGTCGACAATAACCTCTGTTTTACATACGGATACCGTGACGTCGCTGTTGTCAATACTGCATCCTATCTTGCATTGGTATCGACAAAATAGTGGCACTGGAGATGCTCCGTGAATCTCACGTAGAATCTTTTCGAGACCATGCACAATTTCACACTGAGTCGAAGTGATAACGTACAAAAATGGCGATACTTTGTCAGTACCAATGTAAGATAAGAAGTAATGACAACTTTGACGCCACAATATTCGTTTGTGCATGTGCAGATACGCATACGACAGTGTCTACGTATCCGTCAGTCAGACGGAACGCACTCTTTTGTTGAACGAACAACGCGCGCAGTCCGGCAGGACAAAATAAAGGCTTGCGATGCTCAAGAATGTGTCGCGTACCTTTTTTGTGCACCGTTCAAATACTCGAACTGTCTCTGCAACAGTGTTACGGAACCGGCTCACTCACCTTTATGTTCTTGTGTTTCAGATTTTGAAAAGAACAAGTAAGTTCCGTATATGATTTTCAGGCGAACACGCCCGAGAGAACACTCGCATGGGAAATTATTTTCCAAGTGCATTGCGTGCGTTGGAAAACCGTATCTAAAGTGCGCAGCAGGAGATCTATTCCACGCCGCTTGACAACAGAGATTCAGATCACGAGTGAAATGTGTTCGATGTTGTGGCAACGACCTGAATCCATTCCAGTCGTGGCTGTATCATGGACACTACGCCGCATGAAATGGATGCCTCGGCGTATACGTGATGTTGTAGCCTGTCTTAGCAACGCGGTATACCGTTCTACAGTTACCAAATAGCACTGTCACTGACTGTACGTGCGCGTGGCTTACCGCGCACGCAATAAACCGTGTATTTGGGGAGAAGCGGTAAAGGCAGAACGATAACGTTTTATAGTCGGGTAAAACTTAAGAAGACAGGAGAGGCCCCGCCCACATGACCGAAGCGCAGCAGCCGATTACCTCCGCGACTAAAGAAATAGTCCCGCTGACGTGACTCGACCCAGTTCGAACCATTCGAAGCGCGGGCTGCCATGTTCGTCGGCGGGGTCACCAGCCGTCCGTCAGAGTCCGGGTCACCGGTCACCGGACTCTGACGTCAGTCCGGAGTGCGCGCCCATTGGTGGAGGCTCGTGTGCATCCGCCTTTAAGGGGCAAATACCGCTGTCTTCTAAAGTTGTACTGGACTATAATTAAGTACTGAGTTCTACGGCTTGTTCCTAAACTTATCGCCGTTGAAGGAAGACAGGGTAATAGGCAATAAGGCTTACAGGAGACACGTGGATGGCAGTAGCAAGCACGGCTGCTAGCGACACCTTGTGACGCTTTTTACAACTACACCACGTTATGAATTATTTCGTTACAGGGGTAATTTCCTCGAAGGAAAAAATTCACCGACGATTACCACCTAATGCGAAATTTGAGCGCACCTCTACACGTGTTGTCATTGCGCTATATATTGGTTGGCGCGGAAAATATTTCTCTTGCAGTACGTTGCAAGCGGAGCGAAGTGTGGCGCGACTGCCTCGCCAATCTGGAGATCGCGAGAGCCAGCGCGTCGATGTCACGTGGGCGCGCTTCACAGCAGCCGCCGCAGACAGACCTCCCAGACGACGCGCGCTACTCTGGCGCCATCTCGTTCGCCGCACTACGCTTGTCACGCTTACGCCATACCATCCTCCTACGCTTTCTGTCTCATGGTTCCGCTGTACCCTCCTCCTCCGAATTCCTCCTCGCGTCTTTCATCCCCCGCTCCGCGTCCGCTCTTTCATCTTTCGCTGCGCTCGTTCGCTCGGTTACGCCGACGCGGACGCTCGCCGCAGGAACGGGCGCCAAAGAGCAGCGCTCTAAAGAATACCAATGGCGCATGTCAGGATTACGTCGCTGTCAACTGTTCGCTTCATCGGTTCGGTCGAATATCACTGGTATCTGCAATATAGCTCTATGTCTGTTATGGTTAAAGTCAGCACCACGGCATGGCGCCACCAACGCGGCCACGAACGCAAACATCTCCAGCAGCCCGGGAATCCGTAAACTGTGTTGTGTTTACGGACAGCTTAACATAAGAAAGTTTTCGTTTGTTCGCCAACTTCTTACCGTCTGCGGGTTATTGGTTTGGCGGAGGCGTAAACGCAAGCCGCCATGTTGGTGGCGCCACCTGGTGGCGCAGAGCTCAACAGAGCTGCTATTGCGGTATCCAAGTGTGTTCCACTTCGCTGCTAGTGTATATTTTCGACAGTGGCGTAATCGTTAACAAGTTGCGCTTTTAAATGTTTGTTTTTCGGCAAGAAAACTCGCGGGACACCACAACATGTCTATAAAAAAGCATTGTTAGCATGTCTATAAAAACATTCTGGTTAGACGAAGCGTCACAAGATGCCGCTAGCTGCGTTTTTGCTGCCCTACACTTTTCCGTTAACCCGCGAATTGCAAACGATAACAAGTCTGCGGACAAGCTAAAACAGAGAATAAAGAGTTTAGCCCTGTCCACAAGCGTTTTAACAATTGCGCCATACTGGGTTACCGGAGCGCTGTAGAGCAGGAACAACGCTGGTAACATGTTGTGGTGCAGAATTTAACCAGGCAGCACACAAACTTAGTACTGCAGTGATTTACCATAAACTGCTGCTATAAATCGTTGGTAGACACGTACCCATTAACGAGCTGTCACTACATGTCGCCACCGTTTCTGCTACATTCAAAGGGGATGCCAATATATCATCGTCATCATCATCACTATTGGTGAAAAAAAAGCAGCAAAGAGATTGATACGACCGGATCCGTTACAGGCATATATATACGTGCAAGGTAGAGAAGTTTTGAGGAAGAGAAAAAAGACGGAAGAGGTGTATACAAAAATGCTAGAATGAAAAGCATGTAAAGCATACCTGATTGACTTAAGCAGGCTAAGTGATTATATTTGTCACCGCCCCGCTTCAAATTGGATACCAATAAATCATCATTAGGCTGCCGTCCGCGGCTCCGATAGCCCAGTAATCCGAATACGGCATGTAGGAAGCAAAAAATGAGGAGAGGCCCTGACGTCACTCTTTGTGAAGCTCAGTGACGCCGGAAGTTCGCGTTACTCCGCCATCTTGTCGGGGCAGATTCTCCTCTCTTGTTTACATTTCTCGCCTATGGCGCGAAACTATACGCCGGGTTGCGCCGACGTGCGCACGCCGTAGTGATTCGACCAACTGAGCCAATCGCGGCGTATACCTTCGCGATACCGTTGCCTAAGTCATTTTGTCCGAGTATTGTGCTCTAGCGTTGACAGGAGTTCATAAAAACTCCGCAAGTTAGCCTGTGAGGCCGGTCCCCAGCTACTTTTGCCGGCTTTTTTGAAAATTTGAGCGTTCTCGCTGCACTGCAAGAATACACAGGCGATGACCGGCCCCACTCTTTAAGCAGAACACGACCTATGATTAGCCGATCTGCAGTTTATGAGAACAAACACGCATGCTGGTCGTGGTTTTATAGGAATCGTTTTGCTTTGTTGGAAAAGTTTCGAGCGGCCGCGCACCGCGGAGACGTGACGAGCCACAGCGCGCCGACGAAGAGGCCAGTAGAGGAGAACGTAGCTGACGCGTTTAATTGCACTGACTGTGGCCTGAGGTATATTGTTCTCACGGTAAGTGCAGCTTCACGGAAACAAAGTTATGTGGTACCCTCCGCGCCGTGACGAATAGTAAGCGCGTATGCGTGCGACTAGCGCGTTGACTGGGCTACGTGTAACCATCGGCCGTTCGATGTGCGCGCGCGCGCGTACGTTCTTCTGTCGAGTCTTGCCCACTCTTACACCGCATCTGCCAACCTTTACTTCTCTGCGCCCCTCGAGGACACAGATATGTGCGGTAAGGAGCGTTCGTCCCTTAATTACTTACAGCAGCCGCTTCTTTCCCGTCCTTCCACATGGCTGTATTACATGCCACAAATGCATCGTCCGCTGTCAAAAGCAGGAACACTGCGCAGCTGTCACTGACCTGTAAGGCGTTGAGCGCGCATATTAACGCGAGAGCGTTAAGGGCCCCGTGTCGCAGAAAATCCGGCGTCGGCGTGTTGCGTCGGCGTCGGCAGCTGAGGAAATCACCCCGAACCACCCTGACCACGCAGGCCCTCCGCGTGGCGCAGATACGTTAGTGAACTAATTGAATATCTCAAAGTAAAATCAGTCAGAAAAATCGTAAAGTACGACTTACCAACAACCTACACACATGATAGCGTCGGATTTTAATTTGATTGTACGAGAAAACAATTCTGTTACGAGGAAACTCAAACACAAACCCCTTTTACAGCATTTCTACCGTACCGCGGCGTGCCCGGGTAGGTTACTTGCAAAAACATCCAGATGGCGCTCGCCTCCTCGGCAGCGTAAAATTAGAGCGGAGCGCAGAGGCGAAGGTAGAGAAAAAAGAAAGCTGCAGTTGCCGAGAAGCCTGACAAGAATTGAGGGATCTTTGAATGCTGTCGCGTTCCACTCTAAAAGGCGAAGCTTAAGTGTCCTCATTTTATTGCGATAGCAATTATATGGACACTCAAAAGCAGATTTCTGCCGTCGGCGTCGCCGTCGCCGTAGCCGTCGCCGTCGCCGTCGCTGTCGCTGTCGCCGTCGCCGTGAGGTTCCGTATGACGTCATTTGGAGAAGAAATCGTCGCCGCGCGCCGAACGCTGTATGTGCGAGTGAAAGGGCGCGAGGGGCGCGTCTTTCACGGGGAGTGAACGCACGGCGGAGAACAAACGCGCGTTCCGCGCCGTGCTCGCTTAAGGGCTGCAGAAGTAGGCGTCTCTTTTCTCCTTTACAATCACCATATATGTAGAGCAAACGCACCTTCTTCCGACGCGCGAGAAGCCGTGGGGGAGGGGGAGGGAAGGGAGGCGACGTTTAGCTGCGGCACCAAGTGCCTATTTATATCACAGGCTCCGGCAACAGTCACCAACGCCGCACGCATTTTGAGCGAACGCGGGCAAAACGCCGATGGCGTCGAAACAGTTCTGCGTGTTGCCGATGCTGCTGCATGTCCAAGTTTATACAGCTGATAAAGCTAATATCATTACTCCGTATAGCTCTCTACAAGTTTGCTATCGCAATTGATGCTTCGCCTTTCAGGTGAAACTGCGACCACTTTTTTATTGCGATAGCAATTATATGGACACTCCAAAGCAGATTTCTGCCGTCGGCGTCGCCGTCGCCGTCGCCGTGAGGTTCCGTATGACGTCAATGGAGATGAAATCGTCGCCGCGCGCCGCCGAACGCTGTATGTGCGAGTGAAAGGGCGCGAGGGACGCGCGTTTTCACGGGGAGTGAACGCACGGCGGAGAACAAACGCGCGTTCTGAGCCGTGCTCCCTTAAGGGCTGCGGAAGTAGACGTCTCTTTCCTCCTTTAAAATCACCATATATGTAGAGCAAACGCGCCTTCTTCCTATGCGTGAAAGGCCGTGGGATGGGGGGGGGGGGGGGAGAGAAGGGAGGCGACGTTTAGCTGCGGCACCAAGTGGCTTTTTATATCAGAGGCTCCGGCAACAGTCACCAACGCCGCACGCATTTTGTGCGAACGCGGGCAATTGAAACGCCAACGGCGTCGACAACAGTTCTGCGTGTTGCCGGTGCTGCTGTATGTCCAAGTTTATACAGCTTATAAAGCCACTATCATTACTCCGTATAGCTCTCTACAAATTTGCTATCGCAATTGATGCTTCGCCTTTCAGGTGAAACTGCGACAACTTTTTTTAAGGACAGCGGTTTCTGTCTGTGATGACAAGTTAGCATGAATCCATCAAAGACGGCAAATATATTCCCAGATCGTCCGTGGTACGTGGTGTGTGGCGTTGCATGCGCGCTCGTTTCACGCTTTTTACTTCCAGTCCCACCTTTCCGCAACAACCGCCGGGAGAGCACGGTCATCTTAGATAACACGTAGCGGAACAAAACACCGAGATTAGCGCAACCCTGCACACACGACGCCTTTGCCACAGTACGAGACCTACGGGGCCAGCACACGCATGAACACACACCACCATATCAAAAACCGCCATTGTGCCCGACAACGTGGCCGATACAGTGAAAAAGCAAAAATGTCGCAGTTTCACCCGAAAGGCGAAGCATCAATTGCGATAGCAACTTTGTAGAGAGCTATACGGAGTAAGGATAGCAGTTTTATCAGCTGTATAAACTTGGACATGCAGCAGCACCAGCAACTCGCGCAACTGTTGTCGACGCCGTCGCCGTTTTGCCCGCGTACGCACCGAACGCGCGCGGCGTTGGTGACTGTTGCCAGGGCCTCTGGGGGCGGCTCGGAGGTTTTCGACGACATCAGAACGGGAAACTCCTCGAGCAGCATCGGAAGTCTTCAGCATTTTCTCGCCTCGGAACGTTTTTATATGAATACGCATTTGGTGCCGCAGCTAAACGTCGCCTCCCCTCCGTCCCTCCCTCCCGCCCCCCCCCCCCGGCCTTTCGCGCGACGGAAGAAGTCGGGTTTGCTCTCTCTCTCTCTCTATATATATATGTATATATATAGTGATTGTAAAGAAGGAAAGAGACGCTTAATTCTGCAGCCCTGCAGGAAGTACGGCGCGGAACGCGCGTTTGTTCTCCGCCGTGCGTGCGCTCCCCGTGAAAGCGCGCGTCCCTCGCGCCCTTTCACTCGCACACACAGCGTCCGGCGCGCGGCGACGATTTTATCGCCGTTGACGTCATACGGAACCTCACGGTGACGGCGACGCCGACGGCAGAAATCCTCTTTGAGTGTCCATATAATTGCTATCGCAATTAAAAACCACGTGACTTCCTCCACACTTCTCTCCTGGCGCGTAGAGTGGGTAGGGCCGATCATCAGATTCTTTCCTTCCTCCAATGGCATATGGTGAGAAGTTAACAGAGAAGCTAAATCTCCCTCCTCTAATATTTCAGGAACGCGTTCCGTGTGATTTCTGCTCCAAAGAGCAAGTTATCTAGTGTGAAGCTGCAGCTCCGCCAGTGCGACCACCATGAAACGGTTGGTAGTTGGGGCACTTGTACGTCTCCTCGGTCCTTCCACTAGCGTTATTGGAGTCGATTCTATAGTTGACTTGAATACCAACATGTCTAAGAAAACTTCAGGTGTCCTTAGCTATCGCCTAAGAGAGGCGAAGGTGAAAGCTTTGTAAAGCCTATACTGTAATTCACCTTAATCCACCCTAATCCACATCAATCCAATCACTAATCAATCATTAACTTTGCTCATCAATAATCATCTTTTATACACGGCTGGACATGCTTTGGTTCGCTTCTGGCCTTCCTTGGATCACGTGATTTCTGTACCTCACAACGCGACCTTGAAGCGTAGAGATCTAAGGCTTTTGCCTTAAAATGTTCTCGTTAACCTGCAGAGGCTCGTTCTTCGTGGACCGGATAGTCATCTGGGCACTGGGCATCGTGATCGTGGCAGCCCTGATTGTCTGTGTTGTGGCCATCTTCGGTGAGCGACCCGGACGCTAAACTCATGAGTGGAGAGATTCAGCTTGTGCATTTTCTAATTGTCGCTGAGGGAGTGCAGTTTCGCTTTTCGTTTAGCTTATTAGCACAACGTTTCCGTTGGCAGATCCAAAGAAGGGGGTAGGGGGTGCCTGAGGGTCCGGTCTGAAGGCCCTTTTGTCGTTGTAGTGTTTAAAAGACCTCAAATCTCGTCAACCAATCAATCAATGAACCAACCAATCAATCGGTCCGCGTGTGTATTCGTGCGAGTTTCTCTCGTTCCATACTACTACAGCATTTGTGTCATGTTTATATATATACATACATACATATATATATATATATATATATATATATATATATATATATATATATATATATATTTTTTTTTTCAGCTGTCACGCTATTGTTCTGTCACACTTTTTTTGCTGTGCTCGTCTGCATGGCATATCTTTTTTAGGCTATTTTATTCTCTACATTGTTCGTGTATCGTGTTTCAAGTAATGTTGCCGCTACATTATGCTTTGCAGAGGGGCCTCTAAGGTAGTGTGAATCAATGGACTGAATAAAGGAAATAAATCAGGAGTACAGGGGTGGAGCCTACAGATTTTATAGCGAAGCTGTATTGGTTACCCCGGCAAACTTTCTGCGTCCGTGCATGTGCACCGTCGCGTTGACAAAGAAAAATTTTCCTCTCCAGAGCTAGTTCAGCTAGTTGAATTTTAAGTTTCCGCGTAACATAATTATGTTTTCTCGAATGTTCAAATTACAATCCGATGCTATCATGTCTGCAGGTTTGCATGTCTGCAGTTTATAAGTTTTGTGACGCACTTTACTTCGAGAAATTCAATTATTTCAATAACGTGTTTGCGCCAGGCGGAGGGTCTACTAGAATGAGGATATATGCTGCACTCCGGCACACCTGCGTGCAGGCTCTGTCCGTTGCATCGGTCGCGCAGAGTGTGCTGCGACCGTAATTGACATCAGGGCAAGACTGTTAAATAATTACAATGACGTTCACTTCGTGAACGCGGGTTACGCGGAAGCGTATGGACGCCGCGGAAGCACCAACGGAAAGGGCGCGAACGAGGTCGTGGACGCTACATTGACCTCGACGGTGCGACGCCTTGTGGTGGTGGCACTTGTGTGACGTCGGCAACAGCTGCGCTAGGCATCCACTTTCACAGGGTCGAATGGAGGCAGAAAATTTATCTTTGTCGTTTCCTTGAAACAGGTGTGGTAGTGTGACCACAAGCAATAATAAGTCACCCAATGAATGAAATTGCTTATTAATGAATTGCTTATCAATGAATGAATTGCATTGCGTATCACCAAATGAATGAAATTGCTTATTAGGCGCAAGAGCGCCTAAAAGAACCGGTTAAGCAATTGCACGCAGCTCAGATAGACATATTGAGTCGTACACGTAACGAATATGAGATGCGTAAAAAAGCAAATGAACATGTTCAAAATGACAAGGCAGTATTTTCACGATGGTTCGCTGTGCAGTCACGCGGGCAAGTACGGACTCGACGGCGACGGTTCTGCCCACGCCTCCCGACACGGAGGACCTACTGGCCGAGCTGGCCAACATGCCTAGAGACGTTATAAGGGACGTGTTCAGAACCACCACCCCGAGGGCCACGACGTCTTCCGTTTTGCCGGAGACGAATGCCGACAATGAAATCACTTCGACGGAGGAGAATACAGGTGGCGTATTAAAGCGACAGCATTCTTTATCCAATAGGCGATGTCTAAAACATGGTGGCTGTGACGTATTTCCGGCTCTGCAATTGCTTCTGGCGTATTCATTCCGGCAAAGACATTGCTCCCGAGATCACTTCCTGTTACTCCAATGAAGCGGCATATGGGCGCAATGGACGCTGGAGTTACTGTACATGCTCCCTCCGGGAGCAGAGTTGCGCACAGGTCCGCCATCTTGCCCGCTGACGCATCCGTGCTAAGCAGAAAAGCCACTCTTCTTGAATACAGGATACCGCGTGTCTCAGCTGCCGTGTGTGCTTGCTCCTTCATTCCGCGAAGGCCAGGTGGCGCGGCGGGTGGCAGTGCAGGCCATAGAAACTTTACGGTGCAGGCGCAGCCGTGAAGTTGGCATTCCCTCAAAAGGATGCTTTATTGCGCATGTGACCAGATTTGACGAATAGGGACGCGCAATATCAGATGCGCAACTCTGCTCCCCAAGGGGAGCACATACACTAATTCTAATGGACGCTGGACTTGGGCGCCATCTATTGCGCACTGTGCATGGTTGGACGGACGACGTTCTCGCATGAAAAACTGAAGGGAAAAACAAATGTAACGAGGATGAGGGCGAAATAGTGGAGAGGAAGGAGGGAGCCCGATTGGTTGGCGCAGGCGGCAGCAGCTGCGCCTTGGAGGAAAGAAACACACTATAGTCGGGTACAACTTAAGAAGGCAGGAGAGGCCCCACCCAGTTGACCGAAGCGCGGCAGTCGATTGCCTCTGCAACTAAAGAAATAGTCCCGCTGACGCGACTCGGCCCCGTTCGAAGGGCGCTGCCATGTACTCCGTCAGTGGGATCACCGGCCGTTCGGCTCGTGACGTCAGTCTAGAGTGTGCGCCCATTGGTGGAGGCTCGTGCGCATCCGCCTTCGAGCTGAAAATGCCGCTGCCTTCTGAAGTTGTACCCGACTATAGGAGGGAGCACTGCGTCACTGCCATCTTTCGCAAGCCAACTCTCCGCGGAGCTATCTTCTTTGTCTTTTATCTCTGAAAAATTCGGTCTTAAGCGGGAGTAGACTCAGCCGAATGTGCATGGTTACCCGTAGGTTTTAAATGACGCACACTAGTTCGGATGCTTTGCCAACTGCTTTGTGCACATTTTCACCCGTCGTGTTCGCTCAACTTCAATATTTTATGTGGTTTATATTGCAGCATCCGCCGCGGTGGCTCAGTTAGCTAAGGCGTTGCGCTGCTGAGCACGAGGTCGCGGGATCGAATCCCGGCCGCGGCGGCCGCATTTCGATGGAGGCGAAATGCAAAAATGTCCATGTGCTTGCGTTGTAGTGCACGTTAAGGAACCCCAGGTGGTCAAAATTAATCCGAAGCCTCCCACTATATGGCGTGCTTCATAATCAGAACTGGTTTTGTCACGTAAAACCCCAGAAAGAAGAAGAAAGAAGGCTAATAGTGCAGCGTAGACATCTATAGTATTCGTTTCGATGTGCCAGTTTACCAGCCACACGTTGCTGGCGGTCCCACTGTCTTTTCGGAAGAGCGTGCGCTAGCTAACGCTGCGGTGGAAGACACTAAAATTAGTGCAACATGTTAGGCCGACTTTTCCTGGCTTCATTTTGAGGACAAGCTCTTCCTTGGCGGTTTCAAGTGGTTTTGGTGTACGCGGGATTTGGGTATCTATCTGGCTTCTCGGTCAAAAAACGGCCCTTTCGCGTCGCCAGAGCGCCCTATAGAGAGTCGCAAAAGGTATCAAAATGTAAGCCTCAGTGAGACATGAAGCGAGAATAAGTCGCAGGGTAGATAAAATTAACGGTACATGCGCAATTATTGAATCTAAAATTACCCGCATTGCACCATGGGCTGCACCTATCTCTGGGATCGGCCCACTTGGTCGAAAAAGAAGAGCGTGTCAGCCAAAGCCGACGCGAAAGAAGACAGCGTCGACGTACATGCGAGTAAGAAAAAGCCAATGAAAAAAAAAAAAAAACTCGACATGAATAACAAACGTAGATGGTCCGGAATAATATCTAAGGTCTGACATTGGAACGAAGAAAATAATGCAAAATTGCATCATATTTTCATCATCAGAAGCAATAAAAAGCAGTTGCGAACAGGCTGAAAGCACGCCTTCAAATCAACACTATGTTGAAGGCATCCCCGAAACGAAAGCCTAATACGCCAATACTTAGTGCTAAAGATTCCTTTCCCCAAAAGATCGATTGCTCGAAAAGCACCGCCACGTTCGGCTTTGGTAGGCATCTCCTGTAGTACTGACATAAACCGCAGCATGCCCAGGCATTTTGGACGTGCGCACAGGAGTGCACCGCATGAGCGCTTTTTCTTGTGGCGAAGACGCAAGCTCAGCGCACACGCTTCAGTGCACGCGATATGCTGGAGTACCGACTTTATATACCGACTATCCAAGTTAGCGCAAGGGTGAATTCTGGTTTGAGTCTACTAGAAAAATTCACAGGGTCTCTTATGTTATCCCTAAGACCTACTTGAAAGCGAAAGCCCAAGTGGCGGTGCATTAAAGACCGACCCCCTTAATTCGCTTAGTCATCCCCCTTACTCATCCTCTTAATTCGCTTACACATAGAAGACGATGACGACGGTGGCCCGCACACCATCAAAATTGTTGCGTAAGCGTTTGCATATAGGTAAGACATACGGGCGCATGAGCCATTGATGATGATATAGTTTTTGTACCTTTCGTGTCATCGACGCGTTTTCGCTCAAGGACTTTGAAGGTCGACTGAAGGATGAGACGTACATGTAAGGCTTTCGTCTTAATAAGGTTGAGTGGGCCGAACGGCAATCTCCCGCTGAGGCGCCGCGTGAGGAAAAGTTCTGCGAGGGCGCTGCGAGCGAACTGGATTGGGGCGAAGACGCGCTCCGTGGCATATTCAACGTATTTTCGCTGAGAACGCTGAGACCGATTGTGCATGTGCGCTCTTTGTGTGGTGCTTTAGTTCTACTGCAAATTTATATTTACGCCATTTGGCACGTATATATATATTTCAGGCATAGATTCTAAAACAGGACGTCTTCAAATTTTCTGTTACTTTGAAGTGCGTCGTTTGCATCGAGAGCGCGCGTTCGCTGCGCGGACGCGCCAGGGGTTCTTTGACTTGTACCTGTGTTTTTCCATTTCGCCACCATCGAATTCCTTAAGAAGAGAAACGCCATAGCCTCTACCCATAGCCACTAAGATATCGTGCTGGCGTTGTATTTTTCCTTTTCTTTCTTTTTCTTTGGCAGAAAATCCGACGCCGGACTTTCTGCGACACGGGGCCCTTAACGCTATCGCGTTAAAGCATTATATTATGTTGGATCTGTCCTGCTACATGGCACTTTCATAATTAATGTTGGAGCAAGTTACGTAAGACACATGGTATAATATGGGGATGCTTTTTATGTTAGATGAGTACACGCGGGTCTTTAGAGGTGATTGTAATAATTTCATTTATTGATACATGGGACTCGTCCTATATTAAGCCGGGTCTTTTATTTCAACGTTAACACATATATATTTCGCCTGTGGCATCTAACGCAAATCTACCCATTAGCTGGATTACTCGAACAGGGAGACATTACACTGGAAATCAAGATGCAAATTGACTAGTAACAAGATTTAATAATTGAGTTTTACAGCGATTTTTCGTGGCGTGCTCACCCAACAAACCGGCAGCTGGAAAAGGGGTGTGTGTTTCAGTTTCCGCGTAACAGAATTATATTATCTCGTATATTCGAATTACAATCCGATGCTATAATGCCTTTACGTTGTGTGTAAGTCGTACTTTACGAATTTTCTGACACATTTTACTTTGAGAAATTCAATTTTATCAATAACTCACATGCAAAAGTTGGAGGGCCTAGAAGAATGAGGATGCTTGAGGATGGACCTCAAACGGCAGCTGGACAAGGGCTTTGTCCTTTAGCTTCCAGCAACAAGAATTAAGTTTTGTATTCAGTGTTACAATCCGAAGCTATCATGTCTGCAGCTTGTGTGTAAGTCGTACTTTTCGCATTTTTCTGACCTCATTTGCTCTTAAGCCTTAATTTAGTTCAATAAGGCGCTTGCGGTTGGCGGACGGCCTAGAAGAATGACAATGTACGTGGCACTTCCTCACGCCTGCGTGCATGCGTGACGTACGCCGCTTGTATACTGGTGGGGCTTGCGTGACGTCGTCTGACGTCAGTTGGCGTGCTGGTACTTGTGTAACGTCCGCACCAGCTTCGCTGTACATCCACTTTCTCGGGATGAAATGGTGGCGTACTCGTTTTTTTTTTTTTTTAAGCATGCAGTGTAAAAAAATTAACGTGGCTTACGGGCCAAATGTTAGTATATAGAATGGATAAATAAACGCGTTTTCGGCGCTCGAGGTACGACCGCAATAAACGATCACTTAGCAATTACTCCGCATTCTGTAACGCGAGGAAGACACAAACATAACCGGGACGTCGCGCTCCGTTTTTTTTTTTTTTTCCTGTAAAAAAATACTTCAAGTTATTTTGCAAACCGGGTGCCGGGTGGGGCAGATATGTTTTACTTGTTTAAAGCGGCAAGTCGAAAGATAACATATGGTTTTCCGTCTGCGTTTCGCAAGGCCTACTGACGGAAAACTAAATGCGCAAAAATGCACGCGAGAGACACCTGCTTGAACAAGCAAAATATTTGTTCTCCAAGGGAACTACAATGACATATAGTAGAATGAAAGCTGACACTGCAGCCGATATGCACCCGCAAACAGCACGCGGCATAAAAAGATAGAAAGAAAGAACGATCCTCCACTCGAAGCACTTCCACCACTTCAGCGAGTTGAGCACAGCGCCGTCCATCGATTGAAGATGCTAAGCTTCTCAAGAATGGTTGCTGAGTGTCAGTCAAGGGCAGTGGCCACTTCTGTCGAGGTAGCGGTGCGACTTCTGTCTTGAGTCCAGGTGGAGTGTTGAATGGAAGAACATTCTGGAATACGGGAGTTCTAGTTTAGGTATTATCTGGTGCGTCACCGTCGCTCTACAACGTGATCTCTCCGCGCCGCTTGTCTCAAGAATGAAAAAGACACATTCGAGGAAGCCTAAGCTTCGCGTTTAAGAGTGGAACGTGATATAATTCAAATATCCCTGGCTGCTTATCAGGGTTCCCGGCAAATGCAGATTTCTTTTTTCTCGAACTTCGCCTCCGCATGCGGCTGCAGAGGAGGCGAGCGCCATCTGGATGGCGTTCTTGCAAGGAGCAAACCGCGGCGCGCCGCAGTGTATGAGTGGCAGAAATGCTGGAAAAGGGGCTTTTGTATGAGTTTCCGCGTAAGAGAGTTATGTTTTCTCGTATATTCAAATTACAATCCGACGTTCATCACGTCTGTACGTTTTGCGTACGTCTACATTACGATTATTCTGGCGCATTTTACTTCGAGAAATTCAATTAGTTCACTAACGCTTCGGCGCCACGCGGAGGTCCTGCGTGGTCGGGTTGGTTCGGGATGATTTTCTGGGTCGCGGACGCCGATGCCGACGCGTGGATTTTCTGCGACACGGGGCCCTTAACCCTGTCGCGTTAGTACCAACCCGCTCGACAAACAATCCTTCTTTAAATCAAATGGGCGCTTAACGCACTGAATCTGCACAGGAGGACGCCGCAGTGGAGGACTTCGTATTTGTACCGATCGCATAGGGTTGGAACCCAAATTTAAGTAGACGAGCGTTTTTCAGTGGCGCCTCCTCTGGAATGCGGCCGCCGTGACCGGTAAACGAACCCGCGACATCGTGCAGCAGTGGAGTCACATAGCCTCGGCGCTACCGCGGTGGATGCTGCGTCTTTCTGAGCGGAAGTATTTACCGTGTGGTCGGGCGCTTTGTCGTTCTCTAATAGGGCGTGTATAAAACGTCCTAAGTGACGCGGAAATTATGGCGAATGCTTATCGATTCCGTAAAATTGGTACGGAAGGCTAATAGAATCGCGGGAGTGCGTGAGGGAAACATTTAAAATAGCGATATGAAAGTCGATACAAAAGAATACAGGCGGAGAAGCGCACAAAAGCGCTGACAAATAAGGTGCAGTCTCGAGGAAAAATTTGAGACCAATGGTGGCACAGTTTTTTTTTTTTTTTTAAGTCTTGGTATGCCGGTGGGCATCAATTGGTACATGGTACAGCTTACATGCGTGTGCTCGCACAATGCAACGTATTGAAGCAATTCCACGTTGTGCCTTATAATCAGATCGTGGTTTTGATACGTAAAACCCCATAATTTAATCAACTGTCGTTTTTTGTATCGCTATTACTTACGCTAGGGGGCGCTCAGGCAGAGACCGACAGATTTCCTGATGCGCGATCGATGCTGATCCTCATTCTCGTCGGCCGTGCTGTTTTGCGTACTTGTTTTCTGCGCATTTTCACTGACCGAAACAAAGCTTTGATGAGTGACAAATGTACCAACAGATGCTCTCGGGAGGTCCGCCGAGGACAGCGTTGGCCCTGCCTCTCCGACCGAAACAGCCTCGGGAATCATGGACTCCTCGAAGGATGTTGAGTCCGTCCCGGAGGGCTCCAACGATACAGTCGTCATAGGTGGCCGCAATGCCTGACACTTCAGAGGGCAGGTCAGTAACAGCCCTTATCAACAAATGGAGAGATGTGGGACATCGAGGAGTAGCAGTGATGATGATGTCATCGCCCGCTTTGAAACTTTCTTGCACATTTAAATACTTAGATATATTTATACTATTTTAAATATAAGAAAAGTTCTGGCAGTGCACATCTCGCGACTTCCGTCGAACCTAATGCGATTAGCATTCAAGCAATGTAGCTTAAATGTAGCTTAAAATAATACGGCACTTTTGAAAGTATATTCAGTAGTGCTGTTGCTTAAGCGCGTGCCCTGTGCATCCGTAGCCTTCCGATAATTGCCCCAGAATGTCTCTAGATGCCTACGCCGAGATTTGGAATAATATTCATAGTGGCCAGGATTCCTGCTAAACAATACCTGCTTTGATGGTGAGTCCCATTTCGTTAACAGAAGTTATCCTTCTTTGTGGTGACTCATTCGCGTTGCGGAAAATGATCGCAACGACTCCGCATGACGTCACGTTGGAAATGAGTAGCAAAACGCTCTCCTGCCTTTATGAAGACATTACCTTAGTATAGGATGCCCTCTGTATTCCTTTCTTGTTGCAGGCAGCTCCGTCTCAGACTCGCCACGAGGAGCTCCGCCTAGGTGTGTTGAAGAGGACATAACATAGAAACGAAAAAAGAGCACCAGCACCATGACACAATATGCTTACTGCTTCCATGCGCTGCCTGGCTATTAGCAAGCTACAGTGCCATCATAACAACCAGCTTTGAACATAATGAATCTGAGAGGGGCTTGAAGGCGCATTAGTTTGACAGAAAAGATTACGCTTAATCTAGACTTGTTTCGCTTCGCATATAGTCACTAGTGACATTTTCTTGCGCATATGGTGGGATTATTAAGTATATAGAGAAAAGGGTTTTTGAACGTAAAAGGGTGCATATAGCTTAGGAAGGAAGATATGAAAAACTTAAGTGTTACGACGACTCGACGGTTTTACGGAACTGAGTACGCATCCGTCAATGTTCCCATTCGAAATATAAGACTGCAATAATGAGACATAATTTTAAGAACGTGAGACCTCCAGTGAAGCACCTTCGCGCATACTTACGGGTTCAGTAAATGATGTGACCATGAAACATTATCATAAGCTCGTTTTTATAGTTCCCAGTACATTTGCAAAAGAAAAGAGAAAAAAAAGTAAGGCCGTGCGCTGCAATGATGAACGTCTAATCAATTTCACTTCATTCATTTGTTAAAATGGTTCCACGGCCGAGAATAAATGTGATATCCGACGCAGACTCTGTGCCAACACGTACGGCGGAAGCCTTGTTTAATCGTTGCTCACGGCAAAACATAGTTCGCGCAGTGATTTTGATCGATCCGTGTCAGTCATTGCCTCACGGGTGAATAAAGCTTCCACGAAGTGTTTATAAACCGACCTTCTCCATCCGCAGTGCTTCCACCAGTTCCCCTTTACGTGTGAAGTCGACCCCAAAAGGTCGAGGTAGCCGGGCTGACCCACGTGCACCGACCAGGCTGGATTTATATGCTGTCAAGTTTACCGCTAATTAAGGACGAATGCAGAGAAAGAAAAATACGAAACGACGACACGCGCGGGATTCATGTTTCGTGTTTTTCTTTCTTTTTTTTTTCGTCTTTTATTAGCGGACAACGTGACAAGCAGTAAACACCAACTCGGTCAAACTCAAGTTCTTCTGAATTTATATGCATTTTGCGAAACGGGTCGATCGAGTGAGTAAATGAAAGCGTTCGAGGGGCCAGGACCTGACGCAAGCCATACGTTCTTTCGGCCCGACTTGCTACCGCTTACGCGGACCCGTAGATTGGGTTTCAGACCAATCGGCCTACTCGGCCCGTCTTTCCCAGCTTCTTGCGGGCGTACCTTTTTTTCTCCTTTTTTCTCTTTATTTTCTTTTTTTTAAACGGCAACCTGCAAAAGCACTGCCGACGCGGCCGTGAGGTGGACGTGCGCTGGCATTCATCCAGCTGCTATTTGTGCTGGCACCGAAACCGACCTTCTTGCGACGACTAAACCAGTTTAGTGCAAAGCCTATGCACCTCCACGGCTGTAGTTCTGGCTCATTCATGCCGGCACTGGCCAGCCATGCTGGCACGCACGTTGTACACGTACCGTCGATAGCTCAGTTGGTAGAGCGGTGGACTGTAGAGGCCTGCCCAACGCGGACATCCATAGGTCGCTGGTTCGAATCCGGCTCGACGGACTCCATTTTTTGTCATAATTTTAATTAAGTTTTACATCAGGCACGCCTCCTGCGTACAGAAGGCGTAAACCCGGCTAAAGTTGTTGCGATTTTTTTTTTCTGTCTAGACCGTGAGGTAACGCGGGTATTGTTCCCAGCACACTACCGTTCTACCGAGTCTAGTTTAATACATATGAAATTCATTGAATTACTCTGCTGTATTGAATAAATTTTGAGCATAAAAGAGAAGCAGGAAAGAAAATCGTGAGCACACACGAGCGCTTTTTGCGTGATTTATGGGGTTCCAAATCTTTTTGTCCTGCATGTCGCAGCAAGAACATCTTCAAAAGAATTACGGTTCTAAGCATTGCGTTTCTGTTGACATCTTCCGGAAATGCGCATTCCTTTGTTTCATATTCTTGATCAACCTCAGAGTGTCCAGAGGGCATGCGTAATTGCCCTTCCAGTGCCGTGGTAACAGTAATTGTTACTGCTTCATCGCGGAACTTGCGTAAAAGTTATTCGTAACGGGAATATCAAGACAACGCGATGGTGATCGACTTTTCAAACGAATCGTGTCGGCAATGTAGTGTTATGTGCATCTCCTTAAACAAGGCTCTTTTACGCTCACTTCTTTATCTACTCGTCTCAAGGGCTCGACTATAAGATGTCACGGTTCAAACAAGCCTAACGACGCATTCAGACTTGCGACTAGACGACGTCCCGCGACCAATTGCGATTGGTGACCAGAAAGCTACTCAAGACGAACGATGTTCACACTGACAAATGCGACCGACGAGTCGCTAAACGGAAATATCTCGCGATATGCCGTTCAGCCGTTCACGTCTGCTTGCAATGTTATCGCCGCGTAAAATAAGCGTCAGCGTATACGGACGTCCTGTTCCTTCACATCTGATTAGTTCAGCTGTTCTGCGACTGCGGTCGCGCGACTGAAATATCGAGCAGTGCCCGAAACAGTCGCCTTTCGAGAAAAGTGACCATTTGCGACAACTTGCGACTGGTCGCTTTGCGACTAACTTGGTCGCGCGACCTCGCCTATAGTCGCAAGTGTGAATGGGCCCTAAGATGTCCTTACAAGCGCAGTCGTATTCAACCCGCAAAGCGCAACGACCACTGGCATCATTTAAGGCAGCAGAACTTCTTGATGAGATTGGGCTATTATTTTTCTGCATGGACCAGTCGATTCGCTTACGTGCTTGCTACTGTTTTATCTTCTTTTCGGGAAACCAATTATACGACATTCATGAAAGACCTCACACTTCTTACACATTCATCGCGCCAACAAATAAAATACGAGCATCGTATCCTGCCTTTAGGTTTTTAAGCAACACATGAGAATTGGTTACGAAGTGCAACCGAACTGTTCGAACAGCCATTATGGCCGCAAGCCAGTTCTCCCTGTGGCACCCGCTGTTCCTTAAATCGGACCTAGATGCGAGATTAACGCTGGAAAAATTTACATAGCTGGAATTCCAAGAACCGGGGCTATACAAAAACGACTGTGGAATATCAAGTACAAATTTACAGTACACTATGATAAAAGCTATCGGGGTGTACTCTATGGTTCTGCAACAGAGCCGTTTGCAGTATAGCGAAGCCTAGACAAGACGTTCGGCCTTGGAAAAACACACGCCCAGCAGGATCATGTTGACGGGATCGAAGCCACCGATCACGAAATGACAAACAATGCAAGCATTGCACTTTTTATTTCAACACTGGGAAAATGCTCTCGCATTTAAACATGTAGAGTTGGAACGATATAAAACGAACTACTTAGGAAGCATTGCTCAACGCACTGAAGACATAAACTGGCATTAGAAGTACCGATAACAGTTTCCAAAGGTAAGTGGTTGATTGATAATTTGAATCTTGGCAGGTCGCTTGCTTCAGATGGTCTTAATACAGCATGGCGCAAGCCGCCGCGGTGGCTCAGTTAGCTAAGGCGTTGCTCTGCTAAGCACGAGGCCGCAGGATTGAATCCCGGCCGCGGCGGCCGCATTTCGATGGAGGCGAAATACAAAAACGCCCGTGTGCTTGCGTTGTATTGAATGTTAAAGAACCCCAGGTGGTCAAAATTAATCCAGAGCCCTCCGCTACGGCGTGCCTCATAATCAGAACAGGTTTTGGCATATAATCTGCCATTATATGACATTGCTTATCAATTAGATCTCGGTAAACAGATTGACGCTATCATTATTGATTTTTCTCAAGCGTTCGATTCAGTACTTCGTTCTCACCTCTTGCAAAAATTAAATGCCGTACTAAAGAATTCCCGTCTGGTCGACTGGATTGCTAGTTTCCTTTCTAACCGGTCCCAATACGTCGACTTCAGTTCCGCAAGGTCAAATTCTTGAGGTAGGTTCTGGGGTTCCTCAATGGTCAGTCCTGGGTCCTTTATTGTTTTTAATTTATGTCGATGACCTACCAAAAAAATGTTTCTTTCAGCATTCGTCTTTATGCTGATAACTGCGTCTTATACGACGTGATTGATTCTGCGACTAATCATAAGCGACTGAACGATTCCTTGCCACCTTCGGTGATTGGTGCGAAAAATGGAAAATGAACATTAATTTCAAAAACCGTTGTTTTGCGCTTCACAAAAAGAGCCGCGCCAGTAATTGCGACATATTCCTTGAATGGATCATTTTAACCAGAGTTCGGCAATATAAATACCTTGGCGTAACATTTACTCACAATCTATCATGGTCTGCACACATTGATCAAACATGTTCTAAGGCATTAAAACAACTTGGATATTTATGTCGTACTATGCAGAAGGGTCCAAAGGATACTAAACTATTATAGTATAAAACACTTGTCCGCCCCATTATCGATTATGGCGCCACAGTGTGGTCACCCCATAACCAAAACAACATAATCAAAATAGAAGCAGTTCAAAAGAAAGCCGTCCGCTTCATTTTTCACCGGTATGACCGCTATTTTTCACCATCATCTGCCCTCCCTTCTCTGAACCTAACATTACTTTCCGTGAGTCATGACGTGGAATCTTTAAAATTTTTGCACAGCATAACTTGTTCTATCGTATTTCAGACACAGTTTGCTTATCTTTCGCCAAGCCTTCTTCTACACGTAACTTCCACGAGCTGAATCTTTTTCCTTTCTATGCCGGTACAAATACTTTCAAGTACAGCGTCTTTCCACGCAATATAGAGGTATGGAATTCCCTACCTGGCTGTCTTCATTCACTCCCGATAAGCGAATTCGAAAGTGCTCTTTATGAAAACCAGGGTGTGTAACTGCTTGAGTTAAGTTTGATTTATGCTTTGTGTATGTATTTCATTGTTTCGCTGCTTTCTGTATTGAAGAAAATGATTTTCCAGTGCTTTACCTGTTGTACTAATATTTGAATTTGCTAATGTTGTAAGATTCTTCGTTGAGTTTCACTTATTTTTTTGTTCACCACTGTATTACCCACTCCTGCAATAGCCTGCTATATGGCTGCAGAATGTACAAACAAAGAAATAAATAAAACCTGATCACTAAATAATTGCTGATGCTGGCGGAAAACGAACGCACTGAAGGTGGCGGCAGACCGGTTCTTACGTCCATGCTGTCACTAAATTACGTGCCGTGATTCATTCAATCAATCAAATATAACGTGCCTCCTTGATAGGGCAAAAGAAAAAAAAATGTGGAGGTGCTGGGTATCGATCCCGGTACCTCTCGCATGCTAAGCGAGCGATCTACCATCTGAGCTACACCCCCGACTGAGAGCTATAGGCATACACATATAACCCGATCAGTAAATACGCTGTAAACGAAAATACCCCCCCCCCCCCCCATGGGAATTTTAACAAGGTGATGTGCCCTATATACTCCCTTCCTTGAATATTTATTCCGATGTATGGGAGGAATACAACGGCATTACCTCGTTTCACTCCGCTCACAACCTGTGGGAGGATAAGGGCGGACATGACGTGATTTTATTCCGCCTTCAAAATTTTGTTCTCCCCGGGAACTCCGCACAGGGAGTTTTAAAAAACTCCCCCGCCGGAACAGGTTGGTCACGTGGTGCTTCCCATAAGGCTGTGCGCCGCGCCAGCGACCGGCCGCGTTCGGCGGAGTCGGCGGTGCTCATGGCTGACGGTTTGTTTACATCTGTGAAGTGTCGTTCCGTGCCAGCGTTTCGCCGATTTTCTTTCCTATACTTCCTTCCAGAAAGTGTTATAGGCGTGCCTGAAGCTCACTGTATCTCATCTTCACGTGCGTTAGCTGTGATCACTCTGCTGACAACGATGAATGCAAGAGCAAAGATTTCAAGTGCGGAAAAAGGCTTAGTTGTGACCACGAAGCTGCCGGTTGACTCGTGACGTCGGCTCGGGTTTCTGGCTGTGCTTCCGTGTTGCGTGACCTTGACTTGTGTTCCTCAGTGTGTTCAATACCACTTTGATGTCCTTTTGAGTATATTCTGACAACGTCCGGTGTAAAGTGCCGCGTAGCAATGGCAACAGCAGCCACTGTTTGAGCGACAACGTCCGTGATAGCCGCACATGAATGCCATATTCCGACTTCTTCACGGTGCTGTGCTTCCAGTGAGTTAGACCGTGGTGCAAGCAAGTCTTGTATGAATCTGTGTACGGATAGCCTCGCCCAAGAAATACGGTAGGACGTACTGTGAATAAAGCTTCTTACTGAGCGATGTGAATTGAATTGTTATCGCGCAGTTCTGTTTTGATCACGTCGTTGCTTCGGATATTGCATTAACATCATGCTCCATCCAACATACTGATTTAGGAGCATAGCTGCTGGCTCCGAGCGTGAGGATTCGTTTGCCAGATCAGCGATACGGCTCCGTTTCACAGCCGAGAGACATTGCTTGGACGCGGAGCAAGTAGTGCGGTCAAAAAAATGTATGACTACGCAATTTTCGGTGTTACGTAGGCTGCTACGGGTCATGCTCACATGTAATAAATTGTTGTCCCGCCACAATTCTTTCGTACGAAGCTAATTTTGTCATGAATAAAGCGCACGTACATTTTTCTTGCGTACTGTAACTAACGCACTACGTTTTGGCCGCGGACGCCGGCAGTGTGCGAAGTCGCTTCAGCGCTCACGGAATGGCATTCTAATTTTGAAAAATTATGGTATGAACGTTGTTTTTTCAATATTCTAAGTTAACAGTTCCGTGTGGATTTAGGTTTCATGTTACTTTCAGAGAGGCCGATCTCATATGTGCTAGCCTGTGAGTCGTAATTCTGAAAACACTACAGCTGCTCACTAGGCCGTTTCGAGGCCCACATTATCGTGGCTATATATACTGGCAGGCTTGCTTCTTCTTGTGTGTCGCGTGTGCATTGGATGTCTTTCACAGCTGCTCATCGGGTGTTTCTGAAATGTTTGTGTTTATGTATTGCTTGGTCTGTCTGGTCTCGTTCACTTGTTTCGCATAATTTGGCTTATTCGTGTGCGTATATTTCGGAATTTGACCCGAAGCCTCTACATAAAAATTCTCCAAACAAATTGACGTGTCTTTTTTTTTATACTCCCGGTGCACCTCGAAAAAACTCCGTCCAACTCGAAATAAAAAATAAACATGACAGAAAAAAAAAAAACTCCGAAGGCACCACGCAAAAATTCCGCCCGCACGGAGTAAAAATTATACTCCGATCATTCGGAGCATAATAAACTCCCAACCGGGGGGTCGCTAGAGGACAAGCAGCATACTCCCACCTGAAAGTTATTTCCGTTTACAGTGTACTTGCTGATGCTGGCGGGAAACGAACGCCCTGAAAGCGGCGGCAGACCGGTTCTTACGTCCGTGCTGTCACTAAATTACGTGCCGTGATTCATTCAATCAATCAAATATAACGTGCCTCCGTGATAGGGCAAAAGAAAAAAAAATGTGGAGGTGCTGGGTATCGATCCCAGTACCTCTCGCATGCTAAGCGAGCGCTCTACCATCTGAGCTACACCCCCGACTGAGAGCTATAGACATACACAAATAACCCGATCAGTAAATACTTGCTGACGCTGGCGGAAAAAGAACGCTCTGACAGTGGCGGCAGACCGGTTCTTACGTCGCGCGCTGGCACTTAATTAGGCGCAGTGTTTGATTCAATCAAATATAACGCGCCTCCGTGATAGCACAAAAGAAAAAAGAAAAAGAAATTGTGGAGGTGCTGGGTATCGATCCAGTACCTCTCGCATGCTAAGCGAGCGATCTACCATCTGAGCTACACCCCCGACTGAGAGCTATAGGCATACACATATAACCCGATCAGTAAATACTTGCTGATGCTGGCGGAAAACGAACGCTCTGACAGGGGCGGCAGACCGGTTCTTACGTCGCGCGCTGGCACTAAATTACGCGCAGTGTTTCATTCAATCAAATATAACGCGCCTCCGTGATAGCACAAAAGAAAAAAGAAAAAGAAATTGTGGAGGTGCTGGGTATCGATCCCAGTACCTCTCGCATGCTAAGCGAGCGCTCTACCATCTGAGCTACACCCCCGACTGAGAGCTATAGGCATACACATATAACCCGATCAGTAAATACTTGCTGACGCTGGCGGAAAAAGAACGCTCTGACAGTGGCGGCAGACCGGTTCTTACGTCGCGCGCTGGCACTTAATTAGGCGCAGTGTTTGATTCAATCAAATATAACGCGCCTCCGTGATAGCACAAAAGAAAAAAGAAAAAGAAATTGTGGAGGTGCTGGGTATCGATCCCAGTACCTCTCGCATGCTAAGCGAGCGCTCTACCATCTGAGCTACACCCCCCCCCCCCTTTTTTTTTTTCTTTATTGCCGTCGTCGACGTACAAAATCAAATGTTACAAATGATAAAACGTGCCAGCCACACTTTGGCCAACACAGCACTAAAATATTTTCAGTGACACCAGTTCATCCAATACAGACATCCATTGTGGTGGATCAGGCAGTACTTTGTATGCGTCTCTCACGTAAACAACACTCTCAATGAAGTGTTCTCGCACCGGTTTCACAACGATGTCTGCATGTTCAAATTGCATGCGAGTTTTCCACATCGCGTGGAGGCCCAGGACCATAATGAGGTCATACGGTACTTCCTCTGAGGTATCTATTGGCAAGAAGCGTATTCCATACGGGTCCAGGGGTAACTGCTTCTTCAGCGTTCTCTGCAGAGCGTCCCAGTGAAAGATCGGGTCCCAGCAATCTAGGAAAACATGTTCTATTGTTTCTGGTTTTTTACATAAAAAGCAGTCCGTTGTCCAGGGGATGAAAATACCCTTGCTATGAAGCCAGGTCTTAACGGGAAGTGTGTTTGTATGTAATTTGAAAAAGAAAGACTTAGTTGATGGCCTTACTGGCATTTTCTTGACTCTTTTTAGAACGTCCTGTCCGGGGCCTCCACGGTGTGGCGAACGGTACAAAGGTACAGGTAGCATCGTGTCCACAAGATCTCTGTACAATTGTTTTTTTGTAACGATGGGCAGATACTGCAGCGAAAAACGCACATTCAACATCCTATGCGCCAGCACCACTTCACGCAGGTACCCAGTCACGGTTCGCGGCATGTTCTGTGCCGACGAAACAACAAATCCTGGAAGAAGTCTACTCAGCCGTACTTGAATTAGTGTTCGAAGAAAGGGATCATTTTGATCCCGCAGAAACACAAAGCGTGACACAATTTGTCGCAAAAACAAGTGAACCAGACCAAGCCCACCTTTCTTGACCGGGAAAAACAAATTTGTTCGACTCGTCCTCTCCCAGGTAGAGGCCCAAATGAAAGTGGCGAAAATGCGGTGAATTTTTTGTACGCTTACCCGCGCAGCACACAACACATTCATAACATACCATATCTTGGAAACTAAAAAAAGGTTGCAAACAGTGGCTCTAGAAAACATTGACAATTGCTTGCCTCTCCAACGGTCAGCCTTTTCCTTTGCTGTCGAAACTTGGTCGAGCCAGTACTGTTCGGGCTCACGGTAACTTCCGAGAGGCACCCCCAGGTACTGTGTAGGTAACCTTGACCAATTCATTCGAGAAAAGGTCTCCGGCTTGTCTTCCCAACTCCCATGCCAGAAGCCATAACTTTTATCCCAGTTTATCTGGGCTCCAGTTGAATTGCAAAACTTTTCGACAACAGCAGTTGCCTCTATAATGCTCGCTTTATCAGTGCAGAAAATCGCGATGTCGTCTGCATACGCCAATATTTTAACATGTGCCGCCTGTAGTCGATAGCCTGCTATGTGTTCGTTGTTTTTAATGGTCAAACAGAGTGGCTCGAGAAAAGCAGCAAATAGAAGGGGCCAAAGCGGGCATCCTTGACGCACCGACGAGAGCACACGAAAGCTGTCGGTGAGCTCCCCATTAACAATGATTCGCGTTGAGCAGTCTTTGTACGCCATCGTTACGCCTTCCGTTATGACACTGCCAACGTTCGTATGTTCAAGTATGCATAGTAGAGCCTTGTGCGAGACGAGGTTGAAGGCTTTTGCCAAATCTATCTGCATCATCGCGACGTAATCGCCAATCGCGTCGCAACACTCTAGCACACTTCGAACCACGTGTATAGTCAACCACAAAAGTTTGCGGACCACGCGAGCGCGCGGCCAAGAGCCTCTTCGCGACACTTCCGCTACGTCACCAGCGATCGACAGCAGCGCTACGTTGAAGACGCATCCCTCCTTAAATCTATGGCCTGTCTATTTTCGCACTGTGCGCAAATATTTTCTACCTATCTCTTTCAACGTGACGCGCTCTTTGTTAGCCAGGGCTACTTGCTTATATTTTGAGAGCAGAATATCAGTACAAGTAATCAGACAGCGTATTCTTCGGCTGTTATCAGCTCTATTTTCGCGTAGCCACGCTGTTTTTTTTTTTTTTTGCGTGAGTGCGTGAGTGAGCGGTGAGGCAGCCATGGGACACAGATGCTTAGTCAGTAGGCAGAATTTTTCCGTTCCTCCCCCATCGCTAAGTGACAGTAGCGGCCGGGATTTGATCGCCTGCGCCCAGGTTTTGCTGCGCAAAGCCCGAACCACCGCGCTGCTATAGTGGTTACATTTAGAAAGATAAGAAATAATCGGGTGCGATGACTCTTTTTATAACCCTTTGCGACACGGCGTCCTCGTTTGGGGACTCGAACTTCGGAGGCGCGTCCCACGCCACGTGTTTCTTCAAATGACCTAAAACTCAGTGTGCACATTCGTGTCCGCTTCCTGATGGGACAACTAGCGGTCAGTTAACTTCATTGTCCTGCGTATTGCTGCAGATGATCACTTTGCTGGAGACACTACCATGTTAGACAATCGTTCGACGTGCCGCGTTCCAAGACCAAAGTCAAGAGTATTTTTTTTCTCCGGTCGACACGAATACAACCGAAAAAGCAAGTGTGCATGCGTTTCGGGCCTAATAGTTTATTCTTTTTATGCAAGCATTGAAGCTGACGGATTTCAGAATAATTAGATAATGAGTTATACGCTAATTAATTTTTTTTTACTGAAACTCGCACAAAGCAGCACATTGCTTCGTCTTCTTTCTTGGAATGTAATAGTGAGCGTCTTGAAATGATGCCATGCGCATTTGACGAATTTGCAGACAGTGCATCATAATTCGTGCTGAAGGGGATGAATTTATTCACAAGACATTTACAGAAGTGTCATGAAACATAGGTCTCTCAATGATCTAGTAGGAAGTGAAATGTCCGCCGTTTTCTAGCACCTTATTGATGCGTGTGGGCATCGACTCGTACAAAGATTCAGTTTTCTCCGGTCGACCGCGCAGGCTTTCCCATTCTTGTGCGATCGCTTGCCACAGCGTATCGGCCGTGCGGCCGCGGTTGGCTCGTGTGGACAGCCGTTTCTTCAACATGCCCCAGACATTTTCTATGGGATTCAAGTCGGCGCCACATGGAGGCCACTCAAGCTGGCAAACAGCATGTTCTTCTAGCAATGACTGGACGATACGTGCTTTATGGATCGGGCTGCGGTCGTGTTGAAAAAAATAGCAGCCGTCGCTGAAGGGACCGTCCAGCGCATACGGAACGAGGTGTCTAGTGATGACGTCGCAGTACCGTGACGCAGTGAAGGGCCCTTCCAGACGCACAAGGGGACCAAGGCCATCTTTGCTGATTGCTCCCCACACGCTCACGGAACACCGTCCACTGGATAGAACACTCTGTGTGTAATTAGGCAGATATCTGCAAGAAATAGCATACAATTGGGTTCCAGCGGCACGTCTAAAAATGTTGTGATTCCTCTTGCGTATGAAATTTATAATGCTGTTATAGAGTTGCAATAGAAAACGTGCAAACATCATTAGATAGTACTGAAAGACCCACTCGCAGCTTCTAATTAGCTTCAGAGTAAGTAGTACTATGAAACAATCGTTAATGTTTTCAACATAATACCACTACAGAAAAATCTCGTAATGTCCAAAAGCTCATTTTACGTGAAACATGTTGTGATGCAGAACTAGCTTCGTGAATTAACTGCCAATACACTGTAAACACACCTGCAGTTTAGTGGACGCCAAACCCGCTTCTGTTGGTCCCAGCGCGTGGAAAAAGTTGACTCGTCGCTAAAGATGACATCGCCCCATTTCTCTGTTGTCCAATCTTTCATTGCTGTAGCGAACATGAGTCGTTCTTGTAGCTGGCTGTCTGAGAGGCAGGGCTTCTGTGCTGCTACGAAAGACTGCAGGCCAAGCTCACTCAGCCTTCTTCTTACAGTCTCAGACGATACCGTGAGCGAGAGCGCTTCTCGGATATCCTCTGCACTTTGAAAAGGATCAGCCACGATGGCGGCCGTAATCAGGCGGTCCTCTTCCTCAGTCGTGGCCCTTGGACGCCCACTGCGCTCTATATCTGTGAATCTGTCATCGTCGCGGAAAGCTTGAATAATCCTATTCACGGCAGTCCGGCTCCTGTTGGTTTGGCGGCAGATTTCGCGCTGAGGTATTCCCTCTATAAATAAACGCACAATGTGCCTTCTTTCGTCAAGTGGAACACGCAGTGGCATCTTTCCAAATAGGCAATCACCACGTGGCCTGAAGCAAGTCTACTACGTTTTCAGCGACTGATGCGAAGATGCGCCTATGTGTGAAAGAAAATTTTCTATGCATCCGCTTTTTCTTTATTTTTGATGACAGTGAAACACCTCCCTACCCTTTCTCTCAAGACGCAGAAGCAGCAACACTCATTGGACCAAGATGCTGCCAACCAAAGTGCGCCAGTAAACGTCGCGTAAAAAAAAATCGTCGCAGCGCTTCGTGAAACTTATCTACCCACTGGCACACCAGTCGACAAAGGTTGCAGTGATTGCTCCGATACTGCTATCAAGCCAAATATGTGGCGGTCTTATCGCAGACAGCGCTCTGCGTCAACACAACGAACTAACAATGTCATGCACGGGAATAAAAAATTAACAGGCAGGCGAGTACCAAGAGGGCTCATATCCGGGAGAGCGCCCCTGTCGCCGCTAGGTGGCGTACAACTAGGTGGCGCGGATAGGCAGTCTGGCACGCGCTCGCGTGGTCCGCAAACTTTTGTGGTTGACTGTACATTTGTTGTAATACTGCGGCCTTTAATGCCACAAGTCTGGTGAGGCCCTACCAATGTTTTTATGACACTTTGCAGTCGTTTCGCTAAAACTTTCGTGAATACCTTATAGTCAACGTTGGCTAGAGTTATCGGGCGATATGAGCCTGACAACAACCGGTTCTTTTCGTCATCACTCTTCGGGATTAGCACGATATGCGAGGTTGTGAAAGACAAGGGCAATCTTTTTCGGTCATACGCTTCGCTGATAACTAGATGGAGGACATGAGCCAGCGCTGACTTAAACGTTTTATAGAAAGCAGCCCCTAAGCCATCAGGCCCAGGTGCTTTACCGGGCGCCAACTCGTCTATTGCGCACTCTATCTCACTCAGGGTAATGGGATGTTCTAGCCGTGCCTTAACTTCTTCTGCGAGCTTTGGCATCAGTGAAAGGAATTCCGTCTGGTAGCCATCTTTAGGTTCGCGTGGTTGACCTAAGAAGGCTTTGAAGTGATCGACGATCCCTTGTTTGATGTCGTTTTTGTCGGACGTGATGTCATTGCCTTTAGCTAGCTGGCGGATTTCCTTCCGACATGCGTACCTTTTCTCGTCTGAGAGAGCTCGTTTTGTTGGCGCTTCTCCCGCCCACAGCTTCTCAGACCTTGATCGCACAACGGCGGCTTTGTATTTCTCAGAGTCTATCCTTTCGAGTTCGGCTTTCACTTCCTTTATTTCGTTAACATACACACCAGGCTGGACACTTTCCATGCTGATGAAAAATTGCAGTTGCTGGCGAAGGTTCGTTTCTGCCTGTTTCAGGTTATGCCGAAGGACACTGCTTCTTTCAATAGCCATTGTTTTTACTTTCTGTTTAAATTCTTCCCATTTAATGGCGAAGCTTGCTAATTCGACTGAAATCAGGCTTTCTAGTTCCTTCGCAACAGCATCAACGAAAGCATCGTCATCCAGCAACTGCGCGTTCAACTTCCAGAGGTCCCAGTTAAAGGTGTGTTTTATCTGTCTTTTCCCAAAGGTGGCAGTTACCAAGCAGTGATCGCTATATGCAATGGGTTGCACATCATATTCACTACACAAGGGCACCAATTCGGCTGACACATATAACCTATCTAGCCGAGCGTGGCTATCACGCTGGAAGTGAGTAAACTGTGGGTGAGTACCACTGGCAAAGACACTACCGATATCTTCCAAGTCGTAATCGTGCACCACTGCATTTAGCAATTCAGCACTCCTATCGCGAACGTGTGAACATTTTACGCGATCGTCAGCAGTGCATACACAGTTAAAATCGCTCAACAGTATTACCACCTTGTCACAGTTTACGTACTCTTCAAGACGCTCAAAGAAGGATCACCGGTCTGTTTGAATATTCGGTGCGTAGACACAAATGACACGGAAATCCTTATCGCAAAAACAAAAATCAGCCACTAAAAGGCGCCCACTTTCACACGAAAACACTGACTGCACACAAAGGCCAAAGTTTCTTCGAATGAATACTGCGCAACCACCTGATCCACCAACAGCGTGAGAAACACACACGTCGAAGTGCGCACGAAAATTGGACACCATTCTGTCGGTTAGCTCTTGGCTCTCTATTTTGGTTTCTTGGATTCCCACAAGATGCAAGTCATTATCTAAGAGTAGGCGACTTAGCTGACATTGCCGCCTTCTTGCACCGAGCCCTCGTACATTTAACGTGGCTACACGTAGCGCTCCTTCGATATTAGCTGCCATGACTACACGGTAGAATGGTGCCCATCACAGTTACGCAGGGACGAGTGTTGATAAGGACACGCCGATAACCGCGTCGAATGCCACAAAAGGGAACACCAACCCGACCTCTCGAAAACAACACTCACATGCAACTCGGGCCCTCGTTCCTGACACATATCCAAGAGAATAGCGCTCAGGGTGACGGCCATTGCACTCACGAACCCCCCAACCCGCCTCAAGCAAAACACAGTACTGAACTACGGAGGCGGTTTGCCCGCCTGCCGTGGATCGGCCGTAATGTTCGGCCGCAGCTTCAAGGTTGGTCTCCTCATACCTGGCGCTTTGGGCGGTGGCTCGTCTCCGCCGCTGCTGTCCTGTATCATAGCCAGGCTATTGGTCTGGTCGCGCGGACGTTTCCCCGCCTGCAAGTTGGCAAGCCCGGTATGGGTGTCCATGTCTTCATGTTCAGGGGGGGTGGAGGCCGCTCCCGGGTCAGGTGGGCTCTCTTCCTCACGGTTCGGCATGGCTACAGTGCCCTCCACTTGCTCTTGCTGTTCAGTGTCGACGGCTTCATCGACATGTTGCCCCTGTTTCTGAGGTCGTGCCTCCGACTCTGCCACCTCGCCAGCTGCTTCCTTAGCCGTGGTCGATGTGTCTTCCATATCCGCCTCGTCCATGAGTAGGGCGGAGTTGTCATCGTTGCTCACGGGTCCGGTCACGCTAGCGTACGTCCGCTCGCACTGACTCTCTTCGTGACCGAAGCGTCGGCAGGCACCACACCGCGGAATGCGGCAGTCGCGACGAATATGGCACGTCCCGCGGCAGCGTAGGCAGAGAGGGGCCCTGCCCGGCACAACCACAAGAGCCAGCTCGCCGGAGACGCTCACCTGGTGTGGCAGGTCGTCAAGCATTACGCCCGGCTTCAACTTCAGCGTAACCAGTCTTGTGGTAGAGTTCTTGTCAGCCACGCCATGCACCCGCCACCGGTCGCGGGCGACGTCCGTGACCTTTCCAAACGGCGCGAAGGCAAGACGCACGTCCTCGTGAGGAACGGTGTGCAGCAGCCAATGCACTTTTAAGCGTACATCCTGGTTGGCGGGGTCAATGACGAGGCATCGGCCCTTCTTGACCTGTAGCTCACCAACGCTGATGATCTTCTTCACCGCTTCGTCGTCTTTGAAGGTCACGGCCCAAACATGGCTCATACGGTAGGCCCCGAGAGCCACCACTTCCGACAGGAGCGATAACGGGGCGAGCGCATCGCGGAAATCTTCCACCCGGTATGATCGGGCCCTGATATCACAATATAAAAAAACTGTGTTCACAACAAAACGCCCTGTTGGCAAACTCGGCAAAACAACTTGGTACTCGTTGTCCGCAACGACACTCCTGTTACCGCGGCCGCTCTGGGCCGCTGAAGCCGCTCCTACGGAGCCCGTCATCGTACGTCCGTCACGCTCGGTGGCCGGAAGCAGAATCCACTACACCACCCATCTGAGCTACACCCCCGACTGAGAGCTATAGGCATACACATATAACCCGATCAGTAAATACTTGCTGACGCTGGCGGAAAACGAACGCTCTGACAGTGGCGGCAGACCGGTTCTTACGTCGCGCGCTGGCACTTAATTAGGCGCAGTGTTTGATTCAATCAAATATAACGCGCCTCCGTGATAGCAAAAAGAAAAAAAAGAAATTGTGGAGGTGCTGGGTATCGATCCCAGTACCTCTCGCATGCTAAGCGAGCGCTCTACCATCTGAGCTACACCCCCGACTGAGAGCTATAGGCATACACATATACCCGATCAGTAAATACTTGCTGACGCTGGCGGAAAACGAACGCTCTGACAGTGGCGGCAGACCGGTTCTTACGTCGCGCGCTGGCTCTTAATTAGGCGCAGTGTTTGATTCAATCAAATATAACGCGCCTCCGTGATAGCACAAAAGAAAAAAGAAATTGTGGAGGTGCTGGGTATCGATCCCAGTACCTCTCGCATGCTAAGCGAGCGCTCTACCATCTGAGCTACACCCCCGACTGAGAGCTATAGGCATACACATATAACCCGATCAGTAAATACTTGCTGACGCTGGCGGAAAACGAACGCTCTGACAGTGGCGGCAGACCGGTTCTTACGTCGCGCGCTGGCTCTTAATTAGGCGCAGTGTTTGATTCAATCAAATATAACGCGCCTCCGTGATAGCACAAAAGAAAAAAGAAAATAATTGTGGAGGTGCTGGGTATCGATCCCAGTACCTCTCGCATGCTAAGCGAGCGCTCTACCATCTGAGCTACACCCCCGACTGAGAGCTATAGGCATACACATATAACCCGATCAGTAAATACTTGCTGATGCTGGCGGAAAACGAACGCTCTGACAGTGGCGGCAGACCGGTTCTTACGTCGCGCGCTGGCTCTTAATTAGGCGCAGTGTTTGATTCAATCAAATATAACGCGCCTCCGTGATAGCACAAAAGAAAAAAGAAAAAACAAATTGTGGAGGTGCTGGGTATCGATCCCAGTACCTCTCGCATGCTAAGCGAGCGCTCTACCATCTGAGCTACACCCCCGACTGAGAGCTATAGGCATACACATATTACCCGATCAGTAAATACTTGCTGACGCTGGCGGAAAACGAACGCTCTGACAGTGGCGGCAGACCGGTTCTTACGTCGCGCGCTGGCACTTAATTAGGCACAGTGTTTGATTCAATCAAATATAACGCGCCTCCGTGATAGCACAAAAGAAAAAAGAAAAAACAAATTGTGGAGGTGCTGGGTATCGATCCCAGTACCTCTCGCATGCTAAGCGAGCGCTCTACCATCTGAGCTACACCCCCGACTGAGAGCTATAGGCATACACATATTACCCGATCAGTAAATACTTGCTGACGCTGGCGGAAAACGAACGCTCTGACAGTGGCGGCAGACCGGTTCTTACGTCGCGCGCTGGCACTTAATTAGGCGCAGTGTTTGATTCAATCAAATATAACGCGCCTCCGTGATAGCACAAAAGAAAAAGAAAAACAAATTGTGGAGGTGCTGGGTATCGATCCCAGTACCTCTCGCATGCTAAGCGAGCGCTCTACCATCTGAGCTACACCCCTTTTTTTTTTTCTTTATTACCGGTAAGCAGCGGTACATAGTAATACCAACATAACAACATATGTACACAACAGATGGACTTCAC
>NC_051163.1:100025158-100077746 GCF_013339745.2 Dermacentor silvarum | reverse complement strand
CGCCCGCATGCTGTTCTCCTCCGGTCCGCACAATACGCTGCCTACCCATTACACGACCGAAACGCAACTGACATAACGTGCGATGCGTGCGTGACGTCACCAGCCAGAGACACACCCATGGGTATTAAACGCAGCTGGGTACACCGGCGAAACGCTTCGGCTTCTATCGACGCTATACGGCGTTTGTGGTCTAACGGGCTCGGTCTACGCATGCAGCGATCCGCTGGAAACTGGCGTGTAACAGCTCCGCTTCTGTATATATATATAAAGAAATGAAAGCGCAGTTGCCGCAAGAGAAAATAAGCAGAAAATTGGAAATACACCGGATAAAAAACATATAGTTCAAATACTGGGTCACGCAAAGATTAAAGGTGAAACTTAGCGTTGACTGTAAGAAATACCCGAGAAAAAGAAAGCCGCACCTAGAATATTTTGAAACCACGTGGACTTATTAGGAATGAAGTCTGGAACAATACAGCAACATACCCTAGACAATGATGGAAGCAAAATGGAAGGAGACGCGGCATTAAATTCAATCCGAAAAAGCAACAGCTGAATCATTTCAAGGCAATGACGAGGTGTATATTGAGAAAAATGTCGCAGTTTCGCCCAATAGGCGAAGCATTGCTTACGATAGCAAACTAGTGTATAACTATGCGAACTATACGATAGTAGTTTTATCGGCCGTATAAACTTCTCAACATTCGCTCACTAACTAAATTAACAAGCACGGTGTCACGCGTGAACAGGTAAACATGAACACCTCTCGCTCGATGACCGAGGAAACTCGCTGTCAAAAATTGGAGGATGCTTAAGCTCGTCTTTAAGAGTGGAACGCGATAGCGTTATCGGGCCCTCTACGCATCGTATTTTCTTTCAGTGGAAGCGCTTCACTGCAACACAAAATGTGGGAAAGCCAGCTTATAAAGACCAAGCTTACACCCCTCCACTTAATTGGCTTCACTTTGAAACAGAAATGAATTGCTGGGAAGACGCTTTCCAGCGGCAATATAAGTGGTCATATTAAAATATGAAGGCCCTAGCACCTTTTTATTATTTTATTAATTGTTTGTTATTGCCCGACGCGCGCGCTTGTCCAAACGCAATCTGCAGGCGAAGTACTCAATTTGACCTGCTGTAGAGAGCCTAACCTGCCGAGGATGCGAGCGCCATCTGGATGTCATTTTCGCAAGTAAAGTATCCGAGCGCGCGGCTGTAGGTCTGGGTAAATGCTGGAAAATGGGTTTGGATTTGAGTTTCCTCGTAAGAGAATTATGTTTTTTCGTACATTAAAATTGCAGTCTGACGCCGAGTAGTAAACAATCCGACGCCGGATGGTAAAGTCGTAATTTACCATTTTTCTGACGGATTTCACTGGGAGAAATTCAATTTTATTACCATAGCAATTATATGGACACTTCAACCGGATTTCTGCCGTCGGCGTCGCCATCGCCGTGAGGTTCCGTATAGATTCCAAGGGCGATAAAAACGTCGCCGCGCGCCGTATGCGCCAGTGAGAGCGCGCGAGGGATGCGTGCTCTCACGGAGAGCCAACGCACGGCGGAAAGCAAACGCGACCGTCGCGCGAAAGGCGTTGGGGGTATCGGGGGGGAGGGAGGCGGGGCGACGCTGTACTACGGCACCAAATGCGTATCTTGCAACCGAGCGCAAGGGGAACTGGCAACGCAATCTACCACGCGAAACCAAAAAAAGCGGAGAAGCAGCGCGGGAGGGAGGGGGGGGGGGCAGCTTTTACTCTGCCAACAAATACGCTTGCACTGGCTGTGGTGGCGGTCGCCCGCACCGTCTCATATCTCCACACGGCTCTGACCTTTGTATGCGCTGTGCATTCGCCGCTCAGTTTCCGTTGAAGCGATAGACCGCACGATTCTTCGCCCGCTGCAGCTGCTGCGCCAGCGTTTTGACAGTCGTTGTCGTTGTCTGCGGTCATTCAGTGTGATCCATTCATGTTTGCTTCCGTGCGATGACACCACGCTTGTCAATTCAGTTAGAAAGCGAATGTGTCCAAGTTTATGCAGCCGATAAAACTACTATCCCTACTCCGAATAGCTCTCTACCAATTTGCTATCGCAATTGATGCTTCGACTTTCGGGCGAAACTGTGACATTTTTGTTCACCAAAATCCTGCACTACGTGGAGCGCCTGCGCGGTCGGGGTGGTTGGGGTGCTCGGGGATGATTTTCTCTGCCACGAACGCTGACATCGCACGCCAACGCCGGATTTTCTGCGACACGGGGCCCGGAGCGAATTGACCTTCTTGCCAGCTCTCGCTTCAACGCGGACTGAACGTCGAAAGCAAAGCGCATGCGAAGTTACCGGCACTAGTTGCACTTTGTCCACATTGCAGATCGCTATCCAGATGCGGCGGACGCGCCGTAAGCAGCCGCCTGCAGAATATAACCCCCCCCCCCTTTCCTTTTCCGCTCCTCTGTGCCTCGCGCGCGACAGAAGAAGCGAGCTTCAGCCCGCCTTTCTCACTCGCGCGCGCGAGATAGAGCTGCAATCATCGGCTGACCCTCAGGGCAAGCTTTCACTCGCACAAACAGCGTGCGACGCGTGGCGACGACGTTACCGTGTTTGGACTTTATATGGAACCTCACAGCGACGTCCACGGCCATGACCATGGTGACGGCAACAATGCGCTTGGAGTGTCCATTTAATTGCTATCGCAACAACAACAACAACAACAACAAAAAACACAAAACAACAAAGAGCATGAAGGCGAACCAGACAGAAAAACAGCTAGTGCAGAGATTTTCTACTGGAAGAAAGCTGAAGGTTGCGTTAGGGAGATAGAGGAACTAGGACCAAAAAGTAAGGAATTAAGCTCTGTTGCAAGCAGTAGCAAATGGCTTACACCGTAGGCTAATACGAGACATTTGGCGACAAAGTTGGAAGAACTAATTTATAAAGTTAAGGGGGGGGGGGGGGCATAGAATTCACTGAAGTAGACCGTTGACCAGTACATCGGTAATATACAGGTTAGCAATGCAGCCGATTAAACTGAAAATGCAAGCATGGGCAGAACATATTGGCATAATGAGAGAACTTCAGAATGACGTCAAATCGGTAGTGTCGGCATAAGAACTTATTTGTTCTTACTCAGTGTATGGAAATATCCCGAGAAGAAGGAGACCATTGTATATTGCGTTCTTAGTGATTACCGCAGCGTATTACAACGTTAACCGTAACATTTTGTGGGATATTCTGAAAGGGAAGGCTTAGGCAATGACTGTATAGAGGTTTGGGGAGAGATTTACCGAGAAAATAGCTTGCGTTGAATGGGAATAGATCAAAAGCAAGAACAAAGTTGATATCTTCAAAGGACTAAACCCCCGCTGTTGTTTATGATGTACAGCAACCCGCATTTTTATCTAAATCGCGCCAGCGCCTATCACGCGTCAATTTAACGCGTTTAAGCGGCGATAATGAGCGAGACCGGCAGAAGTACTCTCAAGTGCACTAAACACTCTCCTGTGCACGAGTCGTCCAACGCGACGGTTCCTTCAGGACGACACACGACCGCATTATAGTGTTCTCGCGAGATGTAGCTAAACATGAGGATGGCTGTACATGGTAAGGATGGAAAGGGCGCTAGAAGGAATCAATATCGGGTTAATCTGCCATACAAAGAGGTGGGCACGATAGTAGAGCAGCAGCTCCCTAGTTTCTTTTATGCGAAGGGCCTTGTGTTGCTTGCTAACAGGCAAAGTGATATGCAACGTCTGGCTAATATTTGTGGACAGGGGGTGATAATTTAGGATTGAAATTTAGCGTCATAATATCAGGCATTACGGTATTCAATGAAAACAGTGAACATACAGTGTCAGTACAGGGTCAGGAAATACCTCGAGTAAAATAAAACAAATACCTCGATATATCGGTGTATCGACAGCTTGGTCGACTCGCGAGGCTCCCGATCTGCATCGGCGGGCTATATGGAAACACTGGCAAAACCTATAATAGCAAGGGGTAAGAGAAATGCTACCATATAAACAACAGAACCACAGAGCTAGGGGCTCCAGGGTCGGTGGAAAGGCGCAATGGTTCCCGGAGTTACATTTCGAAATGCGGTTGTTTGCTTGATCTCTGAGGTACAATCAAGACTCGATGGCAAGCAAAGGTCAGTGGAGCGCCTCGAATTTTGTGCTCATGGGACGATTCCAAACGAAGCCCCAAGCTTCGAAGTGAGTGAAGATCAGAAGACAATTGATTTCGAAGAGCGACTAAGGAATTTGAAAGAAAGCAATGGTTTGCGAGAGTATTCAATGATTTCTACAGGGAACATATCGACTCGCAGTGGTGGAAAAGAACAAGGAAGCTTACCCGCAAGTATATATATCAAACCGTTTATTAAAAATAACAGGTGTAGGGAGCGGGTGGGTGGAGCCCCTAGTCCAGGGCTCCACTGGCTTGAGCGGTCCGCCGTGCCTGGTCGAGAAGAGCTAGTTGCATCTCCCGATCCTCGCTAGTATGCGAGCGGTATAGTAAGCGACGTAGCAACGAAATACGTTAAAAGCAAACTGAGAGATGCTAAGACCATCTCCTGGGTAGCCGTAATAGTAAAGAATAACTGCCTAAGAGGTAAATACGAATTCAGGCAGAGAACATTCGCTGACGATTTAAAGGGAAGGTCCTTACTTTTCGAAGTAAGATCATGAAGCCTAATAACGAGTATACTATAGCTCTAAAGCGAGGTACATAAATGAAAAAGAAGCATGTATTTGGTGTTGTAAAGGTAGCAAAAACGATGGAAGATATTTCATTAAAATGTGAAGGTAATCTATTGTACACCCAGCTGTCGGTTTAGGCTTCACTGATTTCCTTGAAGCCCTTCAGTCCAGGTATAGCAGGGGGAAAGTAAACATGTCCGAAACAGAGACTAGTAAAAGAGGATTGGAGGTTTGGTGGAAGAAAAATTTTGTCGCAGTTTCACCCGAAAGGCGAAGCACCAATTGCGAGAGCGAATTAGTAGAGAGCTATACGGAGTAAGGATAGTAGTTTTATCAGCTGTATAAACTTGGACATGCAGCAGCACCAGCAACGCGCAGAACTGTTGTCGAGGCCGTCGGCGTTTTGCCTGCGTTCGCACCGAACGCGCGCGGCGTTTTTATATACATATGCATTTGCTGCCGCAGCTAAACGTCGCGTCTCCTCCCTCTCTCCCGTCCCCCCACAGCCTTTCGCGCAACGGAAAAAGTTGCGTTTGCTCTCTATATATGAAAAGGAGGAAAGAGACGCTTAATTCTGCAGCCTTTCAGGGAGCACGGCGCAGAACGCGCCTTTGCTCTCCGACATGCATTCGCTAGCCTCGCGCCCTTTCACTCGCACATCGTCCGGAGCGCGGCGACAATTGCATCGCCGTTGACGTCATACGGAACCTCACGGCGACGGCGACGGCGACGCCGACGGCAGAAATATGCTTTGGAGTGTTCATATTTGGAGTGTCCAAAAGTAGGGAGACCACAAACCACGGAGGCGTACAAACACAGCATTCCTAGTAATGGTTCAAGAAGTTCGATGGTGGGAATTTTCTGTCTTAAAAAAGAAAGGTACACTAGGCAATATTTGAAAAAAAGAAAGGTACACTAGGCAATATTTGAAAAAAGGTTGTCGCAATTTCACCTGAAAGGCGAAGCATCAATTGCGGTAGAAAATTTGTAGAGAGCTATACGGAGTAATGATAGTAGCTTTATCAGCTGTATAAACTTGGTCATGCAGCAGCACCGGCAACACGCAGAACTGTTTTCGACGCCGTCGGGGTTTTGCCCACGTTCGCACAAAATGTGTGCGGCGTTGGTGACTGTTGCCGGAGCCTCTGATATAAATAGGCACTTGGTGCCGCAGCTAAGCGTCGCCTCCCTTCCCCCCCCCCCCCCCCCCCACGGCCTTTCGGGCGTCGGAAGAAGGCGCATTTGCTCTATATATATGGTGATTGTAAAGGAGGAAAGAGACACATACTTACCCAGCCCTTAAGGGACCACGGCGCAGAACGCGCGTTTATTCTCCGCCGTGCGTTCACTCCCTGTGAAAGCGCGCGTTCCTCGCGCCCTTTCACTCGCACATACAGCGTTCGGCGCGCGGCGACGATTTCATCTCCATTGACGTCATACGGAACCTCACGGCGACGGCGACGGTGACGCCGACCGCAGAAATCAGCTTTGGAGTGTCCATATGATTGCTATCGCAATAATAGCAGCTTGGTGGTGCAACCTAACACCCCGCTTTAAAGGGGACGCTCATAGCATCCGTTTCATCATCATCATCATCATCAGCCTATATTTTATGTCCACTGCAGGACGAAGGCCTCCCCCTGCGATCTCTAATTACCCCTGTCTTGCGCTAGCGTATTCCAACTTGCGCCTGCAAATTTCCTAACTTCATCACCCCATCTGGTTTTCTGCCGACCTCGACTGCACTTCCCTTATCTCGGTATCCATTCTGTAACCCTAATGGTCCATCGGTTATCCATCCTACGCATTACATGGCCTGCCCAGCTCCATTTTTTCTGCTTAATGTCAAATAGAATATCGGCTATCCCCGTTTGTTCTCTGATCCACACCGCTCTCTTCCTGTCTTTTAACGTTACTCCTAAGATTTTTCGTTCCATCGCTCTTTGTGCGGTCCTTAACTTGTTCTCGAGCTTCTTTGTTAACCTCCAAGTTTATGCCCATATGTTAGCACCGGTAGAATGTCAGATTGTACACTTTTCTTTTCAATGACAGTGGTAGGCTCCCAGTCAGGATTTGGCAATGCCTGCCGTATGCAATCGAACCCAATATTATCCTTGTATAAATATTGCGTCTTTCCTTAATGCCACCACTAAAAGGCAGCTCGGTATCAAACAAACTACCTCAGGTACAGGGGCATTCTAGCCACTGTACCTCAGGTCTTGGCAAACTACCCCACTCTGTTGCGGTTTGCACTAAATGCATTGTTTGTCTACCATGTATAAACAAATATCTTGATGAGAACTCTCAGGGTTCCCAATCCTGAATCTGCCTCCTTGACAGCACTACGAATACTTCTGGTTTCGATATCAATACTCTGCGAAGACCAGCAATTTCTTCCTTTTCTTTGTCGCGGCGAGCTACCAACATCGTCATCCCCAACGCCATCGACATCTGCGCGTGAACGAGCCACGAGACGTTCCATTTCGCTTCGCCGTCAGTGTCATTGCAGGCTGCGTCTCGTCCCAGGCCACCCATCACTTCAAGCCCCTGCCGCGCACGTTGCGTCGTAGCCAGGCCCTCCGAGTCAAAAGGTCGCGTAAAAGGCTCGCCTACCACAGCTAGCGGATAGGATCTTTAGGCGAACTCGACTCGAGTATGTACGCGAGGCATCTGCCGCCGGCAAGTTCTGTTCTTCATCACTCCACACGGCTTGCAAGAAAACACAGCCAACGAGAGGTCCACGAACGGTCCATCAAGAAGACGGGAAACCGCAGACGATTGCCCCCACGCTCCAGCTTTCATCAAGGCTCGCGACTCAAGGTACAGCGCCGTATCTCGGAGAACCAGCATCGGGCGACGTCTGTATCACGGAGCTGCCGATCGCATTACCCTGGACAACGGGTGACAATTACCCTGGCCCTGGGTACCACGAAGCCAGCGTACGGTGGTGGACTTGGATTCGTGACTCCGTCCCTTCCGGTATGGATTAAATCAGCAGTTCTCCACGGCAACAGCTCGGCACGAGGGCGCACATTACGCCGAGCGTCGAGGAAAATGGATATCTCGTGGGCCATGCTACCACGCTGTCCTCAGAGACCCGTCACGATGCAGTTATGGTTCTCAATCAAAGTGAATGCGCCGTTGTCTCTGAAACGAGGCACGTACAAAACTCCACAGCAGGCGACCGACTCAACGCTCAGCTCTGATGCCAAAGCGAAGGTATTGGATGCCGCCGCCCACGTCTCGGAGAAAACATGCAGCGTCGAGCGAGTCACCGAATCTGCTGGACGCGTGACTGTCTTCCCGAGCGAGGTTATTAAGCGGCGCGGAGGAGGGCAGAAACAGGTGCGTCCGAGACTGCAGACGGTACCGGAACGTTTGGACGTGGTAGGACGACAGGGCCCTGGACTGTTGTCTGCTTCTGGCCACGACCAGAAGGTCGATGCCGTCAGTCTACTCCAGCGCGTCGAATGCCCTCGTGCGTCCACGACCGGTCTGGATGGCGCGTCTCGCGTTTCCATAGCGGCCGCGGTGCTTCTGACCAGCCATTTCCAACGGCACGGCCCGCGACTATCTCTGTTTCCAGCCTTGACGTCCACAGGAAGTAGTGACATCGTTTTGCGGTGCTGCAGCGAATGCATAGTTCCGTCCCAGCCTGTGAGCGTTCAAGAGGGCGAGACTCCGCAGACGCCGCGGGACGCCGCGGGGTTACGTTTGCTAGCCGGGTGCCGCTGTCCCTGGCCGCTATTGCCGGAGGAATCGAGTGTGGGCTCTCACGCCTCCGACCAGCTGCTGGTATTTCAGACGGTGAGCGACCCGGGACGCGAGCGCGTCCTGAGACGCGCGGCAGACTCGACCTCCAACGGCCGGTCTCTGGACGAAGCAAGTCAGCGCCAGGCAGCCCCCGAAGACTACGCGTTTCAGTACAAAGCCTCAACATGCGTGGATGCTGGAACTCGGTGGACTGGTTGGTGGCAGTAACATAGGCAGGCCGTGCGCCGCGCGGGTGACGATTCGCGACGTCTGGGCCGGCATGACATAGAGCACACCAGCGGTTCTTAATATTGTTGTGATTTGGATAATTGATTTTTACGGTGATGTTATTGTTTGGTTATTTGTTAGATGTAATAAAATCTTTGCGATGCGCATGTGTCCCCTGACTTTTGAACTCTGGCGTATTGAAACGGCAGAGTATCGCGTTCAGTTTAGATATTTGTGAACCCCATGCGTGGTTGTTTTTTTGACATAGAGAATATGCGGATTTGTCGAGGAGGCGCAAATAGCGAAAAAAATTAAGGTTGCAGATGAAATCGGCACAAGTAATACGCGCCGTCTCTCGGGGTGATGATGATGATGATGATGCACCTCCGCTATGGCTCGCACCCACTAAGGGGGATAGGCCAAGAATCGGGCGGCAGTGGGAATGCTAACGAAAATTCATATTTTAAAACAAGAAAACAAGAAATGCCAAGTAAAAGACAAAAAAGACAAATGTCGCACTAACCAGATTAGCACGCGAGCGAGCAGTCAGACTGACTGGAAAAGGTGAAAGTGAAGAATTGTTACAATCAGAGGGAGGTAATATTAACAAAACAATTTGGAGAAATCAATTTAGGTGATATGAATGCATCTGATGTGTAGAATACAAATACAATAATTAGCAGGGTAATCGTTTTGTTTCAGTTAAGAAATTAAATACTGCGCAACACACGTCTCTGTGACTATAGCCTAGTGCTGAAGCCCCCAATGATAACAATACTGGTATGTTTAAACCTAATCCAATTTTGTAAAGTGGAGCTTCCAGTAATAATTTTCTGTGGCGTGAATAGCGTCTGCATGATAAAAAGTAATGTTCTATTGATTCAATTTCCTTACAGTTGTGACATAGAGGGGACATCGTGAGACCAGCTCTATGTAAATAAAAATTCAATTGCGGGATGCGACAGCGTAGTCTGGTGTAAGTAACTTCCAACTGCCGAGAAGTGCACCACTGTTTATTCCAGCAAAAACCTTGATGCTGAAAGTCTGTAGATGGTTTCAGCGGTAAGTTGCTTAAATCATTTTGCAAACAAAATTTTCTGTATCTCGATGCAGTGACGTAAGAAGTATCCGGTAAAACAGGGATCAAAGGCCCACTTAGAGACGTTCTTGCTAATAAATCGGCCATTTCGTTTAGATATAAACCGCGGAGGATATATTTTTGTCGATATATATTTGTCGAGGAGGCGCAAATAGCGAAAAAAATTAAGGTTGCAGATGAAATCGGCACAAGTAATACGCGCCGTCTCTCGGGGTATTGACTTTTAATGCGAAAGCATGCTATGCCCCATTACGAGAAAATGCGGTGTCGGCGTCGCCAAACCATGGTACAAAAAAATCAGTAGCTCCTCCCCTGTCGAGGCGGAGGAGGAATAAACTTTTATTGTGGAACCAGCACTTTAAGATGGCCGGGCCTAAGCCTCCCATGAGGGGACGTGTCGAGAAAATCGGGGTAAACGAAGCTTATCATGTGCTTCTCCGGTGTTCCTCCGAACGAATTGCCCTAACGAGTACCACGTTGTGCTCGAACCATAACCGGTCACACGCACTGCTGCTGGCTCCGAAGTTTCGGTTGAGAATATCGCGTTGAAACCTGGCCGTCAAACCTGGCCGTCGTCCCTCAACTCGGGGTCGGCGGCTGTTCCTTCGCTGACGTTTCGCCTGGGCTTCGGAAACACTTACGCAGGTCGACAACGAGCCCTTTACCTAGCGCGTTCATGCTGGACGGATTTTATAAAATTGCTTCAAAATTAAATCTGTCTGTTACGTAAGACAATGAATAGCTCTTACCCGCTGAAGCAATGGCTCATACCCCCGTAAACGCGGCCTCCCCATTATTACAACAGAAGAGAGAGAATGATGGAGAGAAGGAAATGACGCTTGAGAAGTGAAATTCCTCGCTGGATTGATGAGCGGCAACGCAGCCAGCTGTGGAAGCAAAGGACGACGACAAACGCGGGAGTAGTGGCATGAGCGCGTGCCGAGCACGAGCACGAGCGGAAACCGAGGGGCGCCAAGAAGCCAGCTGCAGAAGAAGACGACGACGCTCGAGCCAATGCTGATAAAGATAATTTTGTGCGTACATGGACGCCACCGAAATCTGTGAGTTATATCAAGCTTCGCTTGAAAGTTCACGCAAAATTAATCTTTGAGTGTTACGTATGCGTAATCACTCTGCCACTCTTTCATCTCCAAGCCGCCCGGTGTCATTACCATTGTTATGAAACTTTATTGGACCAGCATAAATCCTTATCAACCCTCATCGATCGTTATCAACCTTATCGAACATGATCCCACCCTTATCGACTCTTATCGTTGCTTATCAACCTGGATGTCCAGCGAAGCCGTTGCAAAACCACCACATCAATTGCTGAGGGTTGTATGCAATGCTTTATTGATGGTTTGGATGCTTGTTTCGAGATCATTCGTTATTGAAACGTATGCTGTTCTGTGTGTTGTATGAGTGATATAAATGAATGTATGCACTGTTCGCTTCACTTTGCTGAGCGCTTGTAGCCTCTGCCTTACGTGGATATGAGCCATTGCATATTTTATATGGGCACGGGTATAGGCGCAAACTTTATTATTGTGCTGACGGATTGTCCCTCAGAACGTGCTGACGCGCGTTCCGAGGGACAATAATAAAGTTTTACCATACCATACGGGTATAGGAGCCATTGCATTCGTCTTACGTGACGGAGGGACAAATTTCTCGTTGGGTAGGCAACGAAATGCTTATGTCTTTAAAATGATCGACGGCGCAACAACACGCCAAAAATGCTCGGATTGACGTCAAAATTCTCTGAGAGGTTTCCGTAAACAAAGTAAATCAGTGGCTTTGGTCAATTTTGGTCTGGGTGGGAATCGAACCAGGGGTGCGAGACGAGCACGCTTCCCCGACACCAATGTGGCTCGATGGTTCTGGCTTAGTTAAGGCAGTGCCTCCGTTACTAGATGCCTGCTGCGTCGCTCGTTTTTCCATTGAAGCGGAGGTTCCCGTAGTCAGGGTCGTCGCGGAGAGACGGAGCTCGCTACCGACCCTACTTCCTGTTGCGGAGGAAGTGACGATTACCTCAACCAATGGCTTGACGAGAGATCCGGGTCCTGCCTCCGGGTACAGCGGCTACAATACTATTCTAGTCACTGTACTCCGGGATCGCAACAGACGCCGCTGTAATCTCGTAGGCAGGGTCACGTGATTTAGGTTTGGAGCGGCCGCCGCAGCTAGCGCTCGCAGCCGACCCCGGTGGAGAGGAGGAAAGAGGAAAGGGGCAGGAACCAGCTTCTCGGTTCACGCGGCAGGCATCTTCTAAAGGAGGCATTGATTAAGGTACACTGCCTAGAATATACTTACGTAAGTATATTCTAGGCACTGTAGTTAAGGTGTGTTTAGTTGGTGTGTCACTGCACAGGTCACGTCGCGTTGAGACGCTTGGCGCGTTTTGATTTGGCCTTACCGATGCGCAGTTAGAACGCAGGCGACAGCTTGCGCGTTGAAGGAACGTGCGAAAAAAAAATTCACCGAAGTGACTAGAATGTTTTCGCATTCCCCGCACGTAAGCACTCTTCGGTGTCTCCGCCGAATTTTTAACGCGATAGCATCAAGGGCTCCGTGTCGCTGAAAATCCTGTGTTGGCGTCGTAGCCGGTGTATAGCGTCCCGTGAGCGTAAAAATATTGTATACGACACTAAAGTTATTCTTCTACCACTAAAGTTGCTTATACCTTGTCTTACATTCTTGACAAAGCTATTCCTCGGAATTTTGAGAATGACAGCTTACAAACAAATGTTATGAAACAAAACACGGACAGCGCATGCCTCTTATATGTTAAATATTCTCAGACTGAACTATTAAAACTACGAAGCAATACCAGAAACCTGAATATAATGCATAGCGTTCGCCGCTACCGTTTCGGTGAAAGCAAATGTGACCATATCACTTCTCGGTAGATTCCTCAACCACAGCTTTTATCCAGCGGCCGTGCCTCAACCGTGCCGTGAGGGAAGGAAGGCCTGTGCGCGTGATATTGAGACAGGAGCGGAAAGCTTTCACTGCTCGCGAAGGCCGCTAGGAGGAGCGATGGCGTTAGCGCGGTATTATAGTAAAGCCCCTTCAAGAGCTAGTAGGGAGCCTACATGCAAACAGCGTTGCTTATATATAGGCTCCCTAAGAGCTAGGGCATAAAGCGCTGGAGAGCTTGCTTGCTCTTGAGACGCATGTTATAAATTCGGCTCAATGAGGTAATTATGGGAAATTAAAGGCTATTGTGCTAGTCTATTGCACTTGAACAATCGGATGCATTTGTATCGCATAAAAATAGGATTTTAGAGAGCAGAAATTGTGAACATCACGTGTCAAAGCAAGCAATGTCAAGAAAGTCGTATTGTAGACAAATAAACGAATGTTGTGTCATGAGGATTACGTTATGTGACTCGAGATCATGGCAAGCGAATGAGAAGACGATGCGAACGGGGCCCAATAACGCTATAACGCCCCACTCTTAAAGGCGACGCTTAAGTGTTCTCAAATTTTTTCTTTTTCTTCGCCTGGTAGAGAAATGAGGGCGTCGTACGTCGTACCGGGACGTATATCCGTTGCCACGCATAGATGATGCCTTCGATTGCCTCTACGGAGCGAGTTATTTTTCGTCCATCGACCTGCGGTGTGGCTATTGGCAGGTTGCCGTAGATCTTATGGACCGCGAGAAGACCACTTTTGTGACACCTGACGGGCTATACCAATTTAATTTCAGCCCTGGATTTTCTATTTCTTGCATATATTTTTTTGCTTTGCATATTTTACACCACAAGGACTCTAGAAACATGCCTGAGCAAAAACTAAGTCATTTGTGTTATTATTTGCTGATTTACAGTCATGTCGTCAAAACCGCACATCAGGGCTCAGTGGTTGCGAAACGCAGTGAAAAGCAAATTTATTCAGAAGTGGAAAACACAATAATTGCAAACACAAACTTCACTAATTGTTCATGTGGAAGCCTCTGAAGCAGTTTCGAGCCTTGGCAAGAAACAGGTGCACGTTACATTTTTCTCACATGATACGGGTTTGTCCTGTGCATCCCTCAAGCTTACAATGCTGTTCCCTGCTGTCGTACGAAGAGGCCAGTGTCCCACCTGTTCAAACCTGACGTCTTGTAGAGGCCTATTTTCAGCACATTTTGCTTTTTTCGAAGTTACCAGAGGGGGGAGTGACGGCCTTCCTCGCTTTTGCACCTTTGGCCGGCTGTCGGCTCGTGCAAGTGCTTCAGTAATATGGAGGGTGAAGTCCAGTAAGTCCAGTTGCTTGCCAGGCATCAGTCCTCGTGTAGCTGCATCACTTCTATACTCCAGCCATGCGTTCACAACTGAGGCATTGATAACGTGAAATATCTGGCTCAGGCTGCTCAAACTCATCACCGCTGTCTGAAGATCCGTCGATTTCTCCCTCCACATCAGACAAGTTTCCTTTATCAAGTTCACGGAAAATTGCATCCCTGCATTCTTCCAGATGCCTAGAACGCAAGTTCTGGCGGGAATAGAATGAATCTGTCGGTATACATGGTGTAGCGCCCACCGACGCCACAACGCTGGGCGTTTTGGTCGGCGCTCTCAGCCGGTGCCTTGGCGCCGGCTGTCAAAGAAGTGAAAAATAAGGAAGCGCAGCGCGTGCTCGAGGCGCAAGCTCGGCACGCGCAGTGTCGTTCCAGAAGCTTGCCACGCTGGTCGTCACAGCCGCCGCTCGGCTCGCCGCCTTCGCCCTTCTGAGTAGGAACGACGGCACGGCTCGTACAGCCGTCGTACTACCCTCTTCCAGTGGCTGACCGCACGGTGCGCGAATCGCTGCCTGCGTTCCCACCGCCAGCGCCAGCGCTACCCGCATCTCGTCCTGTGCCCGTCAGCCACCATCAAACAAGCCTTCCTCCCTCGACTTGCCCCGATACCGTCTCGTCGACCATCTGATGCGCTACCGCACCGTCCCCGGCCTCCGGCTCTCTCCAGGGGTCTCTTTCGTGCGAGTACGCGCACAATGTCCTCGACACGACCATGATACCGGCCACGTCATCGCCCTCACGTTCCTCTTACAGCGGTATAGGCGTGCCTGAAAAAACGAAGAAAAAAACACCCAATGAAATCGGACGCAATGGCAAGCCGACGGCACGCCATATACAACCACAAAGCCCTGCTGTCGTCAAAACCGCACACGGAAAAAACATCTTCTTACAAGTAATATCACCATGCAATGACGCTTATTCAAGTACATGCGTTCTCTGCAATCTGTTTAGACACTATAAAAAAATCTCAACGTAAAATACGCAGGGGTTATTCAATTATAAAAGAATAAAAGTGCACGTACCTGATGGCGCGTCTGCCATGTTTGTCGTTGTCAATTCTTCTTCCTCGTTCGACACGGCTCCGTAGAGTCACGTGACTAACCATGGCGATGGCACTAGCACTTTCAATAGTACGATGCGGGAAAAATACAAGCAGTTTAGGTTCTTTTTTCATGCTGAAAATTCCGATTCTAAGTCATGTCGTCATTTGACGACGCCAGGGCTGAAAGGGTTAAAGTTATGCCTTTCGGTCTATGCAATGTGCCAGCCACATTTGAGCGCATGATGGATTCGCTCCTTCATGGCTTCAAATGGTGGATTTGCTTATGTCCCTTGGATGACGGTATTGTTTTCTCAACGACATTTGACAGCCATATTCAGCTCCTGTCCGCCATCCTCCAAGTGTACCGCAGCGCCGGTCTTCAGCTTAACTCATCCATGTTCCATTTTGCTCGCCGCGAAATAACAGTGTTCGGCCACCTTGTTACTGGTGTAGGAATCCGACCTGACCTTGAAAAATTTCACGTCGTGAAGCATTTCCCTGCACCTTGCTCAACCAAAGACATTCGCTCCTTCATTTGCTTATGTTCATACTTCCGTCGCTTTGTCAAAAATTTCGCAGACATCGCCCGTCCACCGACCTTCTCAAGAAAGTTACGCCTTTCGTCTGGGGCCATTTAGAAGCTCATGCATTTTCTGCGCTTTTCCGCCTTCTGATGACTTCTCTGTTGGTGCAATTCGACCCATCTGCTCCTACGGAAGTTCGGATGAATGCCAGTGGATACGGAATAGGAGCCGTTCTTGCCCAGCACAAGCATGGTCGTGACTGCGTCATAGCGTACGCCAGCCGCTTGCTCTCTGCCCCAGAACGCAATTACTCAATTACCGAGCGTGAATGCCTTGCGCTTGTTTGGGCAATCTCCAAATTTCGGCCGTACCTCTCTGGCCGCCTATTCACGGTAGTCACTGACCACCATATGCACTCTGCTGGCTTTCCTCGCAGAAAGATCCTACAGGCCGTCTCGGACGCTGGGCTTTGCGATTACAAGAGTACTTGTTTTCCGTCATGCACAAGTCTGGCCAATTACATCAGGACGCGGACGGCTTGTCCCGTTATCCCGTGGATCCACCCGACAGCACCAACCCTGACACCGATGCCTGTGTCCTTTCTATATCTCAGTTACTTCATTTCGGCGATGAAAAGCGGCGTGATCCGGCGTTACGTTCCATCATCAACCGTCTTAGTTCCGGGGCTTCTGACGAGTCACTCCGGATGATTACTTGACATAATGGAAATTTATACCGCCACAGTGTATGCCCTGAAGGCCTTGAGCGCTCGCTGGTGGTGCCCTCCCGCATGCGAACTACTGTCCTCCAGCAGCTTCACGACGAACCTACAGCAGGTCATCTTGGTGTAACGCGCACTTATGATCGCGTGCGGCGTCGTTTCTTTTGGCCTGGGCTTTATCGCTCTGTACAGAAGTATGTTGGCCGCTGCGAACTGTGCCAGCGACGCAAGAGACCACCGACGCTTCCTGCCGGCGTTCTTCAGCCTATCGATGTCCCAGTAGAGCTGTTCTTCCGCGTCGGCTTCGACCGTTACAGTATCTTAAACCATACCACACGAAGCCATTGCTCCGGAGGTTATCAGCGTTTCATCGCTGCAGTTTCCCCAATCTCCTGGTACGTACAGCTATTTCGAGAACTCGACGCGTAACGCTGGAGCCAAGGCTAGGCCCGCCTGGAGCAAGCGACGCCCCTACCTCCCTTACAACAGCCACCATAACAAAATTAACCCATTTGTTATGAGGTTACGAGATAGATAGCCAGATCCTAGATACGCCAAACACGCATGAAGTCAGTAAGAAGACCTTGTTTCTAAAAAAAGCAAAACCAGATTAGTGGGCCTCATAATAGGAGGCCGTGCACAACAGCCAAGATGGAGAGCTCAGAGAGAAGTTGCTTCTTGAGGAGATCAAACTTTCTCAGAGATCGCATTTGAGTTTTTATACATCGAAACAACCGAAGTTCCGCACGCGATTAGTCGTGCCACGAAGTGTGCCGCCAGGTGCAGATGGTGTGATAACCAAGCTTGTCGCACGTCTGTAATCGTCGTCGTTTCTGAAGGGAGACTATAAGCAATTATATGCGAGGCTGATTTATGTCATGCTGAGAAAGCGGTTGTTTGTTTGCTTTTTGCGCTGATTTAACGACTCTAAAAATAATTAAATTACGTTGAAGACATATCTAAGCACTTTGAACCACTGTCGATAACAAAGTACGAAACGATGTTTACCAATGCGCCTGTAAGGTAACCATGGGTCTCATACAATAATTACTAGAGGGAACACTGGCGCTGCGATCGTTAAACCATCATGGGAATGATGGGAAGTTACATGGATTTGTCTGATCTTTGTGCTTATGGATTCTGACGCTCCTGTTGCTTTGTTTATTATACGTTTTATTTGCCGTCATTGTCGTAAATTTCAGAGCAATGTAAACTTTTCCAAGTGCAGAGTACTCTGCGGACCCACACAATTGCTATACTAATTGCAGCTGTTCAGCCTGTCGAGGTGGCGAAATCGAAAAGCGGCAAGCGCCTCAACGCGCTGATTTGCCTGCGAAGAATTCATAAGGGCGTTCTCGTGGTCGACTCATGCGTCCTTGGCATAATGGTTTCAATATCAGGCTTCTGTACTAGAGGTTCTGGGTTCGAATCCTGCCGGCGGATGATTTTAATAATGTTCATTTAATTATTCATTACACAGTGTTTGTTGAAAATGACGAATTTACAAAGTCGAAGAGACGTTTCCTCACTTGGAACACAGACGCGAGCTTGCGCGTGTCAGCCTGTACGTGTGGTCAGGGTCCTTGTGTGGTCCTTGTACATTCATACTTGCGCGGGCAATGCTGTGGGCAGAGCTTGAGCGTTTCGAACACCGACATGGAGTGAGTGCTTTCCGCGACAGGGCAAGGCTCTGTGGCAGAGCTTGCGCCTAAACCGCTCTGGATCTGCCATTGTGTTTGGCACAAGTCATCGAATGGCATGAAACAAACGTCACCAGCTTTCTAGAAGGCCTTTCGAATAATGCTTTGTTTTGCTGCAGGTTTCCCTTATAGGTACAATGGCGTGGGGTAGTGAGATATGACGAGGGTAGCGATATGTTATTGTTGGCATGGCATCTTCTACGTTGTTGTATAGCGCAGGCATAAAGACGGATACACAGAGAAGCACATTAGACAACAAATAAATGTGCGTGCTGGGTCTGATGTGCATTTATACGTGTGTCCATCGTTCTGCTGGCCCTACAAAAAGTAGACGGTAGCCAGATAATGCGAGGGAGAAGCTCGTCTTGTAAAAAGTGGCATACGAAAAAAATTAATGATAATTAAATGCTCACCGTGTGGCACTTGTCCCTAATTTGTTGAAGCGGAAAAGTGAAATTGAACCCAGCGTAGGGCCTGCCCATTGCCACTCGTCTTGACATAATGCCGTTTGTTCTGCCTAAGGGCGGGAGCGCTGCTGCTTGCACATCAGCGAGCAAAACGCCATCAAGTCAAACTCTTTACCATACATTCATATGCAGCAGCTTTGAAGAAAATAGCATCTGCGATTGCCCGAACGGGCAGCAGACTGCGGCGTATACACCGTGCCTGTGAAGTTAAACTTTCACTTTTTTAAAACGCTGCGCTGATGCGGCTTTCAATATATTGACACAAGGTGCCTTCAAATCTCGTGCGGCAGCCGTCTCCTGCGCCCGTTTATGTGCTTAGGGGCTACTTACGAAAGATTGCAGCAGCGAAGCGGCCAACACGTGCTCACAAGGCACGTGCGATCGGAGCAAGGTGTCAGCAGCGCGGGACACGAGGAAAAAGAAAAAATCACAGCATATTCACGGGGTGAATGATGATGAGTGGGCGAAGCTCCGGAGGGAATCATCGGATCTCCCGCTTAAGGGGACGCTAGCACAAACGCGTTAGAAACGTGCAGTACTCTCTAGTAAGGGGGAGCGGCCACAGCGTCTTACGCAGCCATTTACACATGCCGGAACGTGCACCGCGTTTGCCGACGCCATCACATGAGTGAGTGAGTGAGTGAATAAACTTTTATTGGGTCCAGCAAAACGCGATAAAACGCGCACGCGGCTAATCCCACGACGGGACTGACAGGTCTAGCCTGCCAGCGCGATCACGGGCGCGCTGGACGGCCAGGATTTGGTCTTCAAAGAGGGGACTTCGCAAGAGTGCGTCCCACTCTTCCTTGCTGAACTTCGGGCCCAACGACTCGCACTCCCAGAGCATGTGAGCCAAAGTAGCAGCCTCACCACAGGCCGCGCAATAACAATTCGGATAAATATCAGGATATATGCTGTTAAGAGACACCGGATTTGGGTAGGAGTTAGTTTGCAGGAGTCTGAGCGTGACCGCCTGCGGCCTGCTTAGCTTAGAATGAGGCGGCGGGAAGACCCTTCTCGCTAAGTAAAAGAATTTAGTTACTTCATTGTGCGTGGTAGGCGAGTCCCTGTGGCCGGGGGGAGAGTCGTCCGATCCGAGGGCAGCTCGGTCGGTAAAGCCACGCGCAGCCTCGTGGGCAGACTCGTTGAGGTTCAGAGGAACCCCCTCGACCACCCCGACGTGGGCAGGGAACCAAAGGATGGAGTGTGTGGAGCTGTCGACTTGTTTGGCACATTTCAGAATTTGAACTACCTGCCGGGCTACCCGGCCTTTCTGGAATGCCCTGACGGCCACTTTCGAATCGCTATACACCCTGTCTCTCCGACCGTCTTGCATGGCGAGTGCAATGGCAACCTGCTCGGCCACCTCGGGTTCCGTCGTCCGAACTGAGGCACAGTTGATGACTTTGCCCAAGGTGTCCACGACGGAAACCGGAAAAGCCTTGCCGTCTCGGTACGCGGCGGCATCAACGAAGCTTGCTTCAATCTTGTCCTTGCAGATTTGTTTTAATATCGTGGACGCTCTTGCCTTGCGACGACCCGCGTTGTGCACGGGATGAACGTTGCGGGGCAACGGGGCGACGACGAGCTTCTCCCCTATTTCTCTGGGGATCTGGGCGTTGCTAGCCAAGTTCTTGGTGGGGGTGAGTCCGATCTCCTCAAGGATCCGCCTGCCGGCCGGCGTGGTGGATAGCCGAGTTAGCTGGGCCCGTTCCTGAGCCTCGGCTATCTCCTCCACGGTGTTGTGTATGCCGAGCCGGAGGAAGTCCTCTGTATGCGTTCTGACGGGCAGCCCGAGGGCTTTCTTGACAATTTTTCTAATGAGGGCATTCAGCTTGTCCCGCTCGGCTCTGAGCCAGTTGTGCATGGCCACCGTGTAGGTGAAGTGACAGAGCACAAAGGCATTGATGAGCCGGAGCAGGTTGTCCTCCTTGAGGCCACGACGACTGTTCGTCACCCTTCGCACGAGGCGAAAAGCGTTGTCGGTCTTCGCAATGATTTTGCGCAACGCAGTACCGTTGCCGCCACCGGATTCGATGAACATACCCAGAACTCTGATGGTGTCGACCCTGGGTATCGGGTCGCCGCTCCGAAAGAACAGGTGAATGTCACTTTCAGAGACCGGTTTCCAGCCCTTGGGTCTACCCCCTCTTTCTTTTCTGTAAAGCAGAAGCTCGGATTTTGTCGGGGAACACCTGAGTCCGGTGGGTAGCGGTACTGCTCTGTGACGTCTACAGCCTCTTGCATGGCGCTTTCCACTTGCCCTTCGCTGCCACTGGTGCACCAGATCGTGATGTCGTCGGCGTAGATGGTGTGTTTGATACCTTCAACTTGGGCCAGCTTCCTCGAGAGGCCGACCATGCAGATGTTGAAGAGCGCGGGCGAAATGACCGAGCCTTGCGGCGTGCCCCGTGGGCCCAGGAGCACCTCGTCGGAGACAAATTCGCCGATCCGCAGCTTCGCTTTCCTCCCCGTCAGGAACGAACGGACGTAGTTATACAGCCTGGGGCCCAGCTCGAAGTCCGCGATGGAAACCAGGATGTATTCGTGGAGAACGTTGTCAAACGCTTTCTCGAGGTCGAGTCCGAGCAGGGCCCTGGTGTCCCTGGTACTGCCGTCGATGATGTGATGTTTGATCATCTTCATGGCATCCTGCGTCGAGAGGCCGGCGCGGAAACCAATCATGTTGTGAGTATAGACGTTGTCTTCGAGATATCTGCTTAGCCTATTGAGGACGACATGCTCCGCCACCTTCCCGACGCAGGACGTGAGAGAGATGGGTCGGAGATTGTCCACGTTAGGAGCCTTGCCGGGTTTGGGGATCAGGACGGTGTTGGTGGTCCTCCAGGTCTCTGGGACACTGCCGTTTCTCCACGTCCCGTTGATCTTCTCGGTGAGGTATCCGATTGAACGGTCGTCAAGGTTCCGCAGCATCTTGTTGGTGATGCCGTCGGGACCCGGGGCAGACTTGCCGTTGAGTGTAAAAATGGCTTGCCTGATTTCCGCCACGGTGAAGTCTTCGTCCAACTCCGGACGGGCCGGGCCGAGGTAGTCGGGAAACCGGACTTCCTCGTCTCCGTGCTTTACGGGCAGGTACGTCCCCATGAGCTTGGCTACCAGCTCGTCCCCGGAACAGGATCTGGTACCTTCGTGCAGGGCTCTGGCGAGCGGGTGTCTCTGGTTGGATCTGGTGCTGCCCTCGTCGAGGAGATGTTTGAGCATGCCCCACGTCTTGCCGTTGCGCATCTGCCCGTCGATCGAGTCGCAGACCTCGTCCCATTGCTGCTTGCCGAGGGTCCAACAGTGATCTTCGATGGCTTTGTTGAGCTCGGAGATCTTTTTCCTCAATCTTCGGTTTAACCTTCGTCCCTTCCATCGGAGGAGCAGTGCCTGCTTGGCTTCGATTAGGTGGGCTAGCCTGCTGTCCATCTTCTCTACCTCCAGGTCGGTGACGATCTTCTTGGTGGACGACTCCGCGTCACTCTTGATTCTCTTGCACCAGTCTTCCAGGTCTTCGGGGACGGGTGCGCTTTCGTTGCCGCGGAGCTTGCGAAAATGGTCCCAGTCTGTGATGGTGAACTCTCTAGATTTACTTCGGGCGACGTCGAAGCGGGTCTCGAGCACGTAATGGTCGCTACCAAACTCCATTGCGGTGTTACTCCACTCGGCTCCCGCGATGTTCTTCACGAACGCCAGATCGGGGGTGGTGTCCCGGCACACCGAGTTGCCGATTCGGGTCGGGAACGCCTTGTCCGTGATGAGCGTGAGGTCCATTTCGTTGGCGTTCTGCCACAGACCCCGGCCCTTGCTCGTGTCGTAGATGTAGCCCCACAGTCCGTACGGGGCGTTGAAGTCCCCGACGACTACCAGGGGATGGGTGCCAGCCAGGTCGACGGACTTCTTAAATATCGTCTTGAACTGTTCTCGAGAGTCCCTGGGATTGCTGTAGATGTTGAGTATAAACACGCTGTTTCTCCGCTGGTTGCGTTGTCTCGTGTTGAGCAGAACCTCCGCCATGACGTATTCGACCTTGCAACTCGCCAGCTTCAAGTCGTGAGACAAGTGCGTAAGCTTCTTGTCAACTAACGTGCATACTCCCCGACCACCAGGTTGACCGGAGACGGCCCGATAACCGGGAAGGGATGCGGCGGACACTAGGGTTTCCTGTAATGCTATTACCTGTGGTTTGTTAGCTAGCGATCTAAAATATTGCTGCAATGGAGCCCTCTTATTGGAGTATCCCCTGCAGTTCCATTGCCAAATTCTGAACGCTTCTTTCGAACTATCCATGAATAGACACGTTTTCCGTACTACCTGCTGTAAGCAAAGCCGCACGTAAAAAGTTCCCCCCAGTCTGATGCGTCGATGTGCTCGTAGCCCCGATTATAGTCGACGACGCGTTCGGATCAACGACCTGCATCGGAGTTGTGGACATAGTACTTGGGATCGCCAGACGCTCGAGAGCGTTGATTCGATCGCCCAGCGCGCCTAGGCCTCTATTCGGGTCTCCTAGGGCGACCTGCACCTGTGCTAAGCCTTGATGTAACTGCTGCACGCTCGTAGTGAGCGTGGCCAACATGCCCTTGATCTCATTCGTTTGCGAAACTGATTCTTCCTTACTGGAAACTGCCCTGCGCTTGGAGGCCCCGGCCGAGTCGCTGACCGGAACTGGTACTTCGACGGCGGTCGGGGCCGACGCTTTGACCAAAGCACTCTGACTGATTACCAATTTCTTAATCTCCGTCATTTCGCTAGCCATCTTTCTCGCCATTTCTTTTAAGTCTGCGTTTTCCTTCTGAAGGCGCGCTATCTCGGCGTCCCTAGCTTGCTCTGGGAGCGGGTCGCGTGGGCCCCGGGAGGGTCCCGTTTCGCCGCCGCCACGAACCCTATCGGCCCAGGATAGGGTCGACTTCCTCTTCATTTGTTGGCCGACGCTGGAACCGGACCGGGCCCTTGAGACGGAGCGGCTCCCGGAGCGGCGCCTGGAGCGGCGCCTGGATCTGCCCCTGGACCTGGATCTCTCTGTGGACGGGGACCTGGAACGCCCAGGGGTAACCGACGGAGAGGGGTTCCTGGATCTGGAGCTTCCGCGGGCCCCGGAGCGATCCGCGATATCCGGGAGCTGTCGCTCGCCCTTGGCGAAGGCCGGAGACTTGCTTCTATTGACTCGGGATCGCTCCCGGCGCCTGCGTCTGACGAGGTACGGCATCTGGTACCTCTGGTTGCACTCCTTGGCGGCGGTGAAGTGTCGGCCACCGCACAGCCTGCACTTGGGGTCGCACTTGTGTTGCTCGTCGGGGTTGGCGACGCCGCATCCTTTACACACGGCTTCATCTGGAGAGGGGCAGACGTCTGCTCGATGCCCGAGGCGGCCACAGGCGTAGCACACCTCCACTCGCTTTCGATATAAGGTACACTTGACTAGCGTACCGCCATACGAGACGTAGTTTGGCACCTTGTAGCCGTCGAAGACCACAACCATGGTGCCCGTGCTCTTGATTCGTTTGGCCCCCAAGGCCAGCGGGTTCTTCGAGTTAACAATCTTGCGGTCGAGCTCCTCCGGGCCGTCACACGGAGCGATGCCGCGGATGACGCCCTTGCACGTAGAGTGGGGCGCCGCTTCATACGCGTTGACGTCGTGCTGCTGACCGCCAACGGCGATGCACTCGACCCTGACGTATCGGGTCGCGTTCTCTCTGCAGGGGGTACTGACGACCATGATGTTTTGTTGAAAATTCGGGCACATCGTGTCCGAGTCCCGCTTCGCCGGGTCGATGCCGACCGCGTTCCATATGGCCTCGGCCACAACTATCGGGCCCACCTTGCTGATGTTCAGACCTCCCATTGGCCTGACGATGATCTTCGCGTCTTCTTTGGGCAGCGGGGGCATCCTGCCACCCCGAATAATCTTGGCTTTCGCCCTGCCACGGTCTCGACGACCCTTGACGGACAAGTTGTCGTTTGGCTTAGCGCCGGTTGAAATGCCACCAACTCGCTCAACGGGCGCCGATTTGGCTCCGGAGCGCCTGACAGCAACTGTTTGCCATCCGGAATCCTTGGAAAACTCTTCGGGAGTCAGAAGCTCCCCTTCCACTTCAGTGTCCATGATTGCACAGTCTTAGAGTGTCCGCACAGACGAGAAACGCGGCGGGCGTCGCAGCAGCACCTCGCCGCGCTAGCTCAAACGCGGTTAGCGTTGGCTTCGCAGCGACGTGGTCCGGGCGAAAAAGGGCGATAAAATCGCAAAAAGGCCACCCACCTACAAAAATTGGGTATCGACGTGATCGCCACAACTCTACGTGTCCATAGGCATCAAAATCGTCGAACTAGGCACAAATTAAATCACCGAAAGCATTTCAGAAGCGGGAGCCGGTCTTCACACGTCCGCACTCCCCGCCGCTCACGAGCGTCCCCCCCATCACATGACTGCTGAGAGAGTATACCCCCCGTATTCATAAACGCTCCTCGACTTGAACTTGACTTGCCACCGCCTTGGGCAGCGCGTTCGAAACGCGTTGAAGGTAAGGCGGAGAGGCCACAGCGTCTTACACCAACTTCTTACACGGGCCGTAACGCGCTAGCACAAGCGCGTTAGAAACGCGCTAGAAACGCGGCCTTTCGTTAATGTGGGGTATTTATTGCCATCGTGGTGCGTGTGTCTACGTGCGCTTCGTGGCGTAGTGGGCTAGCGCCGCGCGCTCGGAAGCGAGGGGTCCCTGGTTCGATTCCGCGCTACGGACACAACTTCGGATTTTTTTTTCATATTTTTCTCAGACTGGTTACACACTACTACTACGACGACGGGGACGGAACGGGTGCCGCTATAAGGAGCTTCGCTCGTAAAAAGACGGGTGGGAACTCTTGCGAGAAGACCGCGTAGGTTGAAGCGAAACTCGATATCTTCAAAGGACTAAATCTCCGCTTTTGTGTATATGTACAGCCTGCCGCATTTTTATCTAAATCGCGCCAGCGCCTATCGCGCGTCGATTTAACGCCTTTAAGCGGCGACAATGAGCGAGAGCAGCAGAAGTACTCCGAAGTGCACCAAACACTCTCCTGTGCACGATTAGTCTAATGTTACGTTCCGTTCAGGACGACGCACGACCATATCTCGCTCGCTCGATATAGCTTAAAATGAGGGAGGCTGTACATGGTAAGTATGGAAAGGGCGCTAGATGGAATAAATATTGGGTGAATATGTCATACAAACAGGTGGGTTGATAGTAGAGCAGCAGCTCCCAGGTTTATTTTATGTGGAGGACACTGTGTTGCTTGCTAACAGGCATAGTGATATGCATCGTCTGGGTGATATCTGTGCACAGGAGGGCGATAATTTAGGATTGAAATTTAGCTTCATAATATCAGGAATTACGGTATTCCTTGAAAACAGTGAACATGCAGTGTCAGTACAGGGTCAGGAAATACCTCGAGTAAAATAATACAAATACCTCGGTGTATGGGTAAAGGAGGGAGATAGATATATGGAAACGCTGCCAAAAACAATAATACCAAGGCGAAAGAGAAATGCGACCATAATAAACAACAGAACCACAGAGCTAGGAGCTCCAGGGTACGGGGGAAGGCGCAATGGTTCCAAGAGTTACATTTCGAAATGCGGTTGTTTGCTTGACCTCAGAGGTACAATCAAGACTCGATGGTAACCAAAGGTCAGTGGGGCGCCTCGAGTTTTGTTCTCATGGGAAGACTACAAATGAAGCCGCCAAGTTTCGAAGAGAGTGAAGATCAGAATAAAAGTGATTTAGGAATTTGAAAGAAAGCAATGGTTTGTGAGAGTATTCAAAGATTTTCACAGGGAACATATCTTCTCGCAGTGGTGGAAAAGAACTAGGAAGCTTACAAGCAAGTATGCGAGCGGTATAGTAAGCGACGTAGCAACAAAACACGTTAAACGCAACGAGAGAGAGAGGCTCAGGCCATCTGCTGGGTGACGGCAATAGAATTGAGTAATTTCCTAAGAGTAATTGCCTAAGAGGTAAATACGAAATCAGGAAGAAAACAATTGATGACGACTTAGAGGGAAGGTCTTTACTTTTCGAAGTGATATCAGGAAGCCTTATAACGAGTATACTATAGCTCTAAAGCGAGGCACATAAATGAAAAAGAAGCATGTACCTGCTGCGGTAAAGCTAGGAAAACGATGGAAGATGTGTTATTAAAATGTGAAGATAATCTACCCAGCTTTAGGCTACACTGGCCTCCTTGAAGCCCTTGGGTTAAGGTATAGCAGGGGGAAAGTAAACATGTCCAAAACAGAGGCTAGTAGAAGACTATTGGAGGTTTGGTGGAAAAAAAGTAGGGAGACCACAGACGACGGAGGCCTACAGACACATTATTACCAATAATGGTTAAGAAAGTTTGACGCTAGGAAATTTCTGCCTGTAAAGAAAAAAGAAAGGTACATTAGGCAACATTAGAAGAAAAAAACAGATTGGTGGTGCAATCCACCAGCCCGCTTTAAAGGGGATGGTCATAGCATTCATTTATCCTTCTATAAACATTGCGTCTTTCCTTAGTGCCGCTACTAAAAGGCAGCTCGGTATCAAACAAACTACCTCAGATATTGGCAAACTACCCCACTCTGTTGCGGTTTGCACTAAATGCTTTTTTTGTCTACCATGTATAAACAAATATTTTGATGAGAAGAACTCTCAGGCTTCCCAACCCTGAATCTGCCTCCTTGACAGCACTACCAAGGTGATTGGCACTACAATTATTTCTGGATCTCGTGGGTCGTGCTACCACGCTGTCCTCAGAGATTCTTCTTTGACTGTCTCTGCGAATGACTGACTCCAATTTTTTCCTCTTTTCTCTCCTTATCTATTCTTACCCTTTCCCCCTCCCCAATTGTAGGGTAGCCAACCGGGCACGTCCTTGGTTAACCTCCCTACATTTCCCTCTTCGTTTATCTCTCTCTCTGGTTTCGATATCAATACTCTGCGCAGATCAGTCATTTCTTCCTTTGTCGCGCCGAGCTACCAAAATCGTCATCCACAACGCCATCGACATCTGCGCGTGAACAAGCCACGAGACGTTCCATTTCGCTTTGCTGTCAGTATTGTCACAAAGTATATTCTGGGCACTGTAGTATCACTGCAGGGTGCGTCTCGTCCGAGGCCACCGAGCACTTCAAGCCCCTGCCGCGCACGTTGCGTCGTGGCGCGCGAGACTAAATACCGACCGCAACATCGCCCAAGGTTAGCGGCATAAAAAACATCATGCTGGCAACTCTGGGCTGCTCACCAACATTAGCTCTTTCATGTACCCAGAATGGAGGCCGAAATTCCCTAGTCAAGTCGACCAGTTGAACAGGCGAAGTGAAACTATAGCTGTGCATATTTTTTTCGCTGCTGCCCATATGATTAATGATGGACCCGCCTATGAATTCACGGGGAGATTGTTAAGAGTGTCAACAACTTCATCTTCAGCGATGCCTTATGTCTTGTGTGGCAGGTGCGATCATTTGGATGAATTGTCTTGGTGGCGACGATTGTTGACCCTTTTTGTGTATCTAAGTGGTCGATTGTGCGTGATAAGGAATCGGTTAGTCTCATTAACCTGTGTGTGTGTTTATTTGACCAGAAATTTAGTTCGCTCCGCGGCAAAGCTTCAGGCTTCTTCTGTGTTCTCACATTGCGCAATCTGTTCACATCTGTGCGCCCACTAACCCCATGATTCCAAAAAGTCACGTTAGAAACATGATCTTTCCGTTTTCTTGAACCAGTAAGCTGTTGCCGGTTAGAGCTACGGGAAGTCCGCGTGGCAGGTCGAAAACGTAAGGCGACTGTTGCAATGCACCTGTAGACCGTCAGCACGTTTGTCAACGCAAGTTATAGGCTGACTTTATTTGAACTTGTGAATCGATAAGTCGCGCAGTGTGTGCTGCTATGAGATGCAGAATATGCAAAGGCATAAACGGAACCGAGATCGAGTTTTCTGAGACATGCAAAAGTTTTACAATAATCGGTTCAGGTCAGCCTGCTAGCTGGAACCATGCCGTGCTAATGACATGCTGATTGCAAAATAAATTGCACCACCATAAGTTTAGCAACTGCCTTGCGGAATAGATAGCATTACTTTTGCTAAATGTGTTGAGCATCGACAAGATCGAACGACCTACAGAACGCTGATTTGCGCACAGAAAGATATGTCAAGGACGGGAGCGCTGGGCCAGAAAAGCTGAGAAACCGCCACAACAAACAGGTGGGAGAGCAGGTAGGTGAATGGCGTTGAAGTCCACGCAGAAAGAAATATAGGAATGCTAGGCGCCGCCACGCCGTTCAAATATCAGGTGAATGTTGAAGAGTGCGACAGTGACTAACGTAACAGAAAATAATTGTAAGAGTGGGGGGGGGGGGGGGGGACCGCATAAAAAGCGTCAAGAACGAGTCGAGAGAGCATCTCGTCACTGCCCGATTGCTCAACACCAGACGGCCGTGGCTAGTCGCCTACCTGCGGCTCACCCACCCTGTCGTAACACGTGTTACCTTAGGTTTGTCATAAATAAGTGCAACATAGTTTCATTTCTCTTCAGAATAAGCTGCAAGTGTAAACCTTGCGCCCACGTTCATCTCCTGCGTGCACACACGTTGAAATCTGGCGCACGCACGTACGAGGAGGGGGAGGCGAGTGCGGCACGCAGTCGCGTGACTTCACTAGGGACATCTCCGCCTCGCAAATCTAGGGAACCGCACAAGACGAGATCTGGCAACACTGGTGTGTTCTGGTGGGGATTTAGTCGCTCCCGCCGTGGCCAGGCCCTCCGAGTCACAAAGTCGCGGTAAAATGCTCGCCTGCCACTTCCAGCGGATGGGATCTTTAGGCGAACTCGACTCGAGTACGTATCCGAGGCATCTGACACCGGCAAGTTCTGTTCTCCATCACTTCCCACGGCTTGCAAGAAAACACAGCCATAGAGAGGTCCACGACCGGTCCATCAAGAAGATGGGAAACCGCAAACGATTTCCCCCAGGCTCCAGCTTTCATCAAGGCTCGCGGCTGAAGATACAGTGCCGTATCTCGGGGAACCAGCAATGGGCGGCGTCTGTATTCCGTAGCTGCCGATACCGTTACCCTGGACAACGGGTGACAAAAACCCTGGCGCAGGGTACCACGAAGCCAGCGTACGGTGGTGGACTTGACTTCGAGACTCCCTCCCTTCCGGTATGCATCAAATCAGCAGTTTTCCACGGCAACAGCTCGGCACGAGCGCGCACTTACGTCGAGCTTCGAGGAAAATGGATATCTCGTGGGCCATGCTACCACGCTGTCTTCAGAGACCCGTCACGGCGCAGTCACGGTTCTCGATCGAAGTGTATGCACCATCGCCTCTGAAACGAGGCGCGTACGAGACCCCACAGCAGGCGACCGACTCAACGCTCAGCTTTGATGCCAAAGCGAAGGTATTGGACGCCGCTGTCGACCTCTCGGAGAAAGCATGCAGCTTCGAGCGAGTCACCGAATCGGCTGGACGCGTCGCTGTCTTGCCGAGCGAGGTTATCAAGTGGCACGGAGGAAGCCAACAGCAGGAGCCTCGCAGACTGCAGACGGTACCGGAACGCATGGACATGGTAAGACACCGAGACCCAGGGTTATTCTCGTCTGCTTCTGGCCACGACCAGAAGAACGTCGATGCCGTCTATCAACGCCAGTGCATCCACTGTCCTCGTGCGTCCACGGCCGGTCTGGATGGCGCGTCTCGCGTTTCCATAGCGGCCGTGGTGCGTCTTACCAGCCATTTCCAATGGCAGTGCCCGCACCTATCGCCGTTTCCAGCCTTGAAGTCTACAGGAAGCAACCACGTCGTTTTGCGGTGCTGCAGCGAATGCATAGTTCCGTCCCAGCCTCTGAGCGTTCAAGAGGGCGAGACACCGGAGACGACGCTGGACGCTAGGTTTGCTAGCCGGGTGCTGCTGCTACTGGCAGCTATTGCCGGAGAAATGGAGTGTGGGCTCTCACGCCTCCGACCAGGTAAACCAGCTGAACGGCGAGCGACCCGGGACGCGAGCCCGTCGTGTCACGCGCGGCAGACTCGCCCTCCAACAGCCGGTCTCTGGACGAAGCAAGCCAGCGCCAAGCAGCCCCTGAACTCCACGCGCTTCAATTCGAAGCCTCAACATGCATGGGTGCTGGTACTGGGCGGGCTGGTTGCTGGCAGTGACAGAGGCAGCCGAGCGCCGCGCGGGTGACAAATTCGCGATGCACGGGCCGACGTGACATAGAGCACACCAGTGTTTCTTAATATTGTAGTGATATGAATAGTTGACTTTTACGGTGACGTTAGTATGTTTATTTGTTAGGTGTAATAAAAGCTTTGCGATGCACATGCGTCACCCCACTTCATGGACTCTGGCGTATTGAAACGTCAGAGTATCGTGTTCAGTTTAGATGTTTGTGAACCATGCTTGGTTATTTGACACAGCGAATAGGCGGAATTTGTCTAGAAGGCGCAGATAACGAAAGAAATTAAGCTTGCAGATGAAGCTGTGTTGTACAGGTTCCTCTAAACCCGGAACGAATGCTTGTTCCTCGTTCCTTCCCAATATTGAAACGAGTTCCCGTTACAAGTTCCTTTAATGCGAAAGGACCGCGTTCCAGTTACACTTCGAACATTGGAACGTGTCGTTACATTAACATCGAGTTGCATCTCGATGTTGGTGCGTGACAGACGAACCCGTTTTTCAGGCGAAGCTTGTATTGCCACAGAAGAGTTGGCGATGGTGGTGGTAGTGGTGTCAGGCTAAAACCCTATCGAAAACGTGTCGAAAACTCGCGTCTCGTTCGCTTGGTATATATGAAAATTGGCATGGAAGGGTACGAATGTATGACTAACATGATTGTTACGCCATGACATCAATAACATGATATACTCGTCAGTTACGTCACGATTAACGATAATAAAATCACGCGTGGCGCATACACGCTTTGGATATGCGTGCACACCTGCGATATCGTCGTCTTGCCACCAGCTTCGCTTACATTTTCTTGACAGGGGAAGGGCTGTTAATATTGTGACGGGGCGTCAAATAGACGAAAAAGGTATAGTATTTATCTACAGGGATTGTTGGCAGAGATGGCCAAGATGGCTGAACACGCGCAGCGTTTTTCGGCGATCGTCGTCTTCTTCCTTAATGCAAGGAGGCTGCCCGTAACATCTAACCGCCCCGGCGGGCTGAGCGCCGTCTCGGCGCAGACTAATTAGACGAGGAGGTGACGGAAAAGTACGGCTTCAGTCGGGATACGTGCACGACGTCACGAGATGGCAGGGTAGATGGTGAAGAACTGTTCAGTGGGGCGATTTCATAATTCACGTCACTAAGTTGCCGTAAAACCTTGTAAGGTCCGGTGTAACGCGATAAAAGCTTTTCGGAGAGACCGACGCGACGAGAAGGAGTCCAGTGAAGCACAAGAGATCCCGGAGAAAAGCAGAGGTGCCGGTGGCTGCGGTCGTAGCGGTCCTTTTGGCATAATTGTGAGTCGGATAGTCGCTCATGAGCTATCTGACGTGCCAGATGGGCTCGCGCGGCAGCATCGCGGGCATACTCCGTGGTATGGTTTAGAACAGCAGGTAGGAGCGTGTCAAAAGGCAATGCAGGGTGGTGGCCATACAGGAGGTAAAACGGCTAAAAACCGGCGGTGTCGTGACGGGAGGAGTTGTACGCGAACGTGACGTATGGCAAAGCGCTGTCCCAGTCCCGATGATCGTCAGACACGTACATCGAGAGCATATCGGTTAAGGTGCGGTTCAGCCTTTCGGTGAGCCCGTTGGTCTGCGGGTGGTACGCAGTAGTGAGCTTGTGCTCTACAGAACAGGAACGAAGGAGGTCATCGACAACTTTCGACAAGAAGTAGCGGCCTCGGTCTGTGAGCAGTTGCTGAGGAGCACCATGACGAAGGATGACGTCATGAAGGAGGAAATCGGCGACGTCAGTGGCGCAACTAGTCGGCAAAGCTCGCGTGATGGCAAAACGCGTAGCGTAGTCGGTCGCAACTGCAATCCACTTGTTCCCTGAAGCAGACGAAGGAAATGGGCCGAGGAGGTCGAGACCGACGCGGTAGAATGGCTCCTGGGGTATGTGAATTGGATGCAGAAGGCCTGCAGGCAACCCTGAGGGCCGTTTACGTCGCTGACAAAGGTCACACGCAGCAACGTAGCGTCGAACAGATCGGTACAGACCAGGCCAGAAAAACCGGCGCCGCACGCGATCGTATGTGCGGGATACGCCAAGATGGCCAGCGGTCGGAGCATCGTGGAGTTCCTGGAGAACAGTAGCACGAAGATGCTTGGGGAGAACAAGCAGAAGCTCTGGGCCGTCGGGAGTGGTACTACGACGGTAAAGAATATCGTCGTGAAGCTCAAACAGACGAAGCGATGGGTCGGACTGACGAGAATTGAGGCGGTCAATTATAGATCGTAACGTGTCGTCTCTTTGCTGTTCAGCGCGTATGTTGGCCAGATCTGCAATAGCCATGACGAAGTCACCGGTATCACGTTCGGTAGTGTCGGGAGGATCGACAGGGTAGCGAGATAAACAGTCAGCATCTGGATGCATCCCGCCAGATTTGTAGAGCACGTCAAAGGTGTATTCCTGTAGTCGTAACGCCCAGCGGCCAAGCCTTCCTGTAGGATCCTTCAGTGACGAGAGCCAGCAAAGGGCATGGTGGTCCGTGACAACGGAAAAAGTTCGGCCGTACAAATAAGGGCGAAATTTTGCCACAGCCCAGACCAAAGCGAGGCATTCGCGCTCAGTTATCGAATAATTCCGCTCCGACGACGAGAGAAGGCGGCTGGCGTAGGCAATGACACCGTCCTGGTCGTTCTGGCGTTGGGCGAGTACTGCACCTATGCCGTGGCCACTAGCGTCAGTGCGAACTTCTGTAGGGGCCGACGGGTCATAATGCGCCAAAATGGGCGGTGAAGTCAGTAAACTGACAAGGGTGGTGAATGCGGCAGCTTGTGCACGACCCCAGGAAAAAGAGATGTCCTTCTTGAGTAGGTCAGTAAGCGGCCGGGCAATGACGGCAAAATTCCTGACGAAGCGGCGGAAGTAGGAACACAAGCCGACAAAGCTCCGTACATCGCTAACTGAGCGAGGAACAGGAAAGTCTCGGACGGCACGCACCTTGTCGGGGTCAGGTTGGACACCGCTAGCACTAACAAGGTGTCCGAGAACGGTGATGTGACGCCGAGCGAAACGACACTTGGAGGAGTTGAGTTGTAGGCCAGCGCGGCGAAACACATCAAGAATGGCCGACAGGCGGGCTAGGTGGTCCTCAAAAGTAGGCGAAAATACAATCACGTCATCTAGATAACATAAACACGTAGACCACTTATAGCCCCGAAGGAGAGAATCCATCATTCGCTCGAAGGTCGCGGAGGCATTACACAATCCAAAAGGCATAACCTTGAATTGGTAAAGTCCATCCGGTGTGACGAACGCAGTCTTTTCACGGTCCATGGCATCAACGGTAATCTGCCAGTATCTGGAGCGTAGGTCGATGGAGGAAAAGTACGTGGCGCCGTGGAGGCAGTCCAAGGCGTCATCGATTCGGGGCAGAGGGTAGACGTCCTTGCGTGTGATGTTGTTCAAGTGTCGGTAGTCAACACAAAAGCGCCAGCTGCCGTCTTTCTTTTTTACTAGCACCACAGGGGACGCCCACGGACTGGAAGAAGGTTCGATAACGCCTTTTGTGAGCATTTTGTCAACTTCGCCTTGGATCACACGACGTTCGGCGAGGGAGACACGATAGGGACGGCGACGGATAGGGCTCACGTTCCCCGTGTCGATGCGATTTTGGACAACAGACGTTTGGCTCAGAGAACGATCGTCGAAGTCGAAAATGTCGTGGTAAGACTCCAGGAGGCGGCGAAGGTCAGTAGCTTGATCAGAAGGAAGGTCATCAGGGATCATTCTGACAAAGACATCGCGCGGCGAGCTGGTTGTGGTGCAAAGGAAGGACGAACTGGAGGAACGGGTGGGATCCAACGCACAAATCTCGCAGTCTTCGGCAGCAGTGATGGCGGCGAGTGACATGCCTGCCGGAATCAGTTGAGGAGAGGCGCTGAAGTTTAAAATAGGAATGGCGATGCGGTTGCCGGTGACGGTCACGAGGGTGTTAGGCATGGCGACGTTCTTGGCGAGCAGAACGTCCGTTACCGGGGATAGCACGTAATCGCCATCAGCGACAGGAGGGCTCGAGACCATGGCGATATATATGGCGGCTTGCGGGGGCATGCGCACATAGTCGAGAGAGCAGAGACGTGCCGAAGGCGTGGTTGGGGCGTCGGCTAGGTGAGGTAGTTCGAGCTGCAGGAGGCCAGTTGCACAGTCAATTAGGGCAGAATGAGTCGCGAGAAAGTCCAGACCAAGAATAACGTCGTACGGACATTGTTCAAGAACGGCAAATAAAACAGTAGCTGGGTGACTGGCGATTGTGACGCGGGCGGTGCACATGCCAAGGATGGTGGGAGTTCCTCCATCGGCCACTCTTACAACGTGGGAAACAGCAGGTGTGACCACCTTCTTTAGGCGACGGCGAAGACCAGAGCTCATGACGGAAATATAAGCCCCGGTGTCGACAAGTGCAGAAATCGTCACGCCATCAACGTCAACGTCCAACACACAGCGTCGAGTCGGCAGAGTAACTAGAGGGTTTTCGGGCAGAGTCGTAGATGAAGCGTTACCTCCGGGCGCTGCATCGTTTAGCTTTCCGGAGTGAAGGAGCCACGGTTGCTCGGCGACGGGGCGCGGCGAGGTGGCGGGGAGTGGGAGGACGGACGGCGGTACGGTTGCGAACGCGACTGGTGACCTCTAGGTGACGGCGAGCGGCTGGACCATGTCGTGGCAGCGTCAGGATTGTAGGGGTGTGCTGCAGATAATGGCTCAAAAGGGCTGCGATCAAGGCGGCGAGCATGGCCAAAGGATGGAGTACGTTGCGGGAACGACCAGCGGTTGTGACAGTAGCGAGCAACGTGCCCGACACGGCGGCAGTGAAAGCAGATAGGCCGATCGTCTTCAGTTCGCCAATCATCAGGGTTTCGCGATCGTGGAGCGAACCGCGGATATCGAGGGAACGATGTCGGGGCCCCGGAAGCGGATGTAGGGCTGACAACGGCGCAAGCAGCGTGAACTCCGAGATTCGCGAGTTCGTTTCGCACGATGGCTTGGACTAGCGAAACCGCTGGTGTGCTCGAGTCGCCGGCGTTAGAGTTGGTAAAGAGGCTAGCGGGAGCCATTGCCTCGATTTCACGACGGACAATCCTCGTCAATTCGGCCGACGGCGGTGAAAGGTTAGATGGCGGCCGCTCTTCACACGAAGACGTTGCAGCGGTGTTAGGAAGCCGGGCGAATGGTCGTTCAATACGGCGGCTCTTAGCCTGCTCGAAGCGCTGACACTCCTCGATCATGGCATCGACGGTAGCACAATTTCTGCACATGAGCAGATTGAATGCGTCGTCCGCTATCCCTTTCAGGACGTGGCCAACCTTGTCAGACTCTGACATGTTACTGTCAGCTTTACGGCACAGCGCCAGCACATCCTGTATGTAAGACAAATACGATTCCGTGGACGTCTGGGCGCGAGTTGACAGCTGTTGCTTCGCAATGATTTTTCGACTGGAGGCGTTACCGAACAGGTCACGGAGCTTTTGTTTGAATGTATCCCAGCTTCCGAAGTCGGCGTCGTGATTGTCATACCACAACTTCGCCGTTCCACTAAGATAAAACACCACATTGGCCAGCATGACTGTCAGGTCCCAGTGGTTGGAATTGCTCACCCGTTCGTATAGCGTGAGCCATTCCTCAACGTCGATACCATCGGTGCCGTTGAACATTCCAGGGTCTCGGGGTTGGACGACTACAATCGGTGTCCGCGGCGCAGAAGCAGATTCCGGTTGGTGTGCCATGGTGGTCGCACCGCAGCGCCGACCGCTTCGGAGCTCCGTCGTCTGGCGAGAATACCCAGCACCTCCCACCAATGTGTGACGGGGCGTCAAATAGACGAAAAAGGGATAGTATTTATCTACAGGGATTGTTGGCAGAGATGGCCAAGATGGCTGAACACGCGCAGCGTTTTTCGGCGATCGTCGTCTTCTTCCTTAATGCAAGGAGGCGGCCCGTAACAATATTTTCGTTAGCACTTCGTTGGGAATGTTGAAGAGCCGTTCCACCGAAGCGCTTCAGGGTACTGCCATGTTGTATTTGAGGAAAAGTTGGTTCAATCCCTCGAAGGTTCTTCATCTGCGACAGCGTGTAATTAACTGGTACCAGCAAGTACCGCGACTGCTCATCGTGTGCCTCGGTTGGAAATGTTCGGTGCCCCGTGAGGACTGGAAACATTCCATCTGCTACGATGTCCCTCGAGTGGCGCTGCGATTCTGACGACATGGTACGTTCCTTTGCGGCAGGCGGGCACGCCGCCATGGAGGAAAGAAACTGCAGAAGGGAGCTTCACATGGCAATCTTGAAGCTTAGCGCTAAAAACATACAACAGAGATCTTAAGATAAAAATGCCCCACAGTGACGTGACAAGCAAGCGATTGTTCTTTGCGCCTCACATGTTCGCCCATCCGCCCTGTGTGACGTTCTGCGTACGCGCGTGCGTCTTTTCAGTGCCGTGGAATGTTTACAGAAGGAACGCCGTTCCTTCTGCCATTCCTTCATAAACGGAACGAGTTACCGTTCCCCCCAAAAGGAACTAGTTCCAGGAACGCCGTTCCGTACAACACTGAGATGAAGTCGGCACAAAGTAAGATGCGACGTCTCTCGGCGTATTGACTTTTTGATGCGAAAGCATGATATTGACACCTGTAGTAGTGGGAACAGGTCAAGCACCTTCAAAGGGGGCTAACGACATTTATTGAGAGCATCTGCGCTCTGGAGAAAACGGCGGCGAGAGCTAACTATCGAGCGGGGTGGTTAGCACGCGCACTTCTTTCTTCTTGCGCCTCTGCGCTTGACCTGTTACCACTACTACAGGTGACAATATGCCCCATTACGAGAAAATGCGGTGGCGGCGTCGCCATCGGGCGATGGTACAAAAAAAAAAATCAGTCGCCCCTGCCCTGTCGAGGAAATCGGGGTAAGCGAAGCTTGTCGTGTGTTTCTTCGGTGTTCCTCCGAACCAATTGCACTGACGAGTACCGCGTTGTGCTCTGACCATAACCGGTCACACGCGCTGCAGCTGGCTACGAAGTTCCGTTTCAGAAAATCGCGTTGAAACCTGGCCGTCGCAATGGGGAAGTTGGCGCTAGCGCTGCCGGGGTGTGTACCACCGTTGTCTGGTTCCTGGAGTGCTAGACGACGCGGACGTTTGGCCTCATCATTGCGCGCCCTCAACTCGGGGTCCCCGCTCTTCGCTGACGTTTCGCCTGGGCTTCGGAAGCCCTCACGCACGTCGACGACGAGCCTTTTCCCGAGCGCGTTCATTCTGGACGGATTATCATAATATTGCTTCAAAATTAAATCTTTCCGTCATGTAAGACAATGAATGACTCATACCACCTTAAGCAATGGCTCATACCCCCGTAAACGCCACCTCCCCATTACGACGACAGAAGAGAACTGAAATTCTACGCTGGAGGAGGAGGAGGACACAACATTTATTTGAAACGAGAGGCTCGTGGTTTCTTCAGATGCGGGAGGCGACGGCGGTTAGTCGGCCTGGAGCCCCCGCTCCCTGGCGGCGGCCTCTGCCCGCTCCGTGACCCAGACCTGCTCATCTGGGCCGGACCTGAGCCGTGTGGCCTCCGACTGCTGCGTCGTGGTAATTTGCAATCCCTGTGGACTACCGCGGATACGTATATTCGGACAGCCCCACAGTATATGGAAAAGGTCGGCCAGGGGAGCTCTGCACAGCTTGCACTGCGGGGTAAAGGTTGCTGGAAAAATGTATGAATGCAGAATTGCTGTAGGGAAGGAGCCCGTCTGTAGCTTCCTCTAGATGAGCTCCTGCCGGCTGGTTAGTGATTCGTGAGCTGGGGGGTTTATAAGTCTGCCTAGTTTATAATATTGCGTAATTTCATTATTCGTCACCATACTGCCTCGTGTGGACCACCCAAATTCCTCGGTCTCCTCATTCTCCGTTCCGACCTGGGCTAAGCCGCGGGCTTGATTCATGAGCGGCAACGCAGCCAGCTGTGGAAGCAGACGACGACGACGAATGCGGGAGCAGTGGCACGAGCGCATTGCGAGGTGCGCCAACAAGCCAGTTGCGGAAGAAGACGACCACGATCGAGCCAATGCTGATGATGATAATTTTGTGAGTACATGGGCGCCACCGAAATCGGTGAGTTATAACAAGCTTCGCTTGAAAATTCACGCTGACACTCCGTTGGGACTACTACGTATGCGTAAACATTGTCCAACTTGCTCATCTCCAAGCAGCCCGGTGTCATTGTCGATGTTATGAAACTTTATTCGACCAGCATAAGCCCTTATCAACCCACATAGATCGTTATCAACCTTATCGAACATGATCCCGTCCTTATCACCTATTATCGGTCTTTATCAACCTGGATGGTCCTAATCAACCTGGAGCTTCCTTACTTTCTGGTTCTAGTTCAACCCTGTGGGGTTGCTTTTACGAATTTTGTCCACTGTTGTGACTATATTTGTTATTTGTTTAGCGTTCAAATTTGGACTGGCCATTTTTCACTCCTGGCTCTCTTTCCCCAACTACGTATGCCATTTTCAAAATGATGCGTTTATGGTCACTCTCCATAAATGCTGCTATACCCTTCCTCGTCAGTGAATATATTTCTCAACTTATCATAAATTCCTTTTGTCATAAGACACTAATCCCTGGTCGAGTGCCTATTTCCAGCTTCCCATGTTACCTGCCTATCACAGGTCCCGTATTCACTATAACGAGGTTAGGTTGCTCGCAGATATATAGCATTAACTTCCCCATCGTTGTCGGTTTATCCGTATGTCCGTTATCTTGGCATTCCTGTCACCTAAAAGGATCATTTCGGCATGATTACCGAATTCCTTAATGAATTAAGTCCCATGATGATGATGATGATTTAATGGCATCCTCTTTGAAACGGGGCGGTGACAAATAGTCACATAGCCTGCTTGATTTATTCAGGTATGCTATACATATGCATTATCTATCATTTTTGTTTACCTTTTTTTTTTCGCTCAAAGTTGACATTGTACCGCTGCCTATGGCTGTAACAAATCCAGTCTCATCAATTTCATCCCTGCTTTTTTTTTCCACCAGTACTCTAAACGTCTCTTGATTATCTCGAGTGCTGACCGGTCGATGCATCCGCCAACTTTAAACCCAAGCGCTTCTGGAAGGAGCATGTTACCTTCGGGTTTCACTGGGTGAATTTTTTCGCATTCCATTAGGATGTGCTGAGTGGTCTCCGGATCTTTGCTCCAACACACACATGCCTCATCTAGTTCCGAATATTTGCACCGGTATGTTTTAACAGCGGAGCTGTTTAAGCCGGTCATTACTCCGTTAGTCGTTCACAAAAAATGTGATGGGCCGATCCTGGCGGTAGTGAAGAAAGGGTCAAAGCAATGGCACACACCCTTCTTTTCTTTTTCGTTCTGGGGTTTTAGGTACCAAAACCAGTTCTGATTATGAGGCACGCCGTAGTGGAGGGCTCCGGAAGAATTTTGACCACCTGGGGTTCTTTAATGTGCACTACAACGCAAGCACACGGGCGTTTTTGCATTTCGCCTCCATCGAAATGTGCCCGCCGCGGCACGACACCCCTGTGAATTAGCGAAGCTGAGCCTGGCTAAGTCTAGCTAAGCATGGTTGGAACTTCTTAAGCTTAGTCAATCATCGATAGCCGATCAATAGCTAATCGAAAATCTATCAGTAGTCAATAAATTTGGGAAAATGCTGCGGATGACTTGGTGGTGCTTAGCCTAGCGCAAATGCGTAGCCCGTAACTGGCGATAGCTAATCAATAGCCAAGCATTAGCTAATTGATAATCGATCAATAATCAATAAATTCTGGAAAATGCTGGAAAAGACTTGGTAGAGCAAGCTACGCTGATTTCTTGTCCTTAGGCAACCGGCTAGAGCCGAAAATAGCAGCACTGCCGTTTGTGTTAAAGGGACACTAAGGGCAAATATTATTTCAACGTGGCCTGTTAAAATATGATACCAGAAACCTCGAAACGCTTGTTTCGTGCCAAGAAAAGACTTATTTTAAGAGAAAATTGCGTCTGAAGCGTCCGCGTACCTCCAACGCAATTCAAATCGCGCGCCCGAGCGAGGAGTGATGACGTCATGGCCATATCGTGACGTTGTGCCGCCGGTGAGTAAAACGGCGCCCGCAGCCGGCGCTACGGCCTTTTTTTTTTTCTTTTTTTTTTTTACGGAAAGCGCTAACGCGCGGCCAGAAACAGAGCCTAGACAGAGCCGACGGCAGTGCGAAAGCGGAATTATGGTGGCTAGCCACCATAGCGGAAGGCACCGAATTGTCCACACAGTGATCGTCGACGCTCGTCGCAATGGACCAACTAGTTGACGACCCTGACAACGACACATTGGCTTGCGATGCTGGGCTCGATTTTAGTGATTTAAGCTCCGATGAGCGTGACATGCTGCTGAGGGCTCGCGCTGCCGGCGTCGTTGCCTACTACGACGGCGGCGTCGATACCGGCTCTTGCGAGCGCGAAAGCAGCGAGGACTCCTGCAGCGCGACGTCGGGCGACGAAGCTGGTCACCGTATGGACGTGCCGTCGCGACTCCCAAGCTGCTAGGAAGTTCAAGTGCGAGTTTAGCGAGCCAGCAAAACCAGCCCAGTCATGCAGGAAGGAAAAGATTTTCCTCCGTGATCGCAGTACTACGCGATAACGAAATTTCTGAAACTCGAAAGCGAGCGCGGCGCAGAGTCGAGCGAAAACGAAACCTTTTGACCGCCCGTGTCGTTATCAAGTGTAACGCCAGAAAGGTATTTTTTTCCAAGAATCTAATAGAAGTAGACAAGTAGCATTTTCTTTCGTCTTATAATCCAACGAAACAATCTTTTTAATACGAGTGGTTGAGTACTAGTGACATAATTTTTTAGGAGTGCCTTCGTCATCGGGTAAGTACCGGAATGTCCCTGGGGCGTCTCTTATCGTGTCCTACGTTTACCTCAATTTCTAGATTACTAAAGCTCTGCTCGCGATTATTTTGACGCCTTATACGTTCTAGAGCATTGCTCTATCACTTTAGCCTGACTTTTTATTTCACTTTAGTGTCCCTTAAGACCCAAACATCACTGAGTGGCATCGCCTGGTGGAGGAATCGGAACTAAACTCAAGAGGGTGGTGGCGATATCTTTACCTTGAGATCGGAATCACATTTGAAGAAACCAAGTTCACACTGCGCGTGCAATTTTCTACCGCACAAAAAAAAAAAAACGCAAATCAGCTGCGCAATGATCGTGGCTGCGAACGACCAATATATCCAGCCCCTATTGGCAGCTTGTGATATGCAAGCGAATGCTGCTCGCGATACGTGAAGTGGCTGCTTTTGGGTGCTTATACTTGTGAGCACAACGTGAAACCGGGTTTCGTTTTTCTGGCAGCTCCGACCTAGGGGTGGATTATCCAGGGTTCAAATGAACCGGGCCCTCCGGGCTTAGGGGGCCCCGCGAGGGCTGCAAAAAATGGCAGACTTCGTGGTTTGGTTGGAAAAAGTTTAAGCCGCCTGCTGATTCCCATGCTTGAAACAGAGACGATCTATTTCAACAATGAATGCTTCGAAAAGGCTGTTCGTTGCATAATGTGCATAATCCTGAAGTCAGCTCACAGTTCCTCAGTCTGAGGTAAAAACATTGCACACGCCCAAAACCTTGCATCGCGTAGAGAAATGGAGCTGATCCAGCTGGTGGACATAGAGAGCCGCGGGACCGGGATTTGAGCAGCTATGGTCCGACAGTTTCGGAACGCGCAATGCGAAGGCGCATGGAAAGCGGTTTCTGTTTGAAAGCTCGTTTAATGCGCTCAAAAAGAAATAACCGGAAATAAGCTGACGCTGATGTTTCTATGCTATATTAGGCTTTCATGATACCGTAAACAACGTCCACTAAAATTTTGTCACGAAAAGACAATTGAAGAAGTACCCGGCGCCGGCGAGACAGACAGTTGGACAAGATGGCGTGCAACAACTGAAGACGGCTTCCTCAGCCTCTACTTCTTCTTCAGCGCTCGCATCTTGCAGAGCTCGCGTCCCAGTGCTAACTTCTTTCTCAGCGCCGGCTCGTGACGCCTAGCGGCATTATTCCCCCGCCCAAAGAATTCATCGACCCGTTGCTTATTAAATTGGCAAGTTGAAGTGCGGAAGCCATATGAGATCGGGTCTGCGCCGCCTTAACGCGCGAAATACGGTTTAAAGCGAACAACATGGACTTTTTCTGAGTGGTGCTGGCGACGCGGCACCGTCCGCAATGACCTCATAGTTCACTTCACTAGCGCAGCGTATCACTTTGTAGGGTCCGAAGTATCGACTAAGAAGCTTATCAGACAACCCCTAGCGACGGATTGGAGTCCACACCCAAACTTGGTCACCTGGCTGGTACTCGACTTGCCGATGTCGAAGGTGTTAGCGTCGTGCGTCTGTACTCTGCTGCTTCGTGATGTGTATGCGCGCGAGTTGACGAGCTTCCTCGACGCGTTAATTGAGTAAGTTGCTTGGCGTCGGAAGTAAGTGATGTGTCGGTGTCGTGCGGGAGCAGAGCGTCTAGCGTGTTCTGCACTTCGAGCCCGTAGACAAGACGGAACGGTGTGAATCGTGTGGTTTCTTGAAGGGCGGTGTTGTATGCGAATGTAACGTACGGCAGGATTTGATCCCATGTTTTATGCTGGACGTCTATATATATAGACAGCATGTGAGCAACGCTTTTGTTTAGCCGTTCCGTCAGCCCGTTGGTCTGCGGGTGATAGGCGGTCGCCTTGCAATGCTGCGTGTAGCTCAGCTTGAAAATGTCCTCTATCAGTTGGGCTGTAAAGGCAGTTGCTTTGTCGGTGATGTCTAGATGCCGGATCTTTAGGCATAAAAAAGCGCGTTTTAGGCGCCAAAAATAGGCAGGCAAAACGACGTTTTAGGCCTCCAATGTCGTAAATATAGGCACAATAAATTTGTCCATAAATACAAATAATTTCGAACGAAGACATGCGTGGCCTTTATCTACGATAGGAAAACAAGAAATGTTATTGTCTACTATGGTACAAAGGCGCCGTGCAATTGTCCCATAAAACTGCTGCACTAATGGCGATCAATTGGCTTAATTCAATAAGCACACAGCTCATATTCATGTTCAATGGCCACTGTATTCGAGCGTCGCATATAGTGAAACAGGCATGAAAAAGAATAATTGAAAGCTGGGAATACTGATTAAAAAGTCGATACTTAAAGTCTGCCTGATGCAATTAGACTAAGACAAAACAAAACAGAGAAATAACAAATGCAAGAGAGACTACGATTTATTAAGAAATTAGCATGTTCTTACATGACTACTGTTAGGCACAACTCTTGCCAATTTTCTGATATACAATGACATTGTCCGAATTGTACAGGCAAGACGTCCCAGCACTGCCAAGTACACTTCCGGCCATTTAAAGTGCACATGTTTGAAGAAATTTGTTTGGAGAGCACGCAGAACGTAGTCTAAGAATCACTGTGAACATTGTGGAAACAATAGCAAACTACCACCATCTCCAGATTTTTGGATTCAAAAGTGTGCCTCTTGTCACTGAGAATGATCTCGTACGCTGAGAAGGAACGCCCGACGGTGGTGAACACCTGAAAAAGTAAATTACAAACAAAACAAAAGTCGCGTGCACATCACATTTTTCTTCTTTTGCCCTTCACTCTCCTTTTCCCTGACGGCTCTCCGCGGTTTCGCATTCGCCAACCGATCGCGCAATGTCAGCGCGGTGGCGTATGCTGGCCAGCGCGTCCCATTTCAATGTTGCTAGCAGTTGTTTTCCGGGAGTTGGTTGAACTAAACGACTAGGTTGAACCCCATAGAGTTCCGAACAGTCAATCTGGCCCGGTAACATGAATAACGGTCTGTAACTGCCCTCGAAAGCGAAACTTGAGGCTAAATAGTGTTCACATGGGCGCCGATATTGAAAATAGGCATTTATAGGCATTTATAGGCATTTAGGCACAAACGCCAAAATAAGCATTTATAGGCACTATAAAAACGCCATAAAAGCCCTTCTTAACCTCTAATTCATGCTCATATATCAAAGTGCGGTCATTGAAGCGCAAGGAACAAAAAAGGCATTTGCCTAAAATCCGGTCTCTAGTGATGACATGTGATGGGACACCATGTATGAGGACTATGTTATCTATAAAGAACTGGGCAACTTCGTAGGCCGTAGCACGCTGCACAGATTTCGTCTCGGTATATAGCGTGTTAGATAGTCTGTGGCGACTATAATCCACTTGTTTCCGCTGGCTGACAAGGGAAAGGGTCCCAGAAGATCCATGCCAATTTGATCAAACGGCACGCTAGGTCGTGCGATGGGTTGCAGTAACCCTCCGGGAATTAGAGACGGTGATTTCCAGCGTTAACACTCACGGCAGCTTTGCACGTAATGCTTGACCGCGGTAGAAAACTTGGGCCAGTAGTACGTCTGGCGTACTCTTGCAAGATTACGTGAAAATCTCAAGTGTCCAGATGTGGGCTCATCATGGCAGGTTAGGAGAATGTCAACACGGAGGGAGGCAGGTACGACCAGCAGATACTCTTTGTCGCTGGCACTCGAGTTTTTCTTGTAGAGTACACCCTTTCGGAGGCAGAAGGTCGAGAGACTGCGAGAAATGTGTCGTGGGATTTGAACATTCTTGCCTTCTAGGTGATCGATGAGAGGGCGTATTTCGGCGTCCTCGCGCTGCCGTGTGATCAGGTCAGATGCGGTGAGGGCCCCATGGAATGCGCTTTCTTCCTCCATGTCATTATTGCAAGTATCGACGGGAGCGCGCGACAACGTGGTTGAATGTGGTTGAATAAACTCAAACGTGTCCGCAGCTTCGTGCCTGCGGCCCGATTTGCAGACGATGGAAACATCTAACTCCTGCAGTCGGAGACTCCATCGAACAAGTCGCCCGCACGGCTCTCATAAGTTGGCTAACCAAAACAAGGAATGGTGGTGTGTCACCACCTTGAAAGGGCGACCGTAGAGATAAGGCCGAAATTTCATGATTGCCCACACAACCGCTTGACACTCTTTCTCGGAGGTGGTGTAGTATATTTCGGTGCGTGAAAGGGTATGACTGGCGTAAGAGATCACTCGCTCAACGCCTTCCTGGTGTTGAACGAGTACAGCGCCAAGACCGATGTTGCTTACGTCGGTATGCACCTCGGTGTCAACGTCCTCGTCAAAGTGAGCGAGGACGGGTGATTCCTGCAGGCACTGTCGTAACTCGGTGAAAGCTGCGTCTTGCTCATCGTCCCAACGAAGGGTGTGTCTTCTCGTGTGAGGCGTATGAATGGTTCGGCGATCCTGGAGAAATTAGCGATGAAGCGACGATAGTACGCGCACAGACCGAGAAAGCGGCGTACTGCTATTTTTTGACGAGGAGTCGGAAAAGCAGCAACAGCAGATGTTTTGTTTGGGTCAGGTTGGACGCCGTCGGCGCTCACGACATGCCCGAGATACTTCAGCTCTTCATAACCGAAGTGACACTTATCTGGCTTTAGCGGGAGATGAGCAGAGCGGTGCGACTCAAGTACCGCCGCTAAACGCTTCAGATGTTCTTCGAAGGTTGCCGCAAACACGGTGACGTCATCTAGGTATACTAAGCAACTATGCCACTTCAGACCCGTCAGAACAGTCTCCATCATTCTCTGGAATGTGGCCGGTGCAGAACCCAGGCCGAATGGGAGCACTTCAATTTCGTACAGTCCATCCAGGGTAACAAAGGCTGTTTTTTCGCGATCTCGTTCGTCGACTTCTATTTACCAATATCCACTCTTCAGATCTATAGATGAAAAATACTTGGTTCGCCGCAGTCGATCTAATGAATCATCGATCCGCGGAAGCGGATAAACGTCTTTTTTGTGACATTATTCAGCTTTCTATAGTCAACGCAGAAGCGAAGCGTTCCGTCTTTCTTTTTGACGAGGACTACCGGCGATGACCAAGAGCTTTGGGATGGTTGTATGAGGTCATCGTCAAGCATTTCTTTCACTTGTGCGTTAATCACCTTGCGCTCTTTCGCCGATACGCGATAAGGCATTTGCCGTATGAGACGAGAATCGTCATACGTGATTATTCGGTGTCTCGTGATGGGCGTCTGCACTACCTTAGAATAAGATGCGAAGCACTCCTTGGACTGAAGTAGCAACTCGCGCAGCGCTGTCTGCTTTTCCCCCGAATGATTTGAATTAATTAATGTCGATATTAATGTCGATATTGCTTAGTGTCTGGACTGGGCTGTCCATTGTCATAGACGCCGAGCATTCGGATAACGTCTGATATGGGCTCAGCGAGAGCGATAGTAGCACGACAAAATAGGTGCCGATGTACCTGGCTGAAATTCGTCACGAGGAGCGCAGAGAGAGAGAGAGAGAGAGAGAGAGAGAATTCACTTTATTAAAGGTCCTGAAGGGGCCTGGGCACCCCTTACGGGGGCCGGCCCGGTGGCTCCGCCCATGTGGGGACTGGGAGTCGGAGCTCGCCAGCCAGTTGTTAGGCCTTCTGGACGGCCTGGTGTTGAAGGGCCCTGTCGGGGCTCCTGTGGTGGTTGATCCAGTCGTCCTCGGTGGCAGGAGACCCGAAGCAAGCGTTTAGCGCGGGACACTGCCACAGAATGTGATCTAAGTCGCACTTTGGATTTTGGCATTTAGGGCATTCTGGCCTTATATCTGGGAGGTAATTGCTGCATATATAGGGGTTGGGGTAACTGTGCGTTTGCAGCAATCTAAGCGTTAATTGTTGTGCTTTATTTAGTGTTGAGTGAGGTGAAGGGAATTGCTTTGTCGATAACTTATAGTGCGAGCAAATCTCGTGATAGGAGAGGAGTGGCTCCGGGTGCGTGTTGGGGCTACCGGACAGAACTCCACCTCGAAGCACAATGAGACTGCGGGCTGCACGTACAGCATGGGCCAGCATAAGAGAGAAATTGCCCTCTGGAATAGCTTCGCCGTCAGGCATATCGTCGTACGCGACTGCTACCAGGACACTTGTTATACTGTCGGCGTAAACCCGAAGCGCGTTGAGTCGGCAATTCTCGCAGCTATTCGCTGCTCGTTCTGTCAAAAAAAGTCAATGTGCGCTCCCGGAGGTAGATAATGGCACCACACTCTCGCAGAAAGTCGACGCGGAAGATGAAGTCCTGAGAAAAATCGAGGAGTATAAGGCAGCTGGCGGGAAACGTAGACCCACGAATTCGTACTATGACCGTACACATGCCCAACGGTGTTACGATATGCCCGCCAGCAGTACGAATTTGTGTTCCAGTCCAAGGCGTGATAACTTCTCTAAGTTTCAAATAAAAAGTAGGAGGATCGGTGGCAGGAGAGCAAGAAATTATCAATAGTTGCAAGTTCGGTACAAAAGAACATAGATTATTAGTTGAGAGACAGATCAATGTCGGCAAAAATTTGGATGGGCAAAGCAGCGACAGAAGTATGATAGGATACCCTCTCGTTAATGTAAAAGGAAGTTTCTCGTGTTCTCCGCACGTTGCAGTCGCCGATCAAATTCAATCGAGAAAAACAGCAACGACAGATTCAGCACACTTGTGAAATAAAGGCAGTTCTAAATCGAGTGCTGTTGTTGGTCCAGCAGCGGCCATAGTGCCGCCAACGCGTTCCTCCCCGCCTCTATCATCCAGGCCAGCCTTTGCACGCTTCGGCTCTCGCTAGATTGGCAGGCGCGTTGACGAAGTTTGCATGTCCCGTATTCGTTGCACATCGGCTGTTATATGGCGTAGATAAACACGGAATCACGTGACAGTCACCATAAAGGAGGTTACCCAACCACCGCTTGCTCACAAGCGCTATACGAACCGATGTGAAGTATATAGCTCTTTACGATCGAGAGGGCGCACAGTCGGGAGTGTAGTACAAGACACGCTAAACCCAAAGAGAAAGAACCTGACTCCGCTTATCGATTGCACCAAGGCATATAGAAAGACATTTCCAATGCCAGGCCCTTCAAAAGAGCGCCGGGTTCTGCATTTATTGTTCCTGTCGGAAATCGCTTTTAATCGGAAAGCTTTAAAGATTAACCATTTCATATAAAAAAAGCCTAAATTTACCCGCCATCAGGCCCACTTGCGCATTTCATATTTATTTTTATTCTCTCTCTTTTTCATTCTCCTCTGGAATCTTTTAATCCCATTCCACATCTCTATACTGTTACGGGCCGAGGTTCGGGGTACTATTGAACAGCGTCTGCTTGGAGCTCGAACCAGGTTGACCATCGGAGAGGGTGCGGCAGGGAAGACGAGGCGACGTAAGAACAAATAACAGACTCGAAGGAAAGCATACAAGAAAAGTTCAGCGTGCATGCACCAGCACGCAAGGGCAAAGCAAAAAGTGTTCTCCACGTGGCTGCTGGCTGGCCTTCTTATACACTCCTACATCCGGGCACTTTCTTCCTTCTTCTCCGCTACTGCAGGCTAGTGCAATCCATAGGTTAGCATAAATGGTAGGAGACCGGAGCAGGGTGAACGTCCTTGGTGGGGAAGCAAGGTTAGCATAAATGGTAGAGGGCCGGAGCCGGGTGAACGTCCTCTGCGGTGGAACAAAGGTTGAGGGCTGGACGACAGGTTTTGTCTGTGACTGTCGCGACTGACACGTCTATTCATGTTGACGAGCGAGATCGTTAGGCATGCTGATCACCATGCGCCTGCATGTGGTCTGAATATGGTCGCTCAACGTGAATCGGAATTCACTATACACGTGGTCCGGGCATCGCCGACCCAAGGGAATCGTAACAAGACAAAGTAGCATGCCAGCAGCTGTGTACGTGCCGGCAAAAATATCTGTTTTTCAATAAAGAGCCTCTCTCTCTCTCGCCAAGGGGTTCCTGTAGGAAATGAAAGAAGAGGGCGCTGAGAGATACGAATAAACACAACTCATGCGTCGCATTTTTGATAATTCAACGGAAACAGCTGACACTAACGCAGCAACAAAAGCAGGCAGGCATGTCTCATGAAGTGAACAATACACCCAAACGCAGCACAAGGCTACAATGGAAACTTTTTTCTATATTCGGAGTACGCTTGGTTAGGTTAGGATTTGAACGATGCTATATTCCATACATAATGGCAGACATGGGCCTTTCAAATAAAAAGAATTTCGTTAATACCTTGCACACAGCTTGTTTCATTTCATTTCAACGTCGACTCACCCTTATTGAAATAAATCTCCCTCAAGAACTGCATACAGTCGTTGACTAAGCCTTCTCCATTCCAAATATCCCACAAAATGTTACGGTTAACGTTGTCATACACTCCGGCAATGACTAAAAGTAACGGTCGCCTATTTTCTCCGGATATTTCAGTACACTGAAGTGAGAACAAATAAGTTATTATTCAGACGCCTACCGATTTGAAGCCATTCCGAAGTCCCCACAATATGCCAATATGTTCTGCCCATGCTTGCAGTTTCAATTTAATCGGCTACATTGCTAACCTATATATTACCGATGTAATGCTCGACGGCTTGTATGCGTAAATTATATATTTTTCCCACTTGCCTTTATAAATATAAATTCTCACTTTGTCGCCAACTCTTTGGTATTCGCCTATCTAGCAAACGTTTTTTTTCTACTGCTTTCGACAGAGCTTACTTACTTTTTGGTCCTAGTTCATTATTGAGCCCAGCGGTAACCTTGTGTAACCTCTTGGAATTTCCTCTTCAGCTTTCTTCCAGGTGAAATCTCTCAAGAACTTGTTGATTTTATTTCCTTATTTATCTCGGTGGTACGCTTAGAAGCTCACTAATTTCCCACTGCTTGTTTGGCCATTTGCCAAGTTCTTCCTCGTCTGCTGTGACTATATTTGTTATTTGTTTAGCGTTCAAATTTGGACTGGCCATTCTTTGCTCCTGGCTGTCTTTCAAAACTACATATCCCATTTTGAAATTGATACGTTTATGGTCACTTCTTATATATGCTGCTATACCCTTCCTCGTCAATGAGCATTTTTCTCAACTTATGAGAAATCCCCTTTGTCATAAGACAGTAATCCCTGGTCAAGTGCCAATTTCCAGCTTCTAATGTTACCTGCCCATCACGTTTGGGCTCCGTATTCGGTATAACGAGGTTACGTTGCTCGCAGATATTAGCATTACCTTCTTGTTGTCGGTATAACCATGTGTCCGTTATATGGGCATTCATGTCACCTAATGGGATAATTTCGTCATCGTCCTCATCGTCCCATGCGGATGATGATGATTACTTGATGGCATCCCCTTTGACACGGGGCGGTGACAAATAGTCACCTAGCCTGCTTGATTTAAACAGGTATGCTATACATAGGTTTTATCTAGCATTTTTGAATACATCTCCTAATATTTTTTTTGCGTTCGAAATTTACCTTGTACCGCTGCCTATATTACTGCACCATATACATCGTTCTCACTGAGTGAATACACTAAACGTCTCTTGCTTATCTCGACAGCTGAATGGTTGATGCTTCCGTGCCCTTTAAACACATGCGCTTCTTGAGGGTGTACGTTACCTTCTGTTCTCACTGAGTGAATCCCTCCGTATACCATTAAGATGTGCTGAGTGGTCGCCGTATTTTGTGAGAGCATACACATACCTCATCTAGTTCCGAATATTTGCTTCGGTATGTTTTTGCCCTTAGACAACCGGCGCGAGCATCAAATAGCAGCACTGCTTTTTGTGTTAGGACCCAAAAATTAGAGTTACTGTATGCGTATACTCCCCTTGTGGAGCAGAGTTGTGCATCTGATGGAACGCGCCGCTCGCGCTCCTATTCGCCAAATCTGGTCACATGCGCAAAAAGCATCCTTTTGACGTAAATCCAACTTCACGTCTGCTCATGCATCATAGAGTTTCTATGGCCTGCGCTGCCGCCCGCCGCGCCACCTGGGCTTCGCGGAATGAAGGAGCAAGCACACTCGGCAGCCGAGTCGCGCCGTATCCTGCATTCAAGAGGAGTGGCTTTTCTGCTTAACACGGATGCGTCGCAAGCGCAGTCGTGATATCTTCACGCTAAGGTCGGACGCACGCGTGAAGAAAACAAGTTCACACTGCGCCTGAAAATTTTTCGGCGCACCAAAAAAAAAAAAAAATACAGAGAAATCAGCTGCGCAGTGATCGTCGTTGCGAAGACCAATATTTGCAGCCCCTATTGGCAGCTTGTGATATGCAAGCGAATGCTGCTCGCGGTAGGTGAAGTGGCTGATTTTGCGTGCTTAGACTTATGAGGATAGCGTGAAACCTCGTTTCGTTCTTCTGGCAGCCCCGACGAGAGTGATTTTCACAGGTTTTATGATTGATTACTACTATAAATGTAGCCTAAAACAGCGCCCTGACTTACACTATTTGATAATAGCAGATTTGGTTCTTTACTATATACTGCTTCGTCCCTACAGACTATAAAGCAGTGTGTCGGAACGGAAGGAAACAAAAACGAAATAAAACGATATTTTTGACTGGAACGAAAACGTAACCAAAACGTCATTATTATTTGTTTCGGAGTGAAACCGAAATATTTATGATCGGTTTTCGGTTCAAGGGGAAAAGTCAGCAATCCGAAAGAACCGATGTCAGACAACGTCAGATTTAGCACGTATCTCAGGGGTCCGCATAAACGCGTATCCCGGCAGGCATAGTGCGGGCGATAGCCGGTCGAGCGCACCACTAGTCTAAGCCTGCCACTTGGTGCACTAGCAGATCGGCATGGTGGATTACCATTTCGTTACCTACGGGTACAACAGTTCGTTACCAAAGCTTTACCTTTCTTTTGTGTTGTTTTATCGGACCAGCGGTTTTGAACTCTGGAGGCATCACTCGATGACTATGGAGGCATCACTCGATGTCAGAAGCATCACTCGATGACGTGATGCTTCTGAGATCATGCTCAGTACCTTGCTCAAGGG
>NC_051163.1:99885977-100025058 GCF_013339745.2 Dermacentor silvarum | reverse complement strand
TTACGTGAGTCCGGAGGTCTTGATAACTTGAAGAACTTTTGAAGGCGCCGGAGGTGTTTCCTCGAAGCTTGAGGCAAACGACGTCGTCCAAATAGACGAGGCAAGTCTGCCACTTCAAGCCTGCCAGTACATTATCCATGACGCGTTGGAAAGTCGCAGGTGCCCAGCAAAGACCAAACGACATGACCTTGAACTCGAACAGTCCGTCTGGTGTTATAAAGGCAGTCTTCTCCCGGTCCCTCTCGTCGACTTCGACTTGCCAGTAGCCGGTGTTGAGGTCCATTGACAAAAAGTACTTTGCGTTGTAGAGTCGATCCAAGGCGTCGTCAATACGTAGGAGAGGGTATACGTCCTTCTTCGTGATTTTATTGAGGCGACGATAATCGACGCAGAAACGTAGGGTTCCATCCTTCTTCGTCACTAATACCACGGGGGACGCCCACGGACTCTTGGATGGCTGGATGATGTCGTCGCGTAGCATTTCGTCGACTTGTTGCCTTATGGCCTCGCGTTCGCGCGCCGAGGCTCGGTAGGGGCTCTGGCCGAGTGGGCGGACATATTCGTCGGTTATGATGCGGTGTTTGGCGACAGAGGTTTGTCGAACTTTTGACGACGACAAGAAGCAGTCCTTGTATTGCAGGAGCAGAGCTTTTAGCTATTCTTTCTTATGATTGGGAAGGTTCTGATTGACGTCGAAAGTTGGTTCAGGTACTACAGTCATCGTTGCAGGTGCACTAGAATCCGTGAAGGCGAAAGCACCGCTGGATTGTACTATTTCGTTGATGTAGGCGACCATGGTGCCTTTGTTAATGTGCTTGTATTCGTGACTGAAGCTCGTAAGCATCACTCTTGCTTGCCTTCATGTAGCTCACCTATGCCTCTAGCGACGCAAATTTCACGGTCGTGCAGCAAGTGATGATCGCCCTCGATGACACCCTCCATGTCTGTTGGCACTTCGGTACCGACGGAAATCATTACGCTGGAGCGAGGCGGAACGGTGACTTGTTCTTCTAGCACATTCAAGGCATGGTAACTGGTGTTTGTATCCGGTGGTGTTGCGTTGTGCGTTGAAAGCGTTATCGACTTGGACCTTAAGTCGATGACTGCACCGTGTTGGTTTAGAAAGTCCATGCCTAGGATAACATCCTTGGAGCCGTGCTGCAGGATTACGAAGCTCGCCGGGTAAGTGCGGTTGTTTACCGTGACTCGCGCTGTGCAGATTCCAGCCGGCGTTATTAGGTGGCCTCCCGCTGTCCGGATATCGGGTCCTTGCCAGGCCGTTTTCACCTTCTTCAACTTTGCGGCGAATTCACCACTGCAGACGGAATAGTCGGCTTCAGTGTCGACGAGAGCGGTGACGTTATGACCATCGAATAGCACGTCTAGATCGGTAGACCATCGTCTGGCGTTACGGTTAAGTCGTGGCGTCGGATCACGGCTGCGTCGGCTTGCTGCGCTGCTGCTACGTCGCGTTGGTAGGTCTACTTTCGGCGGCGAAGTGTTGTCGTCAAGGCTCTTGCCAGGTGCTATGCTGATACCTCGTCATGATGATTCGCGAATTTAGTTCGTCGGCGGCGGAGTATATTCAGCATTGAGTCGTACAGCAACCGCACCTCCATCGGTTGCTGCCTTTAGTTTCCCGGGTAAGGGCTAGGAGATCGGCCCCGGGTTGGGCCGGCATACAGCCGGCGATGCGGCGAGATGTAGCGGCCTGGTGACGGCGTGCGTGAGGGTCGTCGTGATTGCCACTGGGCTCTGGCGACGTAGTCGGCGATGTCACGTGACCGCTCGCCAAGCTGTGGACGTGGCGCGCTGACGGCGAACCCTTGCAGGCCCACAAAATCAAGCTACACTCGAAGCACAACGGAAGCAGCGAACACAGACGGCGATCGTCGAAATCTGATCAGCGGCGAAACGCGTCGGCTTTTGTACATGAGTCATCGAAGGTCCCAGAATAATCCGTGGTACCCGCGTGTCTTCCAGAAAGTTCTAGATAATTCGCGTTGCTCATACAATCAGATGACATGAGCGTCGGTGACAAGAGACAACGGATAGAAGCATCGATAACGTTCCAGAAACTTTAGATACCTGCAGGCGCGTCCTGTGCCTAGCGATTACGTTTAACATTTGTTAGCCGGTGAAAAGTGGTCACCGGTGAAAGATAAACATGTATACGTGTCAATATAATTATGAAACATTGAGTAAAACAATTTAAGACGTAACCTGCTTCCCTGTTCAAGCAAAAGGATCCAGTCAAGTTATTTTTTCCTCTTACACTTAAAAAGTGGTTGTATATCCCCAGGTCGAACAGTGTCGCGACGAATTGGACTTTTTCTAGAGCACTAATATGCAAAAAATTTATTGTTGGGCTTTACGTGCCAAACCCACAATCTGATTATGAGGCATGCCGTGGTGGGGGACTCCGGATTACTTTAGTATACCTGGGGTTCTTTAACGTTCACCCAATGCTGCATTGATTTGCACATCAGAAACCGCATTCAACACAGGGCATGTCTACACCAACATTGGTAAAATTTGTTTTTTACGCTGCTCTTTTACGTTAATACTTATGTGTTTTAAACTTTGTTGCAAGTGAAGGGCATGCCCGGCATTTCTAACTACGGTATTGAGATGTTATGACCAAGAACCATCCTCTGACAGCATAAGACCTAAATATTTCAAAGGTGAATTATTTTTTTATTTCAACTGGCCACTTAACAAATACTTATATCTGATTTTGTAACATTTTTGTAGTGAAGCTAATGTCTACATCATTATTTATGTTTAGGGCCATGCTATTAGTGACACACCATTTTTATACGCGCTTCAAGTCGGCCGCCAATAAAAACAATGACTCATTAGATGCCCTTGCACACAGTACACAATCATCCACAAAAATTATATCCCGGTTCAATAATATCACACATATTGCTAATAAAAAAACCTTGCACTCGGCCGCGCAACGCTTGAAACGGCGAAGTTGTGTGATCGTAGCCCAGGATTTTCCGGAAGTGCGCGCGAACTTTTCATCTTATTACTCATGTAGACGATAATTTCTTTTCGCGCGTCTCGGACTTACGGCCGACACTGCGCGTTGCACAGCGCAGCTTGCAACACCGACACCGTGTTCCAGGAGACCCGCTCCGTGAATGCGTCGCTCTCTCTCTCTCGCTCTCATAGCACGCAAAAACCTCTTCACCTCGCAGAGCACGAGCCTACAAACGCGCCACCTGTGGAGGAATACGACGACGCTCGAACGCAATCATATGGTTAGCATAAATGCATGTCCTGGCAGCGTGGCTGTATAGCCTAGTGGTTCCGACGCTCGCTTTGGGACCGGAGGTACGCGGCCTCGAAACCCACCTCTGCAAGAAAGTTATTAATTTATTTTTTTGGTAGTTTTTTGATACGCACCACAAATTACGGCTGGCTTAAACAGCTTCGCTGTTAAAAAAAGAAATTCGGCAGAGACATTTCAAACTGCTTACTTGTGGCTACGCGAAAGCGATATATTCCCTTTGGTGCAGTTTTGTACGGAACGGCGTTCCAGGAACTAGTTCCTTTTGGGAGGAACGGAGGAATGCCACCATTTCTTTAAGGCTCGGTGGAACTGTAACGGTAACTCGTTATTTTTACAAAGGGACGGCAGAGGGAATGGCGTTCCTTCTGTAAACGTTCCACGGCACTAAACAGGCGCACCGACGCACGCATGTATGCAGCACTGATATCATGCAAGGCGCAAAGAACTACCGCTTGTCTGTCACGTGACTATGGTGCATTTTTTTCGCGAGTTCTTCATTATATTTTTTTAATGATTAGGCTTCAAGATTGCCACGTGACGCTCCCTTCTGTAGTTTCTTTCCGCCATGGCGACCTGTCGGACACTAACATCGAGATGTAACTCTTGCCTAGTTCAAACAAGGGTCTTTACTAAATTAAGAACATCTATTCTGAACATTTCTTTTTCCGCTCATACTGCAATATTGGATCAGCATTCATTAAACGCCTAAGTATTGTTCCTTTCGATGCGGTTTCTTGTGCAGACATTCAATTATATTGGTGCATGCGAGTAACTTTCTATTTGCAGATCTGAAGCGCAGTATCCTGACTGCGCATTTGAAGACCGAAGTGGAAAGCGCCGTATGTGTTGCACTTGTAAAGCCCTGCCCACATTCAGCGTTTTCACCGGCGTTTCCTGCCGTTGCGTCTCTCGGCGTCGTTGCATCAACGGCGCCGGAGAGGTCACCCAGCCACATGAGACGCACGCAAACAGCGCCAGTCCAGCGTCGCACAATGTGACCAGACAGATTTAACCAGAAGCAGTGTGCAATGTCATTCAAGTGAACTATGAGTAATGTTCCCGATTAAGGTTTTTAAGCCCTGTTTATAGTTCTGCGGCACACACACACACACACACGCACACACATTCACGGCAGCGCGCTCGAAGGTACGAGCGGCTGCTTTCGCAGACGGCGCCGCCTCGCCGACGAGACACTGGTGCCACATGGTGGCACGCACGCGAAATGGTTGCTGCGGAAGTCGCTTGCAAAAGTTGCCAGCAGCGCGGCCGCAGCCATGCGCTGATTGGTCGGCTCCAATTGTCGGCGCTCATCGATCCGCTTCCGGCGGCGGCGCCGGCGCCGAGATTTCTGGTGTGCCTTGAGCACGACGTTTCGGCTTAGCGCCTCCCTCAGCGTCGACGCTGAGCGGCGCCGGGTCACGAAACGCCAGGAAACGCCGGGAAAACGCCGAATGTGGTCGGGCCTTAATAGACGAGCACCAAAGTGGCAGTTAAACATGTCTGGGGTATGTCCGGTGCTGCTTGAAAAAAAGTCGTCTAGGAGCGTTACTTTGGATTCTTTTTATCTCCAGATAATGTGCCGCCGGCAATGTTCAACTTCTTATAATATACTTAGTTTGATGTGAGATTTAAATTGCACACTTTATTTCGTCGCAAGATTATCCGACACCACATGTGGTTTCAAGGGGATCTTACAGCTGTTCGATATACAGAATAATTCGTTATAAGTTGGCTTGATATATCCGCGTACGACTGTATCTCCGTCACCATATATATGGCATCGTATTGATCAGCTGTATAAAATACGTATCAGATTTAGTCACATTAACTTCCTTCAGCTCTTTCTGGCCTCACACAGCCCTTGAATGGTATCGCCTCCCCAAAGAAATCATAAAGAGTACAAATAAACGCAAGTTTCATGCAACATCAACTACCGTACGTTGTGTAATCTGAATTTGTTAATTACTTACTATGTTCCTTTTAAATTCTTTGTAAGGTCAGGTAATATGGTATAATTGTAAAGCTGCCTTCGTCGTGCGCACTGAAGTTTTTTCCACGTACCACCAGATAAAATTATATGATTAGAAACTTACTTTTTAATCATTGCATTATTTGTTTAGCCTGCTCAACCCACTTCCTTCCGTAATGCCTTCAATGCTGACGGCGCAAATAAATAAATTATTAAACAGTAAAAAATATTTCTTGGATGAGAGGTGGTCACCTCCGGCAATGTTTCATCATCATCATCAGACTATATTTATGTCCATGGCAGGACGAAGGCCTCGCCCAGCGATCTCCAATGACCCCTATCCGGCGATGTATAAAATATGCGCATTATTTAAAGCTACATAGTTTAACACTACGTAGCTAAACTCAGTTATTCTTCTGAAATAACTAGTCAGTTGTTTCTCTTAGCCGCTTATTTTGTCTGTGCATGAAAGTCTCTCGTTTTATTTGCTCAAATGACAACCTAATTAACAAGCTTTTGAAACTTATATCGCTTTGGTAAATAAGTTGCTATGTGTTTTTGGACTCACGCGCTAAAATAAAAAAAAAACGTACATTGCTTTATAAATGCAGTGAATGAAATTGCTGCGAAAGGACAAAGCCGTGTAATACATTTAGGCTTTTCATTACATGCCTATAGCCAGGAAGTTTATGCAACCAAATGATTGTGTATTATTACATTCTCAAGTTCCTACGGCATTTCCCCTATGTGGAGAAGCCAGTTTAACTTTTAAATGATTCGCAATTCGACTTGTGATGTTTCGACCATATATTTGATAGATAGAAATGTGCATGAGCAATAGGAACATATGTTGGAGGCAAAAATTCTTAGCAAATTTTGCAAAATAATCTGTGTTTACCAACTGAACAGCATATTTCTACCCTGGAACAGATAGGAAATTGAAATGAATCACATGCATAAAAGTTTGTAGTGCGAGTATTATGAAGTACAGTTTCAGTTTTATTTCTTTCAATTTATGATATATGATAGTTGATGTGATGACTTCAATTTCCCGTTTTATGTTTAGGCTACTGACACTGCACAAACTATATTTTTTTTCATAATACGGAATACAGGCCCAGAGTGCGGCTCATAAACACATCGGGATAATGAGGTGTAATTTGTGGATACATTTCTCGCTATGGGTAATATAGGAGCCCCTTTCTCGCAATATGTCTTGGTTGAGAGCGCGTGTGGTGAAAGTGGACTGATTGCCCGCGCTTTCCGTGCAGCTACCGAAGTGACTGTGACAGCCTTTCGCTGTTTAAAGCTTTAAGCCTTTCGATGCCAAGCGCCTGAAATATACACAAACAACGCGCTTGTCCAGAACCAGAAAGGTCGCAAGCATCATGCGAAGGGAGGGATTACCCTTGTACGGGTTAGTTGCGTTCTTGAGCAAAAAAGAAAAACCGGGGAGTGACAAGTCATCTTTAACGACGGGCTGTGGCTCTTATCGTTATCACAAATGGCGATTTGCGGCAACGTACTGCGCTTTGTCAGGAAGCTGTTATGGTTCATTCTTTAGAAAGGGTATTTATTTTTTTCCGCAACGTAACTTACGTCATCGGGGAAGATTTTAAAACATAAAGGTCTTGGGTCAGGCGGTGGTACCTAGGTGACATGAACGCCCGAGAAAAATGGACTTGTACAGTCACTTTCTTTTGGAAGCGCTGTTAACGTTGTAATTTTAACCACAATAGCACTTCGTACATGGTATTTTTCCTAACAGCTTAACAGAAGGCTAATCAGTCCTCATATTAATAAACTTATAACTTTTTACCAGAGACACTCTCAGATGACTTCAATATATTTACAATAAAGGGCTCCATAATTTCCACCATGGCTTTACGTAGGTACGTTGGCGCACTTCATGTAACAATCCCAGTCAGCCTACTCACATATAGCGCATTACTAATCACATCTACCATGGCCTCGGCTACATCCCAAGAAGCAATTTCCTACCTATTTTGATTACTTAAGACTCGGTAGGCTTAAGACAGGCCAAAATTCGAATAGGAATGCGTAGTATGGAATTAGTATGGAACCTACAGTGATCTAGAACGTATGCATTACACTCGAGTCTGTCCAGAATTAGACAGCAACATTCATTTACTCTGACTATTCATCTATCATCAGTGTTAATAAACTAAACGCATGCTGTGCCGATCTTTCTGCCCACCTCACCCCAAATTCAGCTGGGCGCAGGCTACCACCCTGCGTCTGCTACAAACAAATACGTACCCTTCACTCGCCCGCCTCCACCTTATATTCCCTGAAGTCTACAGTACACCCAACTGCCGGTGCTGTGGCACTCACCCGGCTACGCTTCCGCATGTGCGGTGGGAGTGCCCAGCACTGTACACATACATTAACACCACGACCCCCCTCGTCGAGGTTGCGTGAGGCTCTGCGGAGCTCCGCCCTCGACGACCAAACCTGGGCGACCCAGCACGCCCGTGAGGCGGCGGCGAGGCAAGCCCTCGACGTCCCCTCATGGGAGGCTTAGGCCCGGCCATCATAAAGTGCTGGCTCTACAATAAATGTTTATTCCTCCTTCTGAGCTTCTATCGCTAGGTTTGCGTCGTGAAGTCGCCTGAGCTTGCACAAGTTCTACAATTCTACGCTCCAATATCCCGTCACCAAGAGCTCGGCGCTTGTCATCACGAATACGCTAAAAAGCAACCTCGCCTTCAGAACGTATAGTCAGCGTCACAAGCTTTCGTACCCCGGAAGGTGAAAAAATATTTATATTTCTACGCCTTAGTCACGCATCGTAGTATTCGGATTTACAGCGTATACTGGTCTAGAGTAAACAAAACAAAAGTTTTGCATAGTTTTACTGGCTGCGGCGTAGCTGCGTTGAAAATGAACTTATTCGCAGAACCTCGGCCGCGTAAACTTTTGGCTGCGACTGTGCGATTGAACACCTGCATTTTCTTTATTCTGCACACAATTTTTTTAATGAATGGCCTTCCAGCCAACGTCATGCAGTGCTTACACCTGGTTAATTTTCAGGACAGCAGACTCAGACATGACTTATTAAGTAGAAGAACTGAACTATTATGTAGCACGTCATTATTATCACCAATCAGGTGTAATAAATATGTAAACAAATAAAGGATAATAACATTGCCTATGAAATTTTACTAAAATCTCAGGACTACTTCAAAACTTCGCCTGTTCGTCTTGTGTACGTCCTTATACTTTCTAGCAAACTGAAAGGGAGAAATTCCAGGGTGAAATTGACATCTCTTGTGGCACCATGGCAGAAAAGGGAAGGTGTAGCTTAGTGGGCCCATATGAAAGGATCAGCTGCGATTGTGCTACTCACGCACAAGGAACGACACTTTTTTATTTTTTTTACAGGCAGTAAAGTGATAAATGGTGTCCGTGGACGCTGGAGTGATCATGACAATACCACCGTACCGATATGGGTGATAAACGATTCTAATAAGGGAACATTTCTGCAAGCCTCACGGTCCTTTCTCATGTTTCTTCAATTGTCCAAACACGTTAAATTTAGCGTAGGAGAAAATTCTTACAGAATTACGGAAGAATTGTACCAGTAATTATATCATGGTGCTGCGATCTGATTCAGCAATAGAGTTAGTTAAGAACAGAACAGCAGAATGCCATAGTAACTTTGGTGATTCTAGCCGAAAAAAAATGTCTTCTTGCAACGCTTTGTGGGCATAACTCAAAAAGGGTGTGGTCTGTGATTGGAATAGTTCTCTATTTTTACACGACAAACTACATTAACACGCCCTGGTGTCTTTTCGCATTATTTCCAATACTCCTCTGCGTACGTCGTGGCAAAAGGATGTGAAGACCTTTAGTATTTCTGGAATTTCGTGAAGGTATATGGGAATGGTTCAAATGATAAGACACGTGCGCTGCATATTGAGGATAGAATGTTTATGTTTCGAGGTATTGGTTTGTACTAAGCAAAAAAGCTTGTGAAATAATTCGGACAGCCTTCATTTGCACCGAAGATCCAGAACGCAAAAAATCTGCTTTGATATAATGCAAATATACTCAGTCAAATAGCTTCTGTATTCCCTTGTAAGAATACTACGTCTGGGGCTGCAGCCAAGTTTTCTACTTCTGCGTCTTTTAATTGCACTCACGGGAAGCTATTTATTTTTGTGGTACGTTTCAGGCTGAACAAAAGTCGCACAAACACGCCTTTCCATGACATAGCTGAATAGGCAAAAATATTTCTTAGTAATGTCTTCATAAATGTTTGCCTTAAGAAAGAAATCAACTTTGAAAACACAAAGTTGGGTTTATTGTCTAAAATACATTACACCTAAAGTGCAAAAGAAGTTTGGAAGCACGTTCGCATGTTCACGAAACCAGCCAGCTATTTTTTTAGGAAGACGTTGGTACAGTAGAAAGAAACGAAACAAGAACCGCAACTAAATGACCTGCGTTTCGGAATATGCCATCTGGCGGGAAACGGCCAAACTAAGCAGCGACAAAGTGGTAAAAAAAAATAGCGGCGCCGCTGGCTTCGAACCTGCGAACTGCCAATCGTGGTATCAGCGATCGTTATCGGTGGTCACGCAGAACGCTCGCCTATCGGTTTGAGTGCTGCCGGAGGCAAAAACTAGGTTTATATACGTACCACAATAAATTCTGCGACCTTGTTATGAAAACTGCGATTTTGGAACGACTTTTTTGCCATTTCAAGAGTTGCTGCTGCAACTAGCTGAAAGCCGAGTCATTGAAGTTGATAAATCCCCAATAATACGTCGATCGATGCAATAGGCTCATCGCAAATTGCTTTTTACTGGCCAAAAAAGCCTCCAAAATTTGGCCTTTTCCATAGACTCCCATACTTCGAACTTCGCCCGCAATTTGGAACGGGTTTTCTGTCGTAAGTAATGGTACCGCTTGCATGAGATGTCGGGCTAAGCTCCTAGAGCCTATTTCCACGGTAATATTTTGAAAGATGGCTTCTATGATTAGTTATTTGGGAAAAACGACGCTCTCCCATAGAAAATGCGCATGTTTTCAGAGGCGGCCGCTAGAGGCGCTGTTCGGCGATGTCCCAGATTCCTGGTATTGCGGCCCTTGAGTGTAGGGCGATATAGCAGTAGCTCGGATTTCTCCGCCGAACAGGATAGTCCTGTCCCTTGCAGATACCGTTCTACTGTGTCAATAGCCTCCTGTAACATTTGTTCTATGGATCCATCACTGCCCTCGCATACCCAGAGGGTGATATCGTCGGCATAAAGAGTATGATGGAGTCCGGGGATTGTCTGAAGTTGTGACGGAAGGCCTAGGAGGGCGAGGTTGAACAGCATCGGAGATATCACGGAACCCTGCGGGGTGCCCACGCTTCCCATGGTTATCTCGGACGATGTGAGCGCTCCTACGGTGATGGTGGCTGTTCTGTCCGTTAGAAATACTCTGATATAATTGTACGTGCGAAGGCCCAAGTTTAGGGTATTGATCTGATTTAGGATGGTGCTGTGTGTGACATTATCAAAGGCCTTCTTAAGATCTAGGCCGAGAATGGCCTTAGTGGAGTGGCCTGTGCAGTCTATGATGTGGTGTTTCAGCTGCAGCATGGTATCCTGGGTCGAGAGATGCCTACGGAAGCCGATCATGGTGTATGGAAATAGGTCATTGTCCTCTAGGTAATTTGTTAGTCTATCCAGGAACATGTGCTCCATCAATTTGCCCATGCACGACGTTAAGGAGATGGGCCTAAGATTGTTAGTATTTAGTGGTTTGCCCGGTTTAGGAATGAGGATCACCTGGGCCTTTTTCCACTGCGGGGGCAAGCTGCCGGTGGTCCAGCATTGGTTAATGTATTCTGTGAGTTGCGTGATTGACTCGTCGTCAAGATTACGTAGTGTCCTGTAGGTAATGGTGTCGGGACCTGGGGCAGATTTGGAGTTAAGTTTGTGCAGGGCGGCGCGGATATCCGCCTCGGTGAATTCCTCGTCTAGGGTGGTGTTGGACTGGCCTGCGTAGTCTGGGTGCTGCTGAGGAGGAACCTGAGAGATGTATTTGAGCTCTACCTCCCTAAGGAATTCCTCCTCTGTGCCCTTGTACGCGTGTATGAGTTTGTTGATGGTTTGTCGGTGGGCAGATTTGTTGTCTTCTGGGTCGAGTAGGAATCTGAGAAAACGCCACGTTTTACCTAAACTTAATTGCCCGTCCATTGCATTGCAGGTTTCGTCCCAATGTTGTCGGCATAGCTGTGTTGCATACATCTCTATCTCCTTATTGAGGAGCGCTATGCGTTTCCTGAGGTTTCTGTTGTGTTTCTGTGTCTCCCATCTCTTTTTGAGCGATTGTTTTGCCTCCCACATGTGGAGGAGCCGGCTATCGATCTCTTCGAGTTGTGCCTCAGGAGGTACAATGTGTGTGGCGTTGTTAACATCCTGTTTAAGAGTGTCAGTCCAGTGTTCTATGTCGTCGATGGGTTGGACCTGGTTCTCGCGTGATTTGCGGAACTCAGTCCAATCCACTAGCTTGAGCTGTTTTCCCGTGGGTTTACGTGGGCCGCCCTGAACGTGTATCGCGATGATGTAGTGGTCGTATGAGCCATTGCATATTTTATTTTGGCACGGGTGTAGGAGCCATTGCATTCGCTTTGCGTGACGGAGGGACAAATTTCTCGATGGGTAGGCGTAGGAATGCTTATGTCTTTAAAATGATTGACGGCGCAAAAACACTCCAAAAATGCTCGGATTGACGTCAAAATTTTCTGAGAGGTTCCCGTAAACAAAGTAAATCAGTGGCTTTGAAAAGAAAATGTGGTAAATTTTGGTCTGGGTGGGAATCGAACCAGAGTGCGAGACGAGCACGCTTCCCCGACACCAGTGTGGCTCGACGGTTCTGTCCGAGTTAAGGCAATGCCTCCTTTACTAGATGCCTGCTGCGTCGCTCGTTTTCCCATTGGAGCGGAGGTTCCCGTAGTCAGGGTAGTCGCGGAGAGACGGCGCTTGCTACCGACCCTACTTCCTGTTGCGGAGGAAGTGACGATTACGAGGCTCCCACGCACTCGACCAATGGCTTGACGAGAAACGGCGGGTCCTGCCTCCGGGGCCGCAACAGACGCCGCTGTAATCTCGTAGGTAGGGTCACGTGATTTAGGTTTGGAGCGGCCGCCGCAGCTAGCGCTCTCAGCCGACCCCGGTGGAGAGGAGGAAAGAGGAGAGGGGCAGAAACCAGATTCTCGCTTCACGCGGCAGGCATCTTCTAAAGGAGCTTCCATCTCGGCCTGATACGTGCCGCCTATGCCTGCCGGTTTTGCTTCGCCCAGCCATGGCGACTCCACTCTATCCCTTCTTTCGCTCCCACTTACCCCTCCCCGTTGGCGCTGAGCCGTGCTCCCTCAAGGGCTGCAGAAGATAGCGCCAACCTTTCCCTTTCCCTCAAGAACCACTTATCTTCTAAAGGAGGCATTGGTTAAGGCGTGTTTAGTTGGTGTGTCACTGCAGACGTCACGTCGCGTTGAGACGCTTGGCGCGTTTTGATTTGGCCTTACCGACGCGTAGTTAGAACGCAGGCGAGAGCTTGCGCGTGGAAGGAAAGTGAGAAAAAAAATCACCAAAGGACCTAGAATGTTTCCGCATTTCCCACACGTAAGCACTCTTAGGTGTCTCTGCCGAATTTTTAACGCGATAGCATCAAGGGCCCCGTGTCGCTGAAAATCCGGTGTCGGCGTCGTAGCCGTGGTGTATAGCGTCCCGTGAGCGTAAAAATATAGTATACGACACTAAAGTTATTCTTCTATCACTAAAGTTGCTTATATCTTGTCTTACATTCTTGACAAGAGTTTTTGGGAATTTTGAGAATGACGGCTTACAAACAAATGTTATGAAACAAAACACGGACAGCGCTTTTTATGGTAAATCTTCTCAGACTGAACTATTAAAACTGCGAAGCAATACCAGAAACCTGAAAATAATGCATAGCGTTCGCCGCCACCGTTTCGGGGAAAGCAAATGGGACCATATGACTTCTCGGCAGAAACCTCAACCACAGCTTTTATCCAGCGGCCGTGCCTCAACCGTGCCGTGAGGGAAGGAAGGCCTGTGCGCGTGATATTCAGACAGGAGCGGAAAGCTTTCACTGCTCGTGAAGGCCGCTAGGAGGAGCGATGGCGTTAGCGCGATATATTGTAGTAAAGCCCCTTCAAGCGCTAGTAGGGAGCCTACATGCAAACAGCGTTGCATATATATATATATATATATATATATATATATATATATATAGGCTCCCTAAGAGCTAGGGCATAATGCGCTGGAGCACTTGCTTGCTCTTGCGACGCATATTATAAATTCGGCTCAATGAGGTAATTATGGAAAATTAAAGGCTATTGTGCTAGTCTATTGCACTTGAACAATCGTATGCATTTGTATCGCATAAAAATGGGATTTTAGAGAGCAGAAAATGTGAACATCACGTGTCAAAGCAAATAATGACAAGAAAGCCGTATTGTGGACAAATAAACGAATGTTGTGTCATGAGGATTACGTTATGTGACTCGAGATCATGGCAAGCGAATGAGAAGACGATGCGAACGGGGCCCAATAACGCTACAACGATCCACTCTTAAAGCCGACGCTTAAGTGTTCTCAAAGTTTTTCTTTTTCTTCGCCTGGTAGAGAAATGAGGGCGTCGTACGTCGTACCGGGACGTATATCCGTTGCCACGCATAGATGATGCCTTCGATTGCCTCTACGGAGCGAGTTATTTTTCGTCCATCGACCTGCGGTGTGGCTATTGGCAGGTTGCCGTAGATCTTATGGACCGCGAGAAGACCACTTTTGTGACACCTGACGGGCTATACCAATTTAAAGTTATGCCTTTCGGTCTATGCAATGTGCCAGCCACATTTGAGCGCATGATGGATTCACTCCTTCATGGCTTCAAATGGTGCATTTGCTTATGTCCCTTGGATGACGGTATTGTTTTCTCAACGATATTTGACAGCCATATTCAGCTCCTGTCCGCCATCCTCCAAGTGTACCGCAGCGCCGGTCTTCAGCTAAACTCATCCATGTTCCATTTTGGTCGCCGTGAAATAACAGTGTTCGGCCACCTTGTTACTGGTGTAGGAATCCGACCTGACCTTGAAAAATTTCACGTCGTGAAGCATTTCCCTGCACCTTGCTCAACCAAAGACATTCGCTCCTTCATTGGCTTATGTTCATACTTCCGTCGCTTTGTCAAAAATTTCGCAGACATCGCCCGTCCACCGACCTTCTCAAGAAAGTTGCGCCTTTCGTCTGGGGCCATCTAGAAGCTCATGCATTTTCTGCGCTTATCCGCCTTCTGATGACTTCTCTGTTGGTGCAATTCGACCAATCTGCTCCTACGGAAGTTCGGACGGATGCCGGTGGATACGGAATAGGAGCCGTTCTTGCCCAGCACAAGCATGGTCGTGACTGCGTCATGCATAGCGTACGCCAGCCGCTTGCTCTCTGCCCCAGAACGCAATTACTCAATTACCGAGCGTGAATGCCTTGCCCTTGTTTGGGCAATCTCCAAATTTCGGCCGTACCTCTCTGGCCGCCTATTCACGGTAGTCACTGACCACCATATGCACTCTGCTGGCTTTCCTCGCAGAAAGATCCTACAGGCCGCCTCGGGCGCTGGGCTTTGCGATTACATGAGTACTTGTTTTCCGTCATGCACAAGTCTGGCCAATTACATCAGGACGCGGACGGCCTGTCCCGTTATCCCGTGGATCCACCCGACAGCACCAACCCTGACACCGATGCCTGTGTCCTTTCTATTTCTCAGTTACTTCATTTCGGCGATGAACAGCGGCGTGATCCGGCGTTATGTTGCATCATCAACCGTCTCAGTTCCGGAGCTTCTGACGAGTCACTCCGGATGATTACTTTACATAATGGAAATTTATACCGCCACAGTGTATGCCCTGAAGGCCTTGAGCGCTCGCTGGTGGTGCCCTCCCACATGCGTACTACTGTCCTCCAGCAGCTTCACGACGAACCTACAGCATGTCATCTTGGTGTAACGTGCACTTATGATCGCGTGCGGCGTCGTTTCTTTTGGCCTGGGCTTTATCACTCTGTACAGAAGTATGTTGGCCGCTGCGAACTGTGCCAGCGACGCAAGAAACCACCGACGCTTCCTGCCGGCGTTCTTCAGCCTATCGATGTGCCAGTAGAGCTGTTCTTCCGCGTCGGCCTCGACCGTTACAGTATCTTAAACCATACCACACGAAGCCATTGCTCCGGAGGTTATCAGCGTTTCGTCGCTGCAGTTTCCCCAATCTCCTGGTACGTACAGCTATTTAGAGAACTCGACGCGTAACGCTGGAGCCAAGGCTAGGCCCACCTGGAGCAAGCGACGCCCCTACCTCCCTTACAACAGCCACCATAACGAAATTAACCCATTTGTTATGAGGTTACGAGATAGATAGCCAGATCCTAGATACGCCAAACACCCATGAAGTCAGTAAGAAGACCTTGTTTCTAAAAAAAGCAAAACCATATTAGTGGGCCTCATAATAGGAGGCCGTGCATAACAGCCAAGATGGAGAGCTCAGAGAGAAGTTGCTTCTTGAGGAGATCGAACTTTCTCAGAGATCGCATTTGAGTTTTTATACATCGAAACAACCGATGTTCCGCACGCGATTAGTCGTGCCACGAAGTGTGCCGCCAGGTGCAGATGGTGTGATAACCAAGCTTGTCGCACGTCTGTAATCGTCGTCGTTTCTGAAGGGAGACTATAAGCAATTATATGCGAGGCTGATTTATGTCATGCTGAGAAAGCGCTTGTTTGTTTGCTTTTTGCGCTGAATTAACGACTCTAAAAATAATAAAATTACGTTGAAGACATATCTAAGCACTTCGAACCACTGTCGATAACAAAGTACGAAACGATGTTTACCAATGCGCCTGTAAGGGAACCATGGGTTTCATACAATAATTACTAGAGGGAACACTGGCGCTGCGATCGTTAAAACATCATGGGAATGATGGGAAATTACATGGATTTGTCTGATCTTTGTGCTTATGGATTCTGACGCTCCAGTTGATTTGTTTATTATACGTTTTATTTGCCGTCATTGTCGTAAATTTCAGAGCAAAGTAAACTTTTCCAAGTGCAGAGTATTCTGCGGACCCACACAATTGCTATACTAATTGCAGCTGTTCAGCCTGTCGAGGTGGCGAAATCGAAAATCGGCAAGCGTCTCAACGCGCTGATTTGCCCGCGAAGAATTCATAAGGGCGTTCTCGCGGTCGACTCGTGCGTCCTTGGCATAATGGCTTGAATATCGGACTTCTGTACTAGAGGTCCTGGTTTCGAATCCTGCCGGCGGATGATTTTAATAATGTTCATTTAATTATTCATTACACAGTGTTTGTTGAAAATGACAAATTTACAAAGTCGAATAGACGTTTTCTCACGTGGAGCACAGACACGAGCTTGCGCGTGTCAACCTGTACGTGTGGTCAGGGTCCTTGTACATCCATACTTGCGCGGGTCAATGCTCTGGGCTGAGCTTGAGCGTTTAGAACACCGACATGGAGTGAGTTTTTTCCGCGAAAGGGCAAAGCTCTGTAACAGATCTTGCGCATATACCGCTCTGGATCTGCCATTGTGCTTGGCACAAGTCATCGAATGGCATGAAACAAACGTCACAAGGTTTCTAGAAGGCCTTTCGAATAATTCTTTGTTTTGCTGCAGCTTTCCCTTATAGGTACAATGGCGTGGGGTAGTGAGATATGACGAGGGTAGCGATGGGTTATTGTTGGCATGGCATCTTCTACTTTGTTGTATAGCGCAGGCATAACGACGGATACACAGAGAAGCACATTAGACAACAAATAAATGTCCGTGCTGGGTCTGATGTGCATTTATACGCGTGTCTATCGTTCTGCCGGCGCTACAAAAAGTAGACGGTAGCCAGATGATGCGAGGGAGAAGCTCGTCTTGTAAAAAGTGGCATACGAAAAAAATTAAAGATAATTAAATGCTTACCGTGTGGCGCTTGTCCCTAATTTGTTGAAGCGGAAAAGTGAAATTGAACCCAGCGTTGAGCCTGCCCATTGCCACTCGTCTTGACATAATGCCGTTTGCTCTGCCTAAGGGCGGGAGCGCTGCTGCTTGCACATCAGCGAGCAAAACGCCATCAACTCAAACTCTTTACCATACATTCATATGCAGCAGCTTTGAAGAAAATTGCATCTGCGATTGCCTGAATGGGCAGCAGACTGCGGCGTATACACACCGTGCCTGTGAAGTTAAACTGTCGCTATTTTAAAACGCTGCGCTGATGCGGCTTTCAATATATTGACACAAGGTGCCTTCAAAGCTCGTGCGCCAGCCGTCTCCTGCGCCCGTTTTGTGCTTAGGGGCTACTTACGGAAGATTGCAGCAGCAAAGTGGCCAACATGTGCTCACAAGGCCCGTGCGATCGGAGCAAGGGGTCAGCAGCGCGGGGATGAGGAAAAAGAAGACGGGTGGGTACTCTTGCGAGAAGACCATGTAGGTTGAAGCGAAACTTGATATCTTCAAAGGACTAAATCTTCGCTTTTGTGTATATGTACAGCCTCCCGCATTTTTATATGAATCGCGCCAGCGCCGACCACGCGTCGATTTAACGCCTTTAAGCGGCGACAATGAGCGAGAGCAGCAGAAGTACTCCCAAGTGCACCAAACACTCTCCTGTGCACGATTCGTCCAATGTTACGTTCCGTTCAGGACGACGCACGACCGTATTACGGTGTTCTCGCGAGATGTAGCTAAACATGAGGGAGGCTGTACATGGTAAGTCTGGAAAGGGCGCCAGATGGAATCAATATTGGGTTAAGATGTCATACAAACAGGTGGGTTGATAGTAGAGCAGCAGCTCCCAGGTTTATTTTATGTGGAGGACACTGTGTTGCTTGCTAACTGGCATAGTGATATGCATCGTCTGGGTGATATCTGTGCACAGGAGGGCGATAATTTAGGATTGAAATTTAGCTTCACAATATCAGGCATTACGGTATTCCTTGAACACAGTGAACATGCAGTGTCTGTACAGGGTCAGGAATTACCTCGAGCAATATAATTCAAATATCTCGGTGTATGGGTAAAGGATGGCGATAGACATATGGAAACGCTGGGAAAAACATTAATAGCAAGGTGACAGATAAATTCGAACATATAATGAACAACCGAACCACAGAGCTAGCGGCTCCAGGGTACAGGGGAAGGCGCAATGGTTCCAGGAGTTACATTTCGAAATGCGGTTGTTTGCTTGACCTCAGAGGTACAATCAAGACTCGATGGTAACCAAAGTTCAGTGGGGCGCCTCGAATTTTGTTCTCATGGGAAGACTACAAATGAAGCCGCCAAGTTTCGAAGAGAGTGAAGATCAGAATAAAAGTGATTTAGGAATTTGAAAGAAAGCAATGGTTTGTGAGAGTATTCAAAGATTTTCACAGGGAACATATCTTCTCGCAGTGGTGGAAAAGAACTAGGAAGCTTACCAGCAAGTATGCGAGCTGTATAGTAAGCGACGTAGCAACAAAACACGTTAAACGCAAAGAGAGAGAGGCTGAGGCCATCTGCTGGGTGACGGCAATAGAAGTGAGTAATTTCCTAAGAGTAATTGCCTAAGAGGTAAATATGAAATCAGGAAGAAAACAATTGATGACGACTTAGAGGGAAGGTCCTTACTTTTCGAAGTGATATCAGGAAGCCTTATAACGAGTATACTATAGCTCTAAAGCGAGGCACATAAATGAAAAAGAAGCATGTGCCTGCTGCGGTAAAGCTAGGAAAACGATGGAAGATGTGTTATTAAAATGTGAAGATAATCTACCCAGCTTTAGGCTACACTGGCCTCCTTGAAGCCCTTGGGTTAAGGTATAGCAGGGGGAAAGTAAACATGTCCAAAACAGAGACTAGTAAAAGACGATTGGAGGTTTGGTGGAAAAAAAGTAGGGAGACCACAGACGACGGAGGCCTACAAACACATTATTACCAATAATGGTTCAGAAAGTTTGACGCTAGTAAATTTCTGCCTGTAAAGAAAAAAGAAAGGTACATTAGGCAACATCAGAAGAAAAAACAGATTGGTGGTGCAATCCACCAGCCCGATTTAAAGGGGATGGTCATAGCATTCATTTATCCTTCTATAAATTAATTTATCCTTAATGCCGCCACTAAAACGCAGTTCGGTATCAAACAAACTACCTCAGATATTGGCAAACTACCCCACTCTGTTGCGGTTTGCACTAAATGCTTTTTTTGTCTACCATATATAAACAAATATTTTGATGAGAAGAACTCTCAGGGTTCCCAACCCTGAATCTGCCTCCTTGACAGCACTACCAAGGTGATTGGCACTACAATTATTTCTGGATCTCGTGGGTCGCGCTACCACGTTGTCCTCAGAGATTCTTCTTTGACTGTCTCTGCGAATGACTGACTCCAATTTTTTCCTCTTTTCTCTCCTTATCTATTCTTCCCCTTTCCCCCTCCCCAAGTGTAGGGTAGCCAACCGGGCACGTCCTTGGTTAACCTCCCTACATTTCCCTCTTCGTTTATCTCTCTCTCTCTGGTTTCGATATCAATACTCTGCGCAGATCAGTCATTTCTTCGTTGTCGCGCCGAGCTACCAAAATCGTCATCCACAACGCCATCGACATCTGCGCGTGAACAAGCCACGAGACGTTCCATTTCGCTTTGCTGTCAGCATTGTCACTAAGTATATTCTGGGCACTGTAGTGTCACTGCAGGGTGCGTCTCGTCCGAGGCCACCGAGCACTTCAAGCCCCTGCCGCGCACGTTGTGTCGTGGCGCGCGAGACTAAATACCGACCGCAACATCACCCAAGGTTAGCGGCATAAAAAAACATCATGCTGGCAACTCTGGGCTGCTCACCAACATTAGCTCTTTCATGTACCCAGAATGGAGGCCGAAATTCCCTAGTCAAGTCGACCAGTTGAACAGGCGAAGTGAAAGTATAGCTGTGCATATTTTTTTCGCTGCTGCCCATATGATTAATGATGGACCCGCCTATGAATTCACGAGGAGATTGTTAAGACTGTCAACAACTGCATCTTCAGCGATGCCTTATGTCTTGTGTGGCAGGTGCGATCATTTGGATGAATTGTCTTGGTGGCGACGATTGTTGACCCTTTTTGTGTATCTAAGTGGTCGATTGTGCGTGATAAGGAATCGGTTAGTCGCATTAACCTGTGTGTGTGTGTTTATTTGACCAGAAATTTAGTTCGCTCCGCGGTAAAGCTTCAGGCTTTTTCTGTGTTCTCACATTGCGCAATCTGTTCACATCTGTGCGCCCACTAACCCCATGATTCCAAAAAGTCACGTTAGAAACATGATTTTTCCGTTTTCTTGAACCAGTAAGCTGTTGCCGGTTAGAGCTACGGGAAGTCCGCGTGGCAGGTCGAAAACGTAAGGCGACTGTTGCAATTGCCCTGTAGATCGTCAGCGCGTTTGTCAACGCAAGTTATAGGCTGACTTTATTTCAACTTGTGAATCGATAAGTCGCGCAGTGTGTGCTGCTATGAGATGCAGAATATGCAAAGTGTACCGGAGCACATCGGCACCAGCTCTGTGCCAGCGAGTGTGTGGAAGAAGACGTTGACGATCGTGTGGTTCGCGCTAGGTCGGTTTTCAACGAGCCAGCTTGTTTAACCGCTTCATCTAGTCTACCTGCCAAATACTCTTGTTGCATTTAGTGGAGGTGCTGGGTAGTCCCCTTCAGCGTCCTGGAACTCCGCAGCCGTACGCTACCATCTGCCTTCACGATGACCGAGGACGCCGGCCCCTCGCGAGCTTCTCCCGCTCCCACACCTGTCGTGTGCTCTGGGGTGCTTCGTATGCGTGATCCTCCAGTCTTCAGTGGCACTGACGATCACGACGTGGAAGACTGGCTGGCCGAGTATGAACGTGTTAGTGCAAACAACAAGTGGGATGACCGCGACAAGCTGACTCACGCCATCTTTTATTTTACCGGCGTGGCCCACCTGTGGTTCAAGAACCATGAAGCTGATTTTACCACCTGGTCAGCTTTCAAAGAGACCCTCGTTTCGTTTTTCGGCCGGCCAGCGGTGCGCAAGCTTCGCGCTGAACACAGCCTCCGCGGACGATCTCAACAAATTGGTGAGACCTTCACCAGCTACATTGAGGATGTCATCGGCCTCTGTAGGCGGGCGAATGCGTCCATGTCGGAACCTGACAGAATCAAACACATAATGAAAGGCATCGACGATGACGCCTTTCATATGCTCGTGGCCAAAAACCCACAAAGCGTTACTGAAGTTATTGAACTTTGCCAAAGTTTTGACGAGCTGCGTAAACAGCGCATCTCCACACGTCGCCCTGGAATGCAAACGGCTGACGTTTCAGATTTGGCTCCCAGCACCGCTAGTATTGATTACACCTCGTTGCTGCCTCAAATTCAGCAATACGTACGCGAGGAAGTGGCACGTCAGCTCTCTCTTGTGGCATCGGTCACTGAGCCTCTCCCCCCACTGGACCAGTCGCTTCGCCGGGTTATTCAGACGCAAGTTGCTGAAGCCCTACCGTCCCCCGCTTCACCGCCGCAAGTTACGGCTCCGTTAACTTACGCTGAGGCCCTTACACGATCTCATGCCCAGCCGACGCCAGTCCCATCCAGCCCAGCCACCAACTTCTACACGCCGCCAAGTCCGGTACGGCCGGTTTACGTACCTATCTCGCATCCAAGACCACCTTTCAACCCCTGGCGCACTCCGGACAACCGGCCGGTGTGCTACGCTTGCGGTATTCCGGGACATGTTGCGCGCTTCTGTCGCCGCCGCGGACTCTATTTTCGCGATGGCGCTCCCAACCTTAGTCATGTGCCTCAACAAGCTACGCACCGTCTTACATCTGACGCCACGGACTCGTATTCACGTCGCCCCGCCTTCAGTTCACGCCGATCTCCTTCTCCCCGCCGCCGCTCCCTTTCCCCCATGGTTCGCCGTTCCAACCATGCCCAGGAGGAAAACTAACAGCCGCAGTTCCTGAGGCAAGAACTGCGCCGTCGTCGAAATTTGCAAGGCCTCTTCTTTCGCCGCCTAACGAGATTGTAGTGTTTATAGACGGTGTCGCGACGAACGCTCTTGTCGACACAGGAGCAGCTGTTTGTGTGATTAGTGAGATTCTCTGCCGCAAACTGAACAAAGTGACGACTCCGCTTTTTGCTATTTCGCTACGCACAGCGAGCTCGCAGCACGTGAAGCCTTCGGCCACCTGCACCGCTCGCGTTTTAATTCAAGATGCGCTCTACATCGTCGAATTTGTCGTCCTTTCTCATGCATCGCATGCCGTTATCCTGGGCTGGGACTTCCTTTCCGCGCATCATGCAGTTGTCGACTGCGCTCGTGCACAACTCGCCTTGTCTCCGTTCTGTACCGTAACCGTCGATGACCGTCGCCCGTCTGCTAAAGTGGTTGTCGCTGCTGACGTCGTCATCCCTGCTTTCTCTGTCGCCTTAGTGTCCGTCACCTGTGACGCTGTCCAAAATTCAACTGCCCTTTTTGTACCGTCTGAGAAATGTGCGCGTCGCCGGGACGTTGTCCTACCGTTCGCAGTCGTCACACTTGATGATGATTCCAGTGCAGTTTACGCGTGCAATCCGTTTCCCTGCCCTTCAACTCTATTACGTGGCGAATCTGTTGGGCGTCTCGACACTTTTGATGCCATCTTTCCGTTTGATGCGCCTTGCGATACGACCCCACTGCCTATCGATGCCGTCACTTCTGCCGCCGCTCCCGCCCCACCCGACCACGACGTCTTGTTGCGCAGCGTCGATAACGCGCTCCCGCAAGCTCAGCGCAATCAGCTCGTTCAACTCCTTGACCGTTTTCGGACCTCTTTCGACATGGGCCGACCTTGTTTGGGGCGCACGTCAACGGTTGTTCACCATATTGACACCGGTCACCATGCTCCACTGCGTCAGCGTCCCTACCGAGTGTCACACACCGAGCGCAGCGTCATCAGTGAACAAGTCGATGACATGCTGCAACGTGGCGTGATCCAGCAGTCACACAGTCCGTGGGCATCTCCGGTCGTCCTGGTACGGAAAAAGGACGGCTCAATCAGATTTTGCGTGGATTACCGCCGACTAAACAAGATCACACGTAAGGATGTTTATCCTCTACCACGAATAGACGATGCTCTAGATTGTCTACAAGGTGCCGAATTTTTTTCTTCCCTGGATCTTCGCTCTGGATACTGGCAAGTGCCGATGGCTGAAGCGGACCGTCCAAAAACGGCTTTTGTGACCCCTGACGGGTTATACGAATTTAATGTGATGCCCTTCGGCCTGTGTAATGCGCCTGCAACTTTCGAGAGGATGATGGACACTATCCTCCGGGGACTTAAGTGGCGTACCTGTCTTTGCTACTTAGACGACATAGTTGTCTTCTCTCCCAATTTTGAATCTCATCTCGATCGCCTCGAGCAAGTTCTTGAGTGTCTCACGGCCGCTGGTTTGCAATTAAACTTGAAAAAATGCCATTTTGGTGCCAGACAGCTTACGATTCTCGGCCACGTCGTTTCACAAGAGGGAATCCTACCAGACCCTGCCAAACTGCGAGCCGTTGCTGAGTTTCCCAAGCCAACCACTCTTAAAGAGCTCCGTAGCTTCATCGGCTTGTGCTCTTATTTTCGGCGTTTCATCCGTAATTTCGCCTCTATTATCGCCCCCTTGACTCAGCTACTTGCCAGCAGCGCTGACCTCTCGGCATGGAATCCCGATTGCGACGAGTCATTTACTACGCTCCGCCGGCTCCTTACGTCCCCTCCAGTACTGCGCCACTTCGATCCCAATGCGCCTACTGAAGTTCACACGGACGCTAGCGGTGTCGGTCTTGGTGCCATCCTCGCCCAACGCAAAGACGGCTATGACGAGTATGTCGTTGCATATGCCAGCCGTACCCTAACAAAGGCAGAGTCGAACTATTCTGTAACGGAAAAGGAATGCTTGGCAATTATTTGGGCAATCAGCAAATTCCGTACTTACCTTTACGGACGCCAGTTTGACGTTGTGACTGACCACCATGCCTTATGCTGGTTGTCATCTATGAAAGACCCCACTGGCCGCCTCGCACGTTGGGCTTTACGCCTTCAAGAGTATGACATACGTGTCATTTATCGCTCGGGACGCAAGCATTCAGACGCCGATGCCCTATCCCGTTCTCCGCTGCCTCCTGACCTACTTTGCTTACGAACTTCCACCTGCGATTCGTCGTCCCTCAGCATCACCGACATGCCGGCCGAGCAACGCAAGGATCCCTGGATCGCTTCTCTGCTTGACGTTCTCTCTCACCGTTCACTTGAATCTGTTTCACGCACCATTCGTCGTCAAGCGCATCACTTTGTCGTTCGTGACGGCTTGTTGTACCGGCGCAATTACCTAACCGATGGCCGCAGGTGGCTGCTTGTTATCCCCCGTCATCTGCGCTCGGACATATGCACCGCCTACCACGACGATCCTCAATGCGGCCACGCTGGCGTATTCAAGACCTACTCCCGCTTACGCCTGAGGTATTACTGGCGCGGCATGTATCGATACATTCGCCAGTACGTGCGATCATGCCTTTCGTGCCAACGCCGCAAGACTCCCCCTCATAGCACCGCTGGTCCTCTACAACCTTTACCGTGCCCTACACGACCATTTGACCGTGTTGGCATTGATCTTTACGGTCCCCTCCCCAACACTCCTGCAGGCAACCGGTGGATCATTGTCGCCGTCGACCATCTCACACGGTACGCTGAAACATCTGCGCTGCCAGCTGCCACCGCGATAGACGTCGCTCGCTTCCTTCTTCGCCGCCTCATTTTGCGACACGGTGCGCCCCGTGAATTATTAAGCGATCGTGGCCGCGTCTTTCTCTCAAACGCTATTGAGGCACTGCTCCAAGAATGCCGCATCGTTCACCGCACCACCTCTGCGTACCATCCTCAAACAAACGGCATGACGGAGCGTTTCAACCGTACCCTTGGAGATATGCTTGCGATGTACGTGTCCGATGATCACTCCAATTGGGACCAGGTGCTCCCCTTCGTCACGTACGCCTATAACTCTGCGCCACAAGCTACCACCGGCTTCTCCCCTTTCTTTCTTCTATATGGACGTGAACCATCATGTTCAATGGACACCATTCTCCCCTACCGACCCGATGTCTCTGAAGCCACGCCCGTTTCCGAAGCGGCTGCTTATGCTGAAGAGTGTCGTCAACTGGCTCGCTCGTTTACCGCGCAAGACCAATGTCGCCAAAAATCTCGCCATGACGAATCTGCATCTAGCGCCCACTATTCCCCGGGAATGCTAGTTTGGCTCTGGGTCCCATCCACTACTCCCGGCCTTTCGACCAAGCTTCTCTCGAATTACCACGGTCCCTACCGAGTAGTAGAGCAAACATCTCCCGTCAACTACATCATCGAGCCGCTCGAGCCATCTTCCGACCACCGCTGCCGAGGGCGTGAAACAGTTCACGTCACTCGGCTGAAACCGTTCTACGACCCTCCTGTGCTGTCATTCCCCTAAGTCGCCAGGTTGGCTCCTTTCTGCGCGGGGAGTGATTGTACCGGAGCACATCGGCACCAGCTCTGTGCCAGCGAGTGTGTGGAAGAAGACGTTGACGATCGTGTGGTTCGCGCTAGGTCGGTTTTCAACGAGCCAGCTTGTTTAACCGCTTCATCTAGTCTACCTGCCAAATACTCTTGTTGCAAAAGGCATAAACGGAACCGAGATCGAGTTTTCTCAGACATGCAAAAGTTTTACAATAATCGGTTCAGGTCAGCCTGCTAGCTGGAACCATGCAGTGCTCATGACATGCTGATTGCAAAATAAACTGCACCACCATAAGTTTAGCAACTGCCTTGCGGAATAGATAGCATTACATTTGCTAAATGTGTTGAGCATCGACAAGATCGAACGACCTACAGAACGCTGATTTGCGCACAGCAAGATATGTCAAGGACGGGAGCGCTGGGCCAGAAAAGCTAAGAAACCGCCACAACAAACAGGTGGGAGGGCAGGTAGGTGAATGGCGTTGAAGTCCACGCAGAAACAAATATAGGAATGCTAGGTGCCGCCACGCCGTGCAAAAATCAGGTGAATGTTGAAGAGTGCGACAGTGACTAACGTAACAGAAAATAATTTTAAGAATGGGGGGAGGGGGGGAACCACATAAAAAGCGTCAAGAACGAGTCGAGAGAGCATCTCGTCAATGCCCGATTGCTCAACACCAGACGGCCGTGGCTAGTCGCCTACCTGCGGCTCACCCACCCTGTTTTAACACGTGTTAACTTAGGTTTGTCATAAATAAATGCAACATAGTTTCATTTCTCTTCCGAATAAGCTGCAAGTGTAAACCTTGCGCCCACGTTCATCTCCTGCGTGCACACACGTTGAAATCTGGCGCACGCACGTACGAGGAGGGGGAGGCGAGTGCGGCACGCAGTCGCGTGACTTCACTAGGGACATCTCCGCCTCGCAAATCTAGGGAACCGCACAAGACGAGATCTGGCAACACTGGTGTGTTCTGGTGGGGATTTAGTCGCTCCCGCCGTGGCCAGGCCCTCCGAGTCATAAAGTCGCGGTAAAATGCTCGCCTGCCACATCCAGCGGATGGGATCTTTAGGCGAATTCGACTTGAGTACGTATCCGAGGCATCTGCCACCGGCAAGTTCTGTTCTCCATCACTTCCCACGGCTTGCAAGAAAACACAGCCATAGAGAGGTCCACGACCGGTCCATCAAGAAGATGGGAAACCGCAAACGATTTCCCCCAGGCTCCAGCTTTCATCAAAGCTCACGGCTGAAGATAGAGCGCCGTATCTCGGGGAACCAGTAAAGGGTGGCGTCTGTATACCGTAGCTGTCGATACCGTTACCCTGGACAACGGGTGACAAAAACCCTGGCGCAGGGTACCACGAAGCCAGCGTACGGTGGTGGACTTGACTTCGAGACTCCCTCCCTTCCGGTATGCATCAAATCAGCAGTTTTCCACGGCAAGAGCTCGGCACGAGCGCGCACTTTACGTCGAGCTTCGAGGAAAATGGATATCTCGTGGGCCATGCTACCACGCTGTCTTCAGAGACCCGTGACGGCGCAGTTACGGTTCTCGATCGAAGTGTATGCACCATCGCCTCTGAAACGAGGCGCGTACGAGACCCCACAGCAGGCGACCGACTCAACGCTCAGCTTTGATGCCAAAGCGAAGGTATTGGACGCCACTGTCGACCTCTCGGAGAAAGCATGCAGCTTCGAGCGAGTCACCGAATCGGCTGGACGCGTCGCTGTCTTGCCGAGCGAGGTTATCAAGTGGCACGGAGGAAGCCAACAGCAGGAGCCTCGCAGACTGCAGACGGTACCGGAACGCATGGACGTGGTAAGACACCGAGACCCAGGGCTGTTGTCGTCTGCTTCTGGCCACGACCAGAAGAACGTCGATGCCGTCTATCAACGCCAGTGCGTCCACTGTCCTCGTGCGTCCACGGCCGGTCTGGATGGCGCGTCTCGCGTTTCCATAGCGGCCGCGGTGCGTCTTACCAGCCATTTCCAATGGCAGTGCCCGCACCTATCGCCGTTTCCAGCCTTGAAGTCTACAGGAAGCAACCACGTCGTTTGGCGGTGCTGCAGCGAATGCATAGTTCCGTCCCAGCCTCTGAGCGTTCAAGAGGGCGAGACACCGGAGACGACGCTGGGCGCTAGGTTTGCTAGCCGGGTGCTGCTGCTACTGGCAGCTATTGCCGGAGAAATGGAGTGTGGGCTCTCACGCCTCCGACCAGGTGCGACCAGCTGAACGGCGAGCGACTCGGGACGCGAGCCCGTCATGTCACGCGCGGCAGACTCGCCCTCCAACAGCCGGTCTCTGGACGAAGCAAGCCAGCGCCAAGCAGCCCCTGAACTCCACGCGCTTCAATTCGAAGCCTCAACATGCATGGGTGCTGGTACTGGGCGGGCTGGTTGCTGGCAGTGACAGAGGCAGCCGAGCGCCGCGCGGGTGACGAATTCGCGATGCACGGGCCGACGTGACATAGAGCACACCAGTGTTTCTTAATATTGTAGTGATATGAATAGTTGACTTTTACGGTGACGTTAGTATGTTTATTTGTTAGGTGTAATAAAAGCTTTGCGATGCACATGCGTCACCCCACTTCGTGAACTCTGGCGTATTGAAACGTCAGAGTATCGTGTTCAGTTTAGATGTTTGTGAACCATGCTTGGTTATTTGACACAACGAATAGGCGGAATTTGTCTAGAAGACGCAGATAACGAAAGAAATTAAGCTTGCAGATGAAGCTCTGTTGTACAGGTTCCTCTAAACCCGGAACGTAAGCTCGTTCCTCGTTCCTTCCCAATATTGAACCGAGTTCCCGTTACAAGTTCCTTTAACGCGAAAGGACCGCGTTCCAGTTACACTTCGAACATTGGAACGTGTCGTTACATTAACATCGAGTTGCATCTCGATGTTGGTGCGTGACAGACGAACCCGTTTTTCAGGCGAAGCTTGTATTGCCACAGAAGGGTTGGCGATGGTGGTGGTAGTGGTGTCAGGCTAAAACCCTATCGAAAACGTGTCGAAAACTCGCGACTCGTTCGCTTGGTATATATGAAAATTGGCATGGAAGGGTACGAATGTATGACTAACATGATTGTTACGCCATGACATCAATAACATGACATACTCGTCAGTTACGTCACGATTAACGATAATAAAATCACGCGTGGCGCACACACGCTTTGCATATGCGCGCACACCTGCGATATCGTCGTCTTGCCACCAGCTTCGCTTACATTTTCTTGACACGGGAAGGGCTGGTAATATTTTCGTTAGCACTTCGTTGGGAATGTTGAAGAGCCGTTCCACCGAAGCGCTTCAGGGTACTGCCATGTTATATTTGAGGAAAAGTTGGTTCAATGCCTCGAAGGTTCTTCATCTGCGACAGCGTGTAATTAACTGGTACCAGCAAGTACCGCGACTGCTCATCGTGTGCCTCGGTTGGAAGGGTTCGGTGCCCCGTGAGGACTGGAAACATTCCATCCGCTACGATGTCCCTCGAGTGGCGCTGCGATTCTGACGTCATGGTACGCTCCTTTGCGGCAGGCGGGCACGCCGCCATGGAGGAAAGAAACTGCAGAAGGGAGCTTCACATGGCAATCTTGAAGCTTAGCGCTAAAAACATACAACAGAGATCTTAAGATAAATATGCCCCACAGTGGCGTGACAGGCAAGCGATAGTTCTTTGCGCCTCACGTGTTCGCCCATCCGCCCTGCGTGACGTTCTGCGTACGCGCGTGCGTCTGTTCAATGCCGTGGAATGCTTACACAAGGAACTAGTTCCAGGGAGGCCGTTCCGTACAACACTGAGATGAAGTCGGCACAAAGTAAGATGCGACGTCTCTCGGCGTATTGACTTTTTGATGCGAAAGCATGATATTGACACCTGTAGTAGTGGGAACAGGTCAAGCACCTTCAAAGAGGGCTAACGACATTTATTGAGAGCATCTGGGCTCTGGAGAAAACGGCGGTGAGAGCTAACTATCGAGCGGGGCGGTTAGCGCGCGCACTTTCTTCTTGCGCCTCTGCGCTTGACCTGTTCCCACTACTACAGGTGACAATATGCCCCATTACGAGAAAATGCGGTGACGGCGTCGCCATCGGGCGATGGTACAAAAAAAAAAAATCAGTCGCCCCTCCCCTGTCGAGGAAATCGGGGTAAGCGATGCTTGTCGTGTGTTTCTTCGGTGTTCCTCCGAACGAATTGCACTGACGAGTACCGCGTTGTGCTCTGACCATAACCGGTCACACGCGCTGCAGCTGGCTACGCAGTTCCGTTTCAGAAAATCGCGTTGAAACCTGGCCGTCGCACCGGGGAAGTTGGCGCTAGCGCTGCCGAGGTGTGTACCACCGTTGTCTGGTTCCGGGAGTGCTAGACGACGCGGACGTTTGGCCTCATCATTGCGCTCCCTCAACTCGGGGTCCCCGCTCTTCGCTGACGTTTCGCCTGGGCTTCGGAAGCCCTCACGCGCGTCGACGACGAGCCCTTTCCCGAGCGCGTTCATTCTGGACGGATTATCATAATATTGCTTCAAAATTAAATCTTTCCGTTACGTAAGACAATGAATGACTCATACCCCCTTAAGCAATGGCTCATAGCCCCGTAAACGCCGCCTCCCCATTACGACGACAGAAGAGAAGTGAAATTCTACGCTGAAGGAGGAGGAGGACCGAACATTTATTTGAAACGAGAGGCTCGTGGTTTCTTCAGATGCGGGAGGCGACGGCGGTTAGTCGGACTGGAGCCCCTGCTCCCTGGCGGCGGCCTCTGCCTGCTCCGTGACCCAGACCTGCTCATCTGGGCCGGAGCTGAGCCGTGTGGCCTCCGACTGCTGCTTCGTGGTAATTTGCAATCTCTGTGGACTACCGTGGATACGTATATTCGGACAGCCCCACAGTATACGGAACAGGGCGGCCCGCGAAGCTCTGCACAGCTTGCACTGCGGGGTAAAGGTTGCTGGAAAAATGTATGAATGCAGAATTGGTGTTGGGAAGGAGCCCGTCTGTAGCTTCCTCTAGATGAGCTCCTGCCGGCTGGTTAGTGATTCGTGAGCTGGGGGGTTTATAAGTCTGCCTAGTTTATAATATTGCGTAATTTCATTATTCGTCACCATACGGCCTCGTGTCGACCACCCAAATTCCTCGGTCTCCTCATTCTCCGTTCCGACCTGGGCTAAGCCGCGGGCTTGATTCATGAGCGGCAACGCAGCCAGCTGTGGAAGCAGACGACGACGACGAATGCGGGAGCAGTGGCACGAGCGCATGCCGAGGGGCGCCAACAAGCCAGTTGCGGAAGAAGACGACCACGATCGAGCCAATGCTGATGATGATAATTTTGTGAGTACATGGGCGCCACCGAAATCGGTGAGTTATAACAAGCTTCGCTTGAAAATTCACGCTGACACTCCGTTGGGACTACTACGTATGCGTAAACATTGTCCCTCTTGCTCATCTCCAAGCAGCCCGGTGTCATTGTCGATGTTATGAAACTTTATTCGACCAGCATAAGCCCTTATCAACCCACATAGATCGTTATCAACCTTATCGAACATGATCCCGTCCTTATCACATATTATCGGTCTTTATCAACCTGGATGGTCCTAATCAACCTCGAGCTTCCTTACTTTTTGGTTCTAGTTCAACCCTGTGGGGTTGCTTTTACGAATTTTGTCCACTGTTGTGACTATATTTGTTATTTGTTTAGCGTTCAAATTTGGACTGGCCATTTTTCACTCCTGGCTCTCTTTCCCAACTACGTATCCCATTTTCAAAATGATGCGTTTATGGTCACTCTCCATAAATGCTGCTATACCCTTCCTCGTCAGTGAATATATTTCTCAACTTATCATAAATTCCTTTTGTCATAAGACACTAATCCCTGGTCGAGTGCCTATTTCCAGCTTCCCATGTTACCTGCCTATCACAGGTCCCGTATTCACTATAACGATGTTACGTTGCTCGCGGATATATAGCATTAACTTCCCATCGTTGTCGGTTTATCCGTATGTCCGTTATCTTGGCATTCCTGTCACCTAAAAGGATAATTTCGGCATGATTACCGAATTCCTTAATGAATTAAGTCCCATGATGATGATGATAATTTAATGGCATCCTCTTTGAAACGGGGCGGTGACAAATAGTCACATAGCCTGCTTGATTTATTCAGGTATGCTATACATATGCTTTATCTATCATTTCTGTTTACCTTTTTTTTCTCTCAAAGTTGACATTGTACCGCTGCCTATGACTGTAACAAATCCAGTCTTATCAATTTCATCCCTACTTTTTTTTCCACCAGTACTCTAAACGTCTCTTGATTATCTCGAGTGCTGACCGGTCGATGCATCCGCCAACTTTAAACCCAAGCGCTTCTGGAAGGAGCATGTTACCTTCGGGTTTCACTGGGTGAATTTTTTCGCATTCCATTAGGATGTGCTGAGTGGTCTCCGGATCTTTGCTCCAACACACACATGCCTCATCTAGTTCCGAATATTTGCACCGGTATGCTTTAACAGCGGAGCTGTTTAAGCCGGTCATTACTCCGTTAGTCGTTCACAAAAAATGTGATGGGCCGATCCTGGCGGTAGTGAAGAAAGGGTCAAAGCAATGGCACACACCCTTCTTTTCTTTTTCGTTCAGGGGTTTTAGGTACCAAAACCAGTTCTGATTATGAGGCACGCCGTAGTCGAGGGCTCCGGAATAATTTTGACCACCTGGGGTTCTTTAATGTGCACTACAACGCAAGCACACGGGCGTTTTTGCATTTCGCCTCCATCGAAATGTGCCCGCCGCGGCGCGACACCCCTGTGAATTAGCGAAGCTGAGCCTGGCTAAGTCTAGCTAAGCATGGTTGGAACTTCCTAAGCTTAGTCAATCATCGATAGCCTATCAATAGCTAATGGATAATCGATCAGTAGTCAATAAATTTTGGAAAATGCTGTGGATGACTTGGTAGTGCTTAGCCTAGCGCAAATGCGTAGCCAGTACCTTGCGATAGCTAATCAATAGCCAAGCATTAGCTAATCGATAATCGATCAATAATCAATAAATTCTGGAAAATGCTGGGAAAGACTTGGTAGAGCAAGCTACGCTGATTTCTTGTCCTTAGGCAACCGGCTAGAGCCGAAAATAGCAGCACTGCCGTTTGTGTTAAAAAGGACACTAAGGGCAAATATTATTTCAACGTGGCCTGTTAAAATATGATACCAGAAACCTCGAAACGCGTGTTTCGTGCCAAGAAAAGACTTATTTTAAGAGAAAATTGCGTCTGAAGCGTCCGCGTATCTCCAACACAATTCAAATCGCGCGCCCTAGCGAGGAGTGATGACGTCATGGCCATATCGTGACGTTGTGCCGCCGGTGAGTAAAACGGCGCCCGCATACGGCGCTACGGCCCCCCCTTTTTTTTTTTTTTTCTTTTTTTTTGCGGAAAGCGCAAACGCGCGGCCAGAAACAGAGCCTAGACAGAGCCGACGGCAGTGCGAAAGCAGAATTATGGTGGCTAGCCACCATAGCGGAAGGCGCCAAATTTTCCACACAGTGATCGTCGACGCTCGTCGCAACGGACCAACTAGTTGACGACCCTGACAACGACACATTGGCTTGCGATGCTGGGCTCGATTTTAGAGATTTAAGCTACGATGAGCGTGACATGCTGCTGAGGGCTCGCGCTGCCGGCGTCGTTGCCTACTACGACGGCGGCGTCGATCCCGGCTCTTCCGAGAGCGAAAGCAGCGAGGACTCCTGCAGCGCGACGTCGGGCGACGAAGCTGGTCACCGTATGGACGTGCCGTCGCGACTCCCAAGCTGCTAGGAAGTTCAAGTGCGAGTTTAGCGAGCCAGCAAAACCAGCCCAGTCATGCAGGAAGGAAAAGATTTTCCTCCGTGATCGCAGTACTACGCGATAACGAAATTTCTGAAACTCGAAAGCGAGCGCGGCGCAGAGTCGAGCGAAAACGAAACCTTTTGACCGCCCGTGTCGTTATCAAGTGTAACGCCAGAAAGGTATCTTTTTCTAAGATTCTAATACAAGTAGACAAGTAGGATTTTCTTCCGTCTTATAATCCAACGAAACAATCTTTTTAATACGAGTGGTTGAGTGCTAGTGACATATTTTTTTCAGGAGTGCCTTCGTCATCGGGTAAGTACCGGAATGTCCCTGGGGCGTCTCTTATCGTGTCCTACGTTTACCTCAATTTCTAGATTACTAAAGCTCTGTTCGCGATTATTTTGACGCCTTAGACGTTCTAGAGCATTGCTCTATCACTTTAGCCTGACTTTTTATTTCACTTTAGTGTCCCTTTAATACCCAAACATGACTGAGTGGCGTCGCCTGGTGGAGGAATCGTAACTAAACTCAAGAGGGTGGTGGCGATATCTTTACCTTGAGGTCTGAAGCACACTTGAAGAAAACAAGTTCACACTGCGCGTGCAAATTTTCTACCGCACAAAAAAAAGATAAAAAAAATAAAAATGCAAATCAGCTGCGCAATGATCGTCGCTGCGAAGAGCAATATTTGCAACCCCTATTGGCAGCTTGTGATATGCAAGCGAATGCTACTCGCGATACGTGAAGTGGCTGCTTTTGGGTGCTTATTCTTGTGAGCACAACGTGAAACGGGGTTTCGTTTTTCTGGCAGCTCCGACCTAGGGGTGGATTATCCAGGGTTCAAATGAACCGGGCCCTCCGGGCTTAGGGGGCCCCGCGAGGGCTGCAAAAAATGGCAGACTTCGTGGTTTGGTTGGAAAAAGTTTAAGCCGCCTGCTGATTCTCATGCTTGAAACAGAGACGATCTATTTCAACAATGAATGCTTCGAAAAGGCTGTTCGTTGCATAATGTGCATAATCCTGAAGTCAGCTCACAGTTCCTCAGTCTGAGGTAAAAATGTTGCACTCGCCCAAAACCTTGCATCGCGTAGAGAAATGGAGCTGATCCAGCTGGTGGACATAGAGAGCCGCGGGACCGGGATTTGAGCAGCTATGGTCCGACAGTTTAGGAACGCGCAATGCGAAGGCGCATGGAAAGCGGTTTCTGTTTGAAAGCTCGTTTAATGCGCTCAAAAAGAAATAACCGGAAATAAGCTGACGCTGATGTTTCTATGCTATATTAGGCTTTCATGATAGCGTAAACAACGTCCACTAAAATTTTGTCACGAAAAGACAATTGAAGAAGTACCCGGCGCCGGCGAGACAGACAGTTGGACAAGATGGCGTGCAACAACTGAAGACGGCTTCCTCAGCCTCTACTTCTTCTTCAGCGCTCGCATCTTGCAGAGCTCGCGTCCCAGTGATAACTTCTTTCTCAGCGCCGGCTCGTGACGCCTAGCGGCATTATTCCCCCGCCCAAAGAATTCATCGACCCGTTGCTTATTAAATTGGCAAGTTGAAGTGCGGAAGCCATATGAGATCGGGTCTGCGCCGCCTTAACGCGCGAAATACGGTTTAAAGCGAACAACATGGACTTTTTCTGAGTGGTGCTGGCGACGCGGCACCGTCCGGAATGACCTCATAGTTCACTTCACTAGCGCAGCGTATCACTTTGTAGGGTCCGAAGTATCGACTAAGAAGCTTATCAGACAACCCCTAGCGACGGATTGGAGTCCACACCCAAACTTGGTCACCTGGCTGGTACTCGACTTGCCGATGTCGAAGGTGTTAGCGTCGTGCGTCTGTACTCTGCTGCTTCGTGATGTGTATGCGCGCGAGTTGACGAGCTTCCTCGACGCGTTAATTGAGTAAGTTGCTTGGCGTCGGAAGTAAGTGATGTGTCGGTGTCGTGCGGGAGCAGAGCGTCTAGCGTGTTCTGGACTTCGAGCCCGTAGACAAGACGGAACGGTGTGAATCGCGTGGTTTCTTGAAGGGCGGTGTTGTACGCGAATGTAACGTACGGCAGGATTTGATCCCATGTTTTATGCTGGACGTCTATATATATAGACAGCATGTGAGCAACGCTTTTGTTTAGCCGTTCCGTCAGCCCGTTGGTCTGCGGGTGATAGGCGGTCGCCTTGCAATGCTGCGTGTAGCTCAGCTTGAAAATGTCCTCTATCAGTTGGGCTGTAAAGGCAGTTGCTTTGTCGGTGATGTCTAGATGCCGGATCTTTAGGCATAAAAAAGCGCGTTTTAGGCGCCAAAAATAGGCAGGCAAAACAACGTTTTAGGCCTCCAACGTCGTAAATATAGGCACAATAAATTTGTCCATAAATACAAATAATTTCGAACGAAGACATGCGTGGCCTTTATCTACGATAGGAAAACAAGAAATGTTATTGTCTACGATGGTACAAAGGCGCCGTGCAATTGTCCCATAAAACTGCTGCACTAATGACGATCAATTGGCTTAATTCAATAAGCACACAGCTCATATTCATGTTCAATGGCCACTGTACTCGAGCGTCGCATATAGTGAAACAGGCATGAAAAAGAATAATTGAAAGCTGGGAATACTGATTAAAAAGTCGATACTTAAAGTCTGCCTGATGCAATTAGACTAAGACAAAACAAAAACAGAGAAATAACAAATGCAAGAGAGACTACGATTTATTAAGAAATTAGCATGTTCTTACATGACGACTGTTAGGCACAACTCTTGGCAATTTTCTCATATACAATGACATTGTCCGAATTGTACAGGCAAGACGTCCCAGCCCTGACAAGTACACTTCCGCCCATTTAAAGTGCACATGTTTGAAGAAATTTGTTTGGAGAGCACGCGGAACGTAGTCTAAGGATCACTGTGAACATTGTGGAAACAATAGTAAACTACCACCATCTCCAGATTTTTGGATTCAAAATTGTGCCTCTTGTCACTGAGAATGATCTCGTGCGCTGAGAAGGAACTCCCGACGGTGGTGAACACCTCAAAAAGTAAATTACAAACAAAACAAAAGCCGCGTGCACATCACATTTTTCTTTCTTCTTTTGCCCTTCACTCTCCTTTTCCCTGACGGCTCTCCGCGGTTTCGCATTCGCCAACCGATCGCGCAATGTCAGCGCGGTGGCGTATGCTGGCCAGCGCGTCCCATTTCAATGTTGCTAGCAGTTGTTTTCCGGGAGTTGGTTGAACTAAACGACTAGGTTGAACCCCATAGAGTTCCGAACAGTCAATCTGGCCCGGTAACATGAATAACGGTCTGTAACTGCCCTCGAAAGCGAAACTTGAGGCTAAATAGTGTTCACATGGGCGCCGATATTGAAAATAGGCATTTATAGGCATTTATAGGCATTTAGGCACAAACGCCAAAATAGGCATTTATAGGCACTATAAAAACGCCATAAAAGCCCTTCTTAACCTCTAATTCATGCTCATATATCAAAGTGCGGCGATTGGAGCGCAAGGAACAAAAAAGGCATTTGCCTAAAATCCGGTCTCTAGTGATGACATGTGATGGGACACCATGTCTGAGGACTATGTTATCTATAAAGAACTGGGCAACTTCGTAGGCCGTAGCACGCTGCACAGATTTCGTCTCGGTATATAGCGTGTTAGATAGTCTGTGGCGACTATAATCCACTTGTTTCCGCTGGCTGACAAGGGAAAGGGTCCCAGAAGATCCATGCCAATTTGATCAAACGGCACGCTAGGTCGTGCGATGGGTTGCAGTAACCCTCCGGGCTTTAGAGACGGCGATTTCCAGCGTTGACACTCACGGCAGCTTTGCACGTAATGCTTGACCGTGGTAGAAAATTTGGGCCAGTAGTACGTCTGGCGTACTCTTGCAAGATTACGTGAAAATCTCAAGTGTCCAGATGTGGGCTCATCATGGCAGGCTAGGAGAATGTCAACACGGAGGGAGGCAGGTACGACCAGCAGATACTCTTTGTCGCTGGCACTCGAGTTTTTCTTGTAGAGGACACCCTTTCGGAGGCAGAAGGTCGAGAGACTGCGAGAAATGTGTCGTGGGATTTGAACATTCTTGCCTTCTAGGTGATCGATGAGAGGGCGTATTTCGGCGTCCTCGCGCTGCCGTGTGATCAGGTCAGATGCGGTGAGGGCCCCATGGAATGCGCTGTCTTCGTCCATGTCATTATTGCAAGTGTCGACGGGAGCGCGCGACAACGTGGTTGAATGTGGTTGAATAAACTCAAACTCAAACGTGTCCGCAGCTTCGTGCCTGCGGCCCGATTTGTAGACGATGGTAACATCTAACTCCTGCAGTCGGAGACTCCATCGAACAAGTCGCCCGTACGGCTCTCATAAGTTGGCTAACCAAAACAAGGAATGGTGGTGTGTCACCACCTTGAAAGGGCGACCGTAGAGATAAGGCCGAAATTTCATGATTGCCCACACAACCGCTTGACACTCTTTCTCGGAGGTGGTGTAGTATATTTCGGTGCGTGAAAGGGTATGACTGGCGTAAGAGATCACTCGCTCAACGCCTTCCTGGTGTTGAACGAGTACAGCGCCAAGACCGATGTTGCTTGCGTCGGTATGCACCTCGGTGTCAACGTCCTCGTCAAAGTGAGCGAGGACGGGTGATTCCTGCAGGCACTGCCGTAACTCGGTGAAAGCTGCGTCTTGCTCATCGTCCCAACGAAGGGTGTGTCTTCTCGTGTGAGGCGTATGAATGGTTCGGCGATCCTGGAGAAATTAGCGATGAAGCGACGATAGTACGCGCACAGACCGAGAAAGCGGCGTACTGCTATTTTTTGACGAGGAGTCGGAAAAGCAGCAACAGCAGATGTTTTGTTTGGGTCAGGTTGGACGCCGTCGGCGCTCACGACATGCCCGAGAAACTTCAGCTCTTCATAACCGAAGTGACACTTATCTGGCTTTAGCGGGAGATGAGCAGAGCGGTGCGACTCAAGTACCGCCGCTAAACGCTTCAGATGTTCTTCGAAGGTTGCCGCAAACACGGTGACGTCATCTAGGTATACTAAGCAACTATGCCACTTCAGACCCGTCAGAACAGTCTCCATCATTCTCTGGAATGTGGCCGGTGCAGAACCCAGGCCGAATGGGAGCACTTCAAATTCGTACAGTCCATCCAGGGTAACAAAGGCTGTTTTTTCGCGATCTCGTTCGTCGACTTCTATTTACCAATATCCACTCTTCAGATCTATAGATGAAAAATACTTGGTTCGCCGCAGTCGATCTAACGAATCATCGATCCGCGGAAGCGGATAAACGTCTTTTTTGTGACATTATTCAGCTTTCTATAGTCAACGCAGAAGCGAAGCGTTCCGTCTTTCTTTTTGACGAGGACTACCGGCGATGACCAAGAGCTTTGGGATGGTTGTATGAGGTCATCGTCAAGCATTTCTTTCACTTGTGCGTTAATCACCTTGCGCTCTTTCGCCGATACGCGATAAGGCATTTGCCGTATGAGACGAGAATCGTCATACGTGATTATTCGGTGTCTCGTGATGGGCGTCTGCACTACCTTAGAAGAAGATGCGAAGCACTCCTTGGACTGAAGTAGCAACTCGCGCAGCGCTGTCTGCTTTTCCCCCGAATGATTTGAATTAATTAATGTCGATATTAATGTCGATATTGCTTAGTGTCTGGACTGGGCTGTCCATTGTCATAGACGCCGAGCATTCGGCAACGCCTGATATGGGCTCAGCGAGAGCGATAGTAGCACGACGAAATAGGTGCCGATGTTCCTGGCTGAAATTCGTCACGAGGAGCGCAGAGAGAGAGAGAGAGAGAGAGAGAATTAACTTTATTAAAGGTCCTGAAGGGGCCTGGGCACCCCTTACGGGGGCCGGCCCGGTGGCTCCGCCCATGTGGGGACTGGGAGTCGGAGCTCGCCAGCCAGTTGTTAGGCCTTCTGGACGGCCTGGTGTTGAAGGGCCCTGTCGGGGCTCCTGTGGTGGTTGATCCAGTCGTCCTCGGTGGCAGGAGACCCGAAGCAAGCGTTTAGCGCGGGACACTGCCACAGAATGTGATCTAAGTCGCACTTTGGATTTTGGCATTAAGGGCATTCTGGCCTTATATCTGGGAGGTATTTGCTGCATATATAGGGGTTGGGGTAACTGCGCGTTTGCAGCAATCTAAGCGTTAATTGTTGTGCTTTATTTAGTGTTGAGTGAGGTGAAGGGAATTGCTTTGTCGATAACTTATAGTGCGAGCAAATCTCGTGATAGGAGAGGAGTGGCTCCGGGTGCGTGTTGGGGCTACCGGACAGAACTCCACCTCGAAGCACAATGAGACTGCGGGCTGCACATACAGCATGGGCCAGCATAAGAGAGAAATTGCCCTCTGGAATAGCTTCGCCGTCAGGCATATCGTCGTACGCGACTGCTACCAGGACACTTGTTATACTGTCGGCGTAAACCCGAAGCGCGTTACGTCGGCAATTCTCGCAGCTGTTCGCTGCTCGTTCTGTCAAAAAAAGTCAATGTGCGCTCCCGGAGGTCGATAATGGCACCATACTCTCGCAGAAAGTCGACGCGGAAGATGAAGTCCCGAGAAAAATCGAGGAGTATAAGGCAGCTGGCGGGAAACGTAGACCCACGAATTCGTACTATGACCGTACACATGCCCAACGGTGTTACGATATGCCCGCCAGCAGTACGAATTTGTGTTCCAGTCCAAGGCGTGATAACTTCTCTAAGTTTCAAATAAAAAGTAGGAGGATCGGTGGCAGGAGAGCAAGAAATTATCAATAGTTGCAAGTTCGGTACAAAAGAACATAGATTATTAGTTGAGAGACAGATCAATGTCGGCAAAAATTTGGATGGGCAAAGCAGCGACAGAAGTATGACAGGATACCCTCTCGTTATTGTAAAAGGAAGTTTCTCGTGTTCTCCGCACGTTGCAGACGCCGATCAAATTCAATCGAGAAAAACAGCAACGACAGATTCAGCACACTTGTGAAATAAAGGCAGTTCTAAATCGAGTGCTGTTGTTGGTCCAGCAGCGGCCGTAGTGCCGCCAACGCGTTCCTCCCCGCCTCTATCATCCAGGCCAGCCTTTGCACGCTTCGGCTCTCGCTAGATTGACAGGCGCGTTGACGAAGTTTGCATGTCCCGTATTCGTTGCACATCGGCTGTTATATGGCGTAGATAAACACGGAATCACGTGACAGTCACCATAAAGGAGGTTACCCAACCACCGCTTGCTCACAAGCGCTATACGAACCGATGTGAAGTATATAGCTCTTTACGATCGAGAGGGCGCACAGTCGGGAGTGTAGTACAAGACACGCTAAACCCAAAGAGAAAGAACCTGACTCCGCTTATCGATTGCACCAAGCCATATAGAAAGACATTTCCAATGCCAGGCCCTTCAAAAGAGCGCCGGGTTCTGCATTTATTGTTCCTGTCAGAAATCGCTTTAATCGGAAAGCTTTAAAGATTAACCATTTCATATAAAAAAGCCTAAATTTACCCGCCATCAGGTCCACTTGCGCATTTCATATTTATTTTTATTCTCTCTCTTTTCATTCTCCTCTGGAATCTTTTAATCCCATTCCACATCTCTATACTGTTACGGGCCGAGGTTCGGGGGTACTATTGAACAGCGTCTGCTTGGAGCTCGAACCAGGTTGACCATCGGAGAGGGTGCGGCAGGGAAGACGAGGCGACGTAAGAACAAATAACAGACTCCAAGCAAAGCATACAAGAAAAGTTCAGCGTGCATGCACCAGCACGCAAGCGCAAAGCAAAAAGTGTTCTCCACGTGGCTGCTGGCTGGCCTTCTTTTACACTCCTACATCCGGGCACTTTCTTCCTTCTTCTCCGCTACTGCAGGCTAGTGCAATCCATAGGTTAGCATAAATGGTAGGAGACCGGAGCAGGGTGAACGTCCTTGGTGGGGAAGCAAGGTTAGCATAAATGGTAGAGGGCCGTAGCCGGGTGAACGTCCTCTGCGGTGGAACAAAGGTTGAGGGCTGGACGACAGGTTTTGTCTGTGACCGTCGCGACTGACACGTCTATTCATGTTGACGAGCGAGATCGTTAGGCATGCTGATCACCATGCGCCTGCATGTGGTCTGAATATGGTCGCTCAACGTGAATCGGAATTCACTATACACGTGGTCCGGGCATCGCCGACCCAAGGGAATCGTAACAAGACAAAGTAGCATGCCAGCAGCTGTGTACGTGCCGGCAAAAATATCTGTTTTTCAATAAAGAGCCTCTCTCTCTCTCGCCAAGGGGTTCCTGTAGGAAATGAAAGAAGAGGGCGCTGAGAGATACGAATAAACACAACTCATGCGTCGCATTTTTGATAATTGAACGGAAACAGCTGACACTAACGCAGCAACAAAAGCAGGCAGACATGTCTCATGAAGTGAACAATACACCCAAACGCAGCACAAGGCTACAATGGAAACTTTTTTCTATATTCGGAGTACGCTTGGTTAGGTTAGGATTTGAACGATGCTATATTCCATACATAATGGCAGACATGGGCCTTTCAAATAAAAAGAATTTCGTTAATACCTTGCACACAGCTTGTTTCATTTCATTTCAACGTCGACTCACCCTTATTGAAATAAATCTCCCTCAAGAACTGCATACAGTCGTTGACTAAGCCTTCTCCATTCCAAATATCCCACAAAATGTTACGGTTAACGTTGTCATACACTCCGGCAATGACTAAAAGTAACGGTCGCCTATTTTCTCCGGATATTTCAGTACACTGAAGTGAGAACAAATAAGTTATTATTCAGACGCCTACCGATTTGAAGCCATTCCGAAGTCCCCACAATATGCCAATATGTTCTGCCCATGCTTGCAGTTTCAATTTAATCGGCTACATTGCTAACTTATATATTACCGATGTAATGCTCGACGGCTTGTATGCGTAAATTATATATTTTTCCCACTTGCCTTTATAAATATAAATTCTCACTTTGTCGCCAACTCTTTGGTATTCGCCTATCTAGCAAACGTTTTTTTTCTACTGCTTTCGACAGAGCTTACTTACTTTTTGGTCCTAGTTCATTATTGAGCCCAGCGGTAACCTTGTGTAACCTCTTGGAATTTCCTCTTCAGCTTTCTTCCAGGTGAAATCTCTCAAGAACTTGTTGATTTTATTTCCTTATTTATCTCGGTGGTACGCTTAGAAGCTCACTAATTTCCCACTGCTTGTTTGGCCATTTGCCAAGTTCTTCCTCGTCTGCTGTGACTATATTTGTTATTTGTTTAGCGTTCAAATTTGGACTGGCCATTCTTTGCTCCTGGCTGTCTTTCAAAACTACATATCCCATTTTGAAATTGATACGTTTATGGTCACTTCTTATATATGCTGCTATACCCTTCCTCGTCAATGAGCATTTTTCTCAACTTATGAGAAATCCCCTTTGTCATAAGACAGTAATCCCTGGTCAAGTGCCAATTTCCAGCTTCTAATGTTACCTGCCCATCACGTTTGGGCTCCGTATTCGGTATAACGAGGTTACGTTGCTCGCAGATATTAGCATTACCTTCTCGTTGTCGGTATAACCACGTGTCCGTTATATGGGCATTCATGTCACCTAATGGGATAATTTCGTCATCGTCCGCATCGTCCCATGCGGATGATGATGATTACTTGATGGCATCCCCTTTGACACGGGGCGGTGACAAATAGTCACCTAGCCTGCTTGATTTAAACAGGTATGCTATACATAGGTTTTATCTAGCATTTTTGAATACATCTCCCTAATATTTTTTTTGCGTTCGAAATTTACCTTGTACCGCTGCCTATATTACTGCACCATATACATCGTTCTCACTGAGTGAATACACTAAACGTCTCTTGCTTATCTCGACAGCTGAATGGTTGATGCTTCCGTGCACTTTAAACACATGCGCTTCTTGAGGGTGTACGTTACCTTCTGTTCTCACTGAGTGAATCCCTCCGTATACCATTAAGATGTGCTGAGTGGTCGCCGTATTTTTGTGAGAGCATACACATACCTCATCTAGTTCCGAATATTTGCTTCGGTATGTTTTTGCCCTTAGACAACCGGCGCGAGCATCAAATAGCAGCACTGCTTTTTGTGTTAGGACCCAAAAATTAGAGTTACTGTATGCGTATACTCCCCTTGTGGAGCAGAGTTGTGCATCTGATGGAACGCGCCGCTCGCGCTCCTATTCGCCAAATCTGGTCACATGCGCAAAAAGCATCCTTTTGACGTAAAGCCAACTTCACGTCTGCGCATGCATCATAGAGTTTCTATGGCCTGCGCTGCCGCCCGCCGCGCCACCTGGGCTTCGCGGAATGAAGGAGCAAGCACACTCGGCAGCCGAGTCGCGCCGTATCCTGCATTCAAGAGGAGTGGCTTTTCTGCTTAACACGGATGCGTCGCAAGCGCAGTCGTGATATCTTCACCTTAAGGTCGGACGCACGCGTGAAGAAAACAAGTTCACACTGCGCCTGAAAATTTTTCGGCGCACCAAAAAAAAAAAAAAATACAGAGAAATCAGCTGCGCAGTGATCGTCGTTGCGAAGACCAATATTTGCAGCCCCTATTGGCAGCTTGTGATATGCAAGCGAATGCTGCTCGCGGTAGGTGAAGTGGCTGATTTTGCGTGCTTAGACTTATGAGGATAGCGTGAAACCTCGTTTCGTTCTTCTGGCAGCCCCGACGAGAGTGATTTTCACAGGTTTTATGATTGATTACTACTATAAATGTAGCCTAAAACAGCGCCCTGACTTACACTATTTGATAATAGCAGATTTGGTTCTTTACTATATACTGCTTCGTCCCTACAGACTATAAAGCAGTGTGTCGGAACGGAAGGAAAACAAAAACGAAATAAAACGATATTTTTGACTGGAACGAAAACGTAACCAAAACGTCATTTATTATTTTGTTTCGGAGTGAAACCGAAATATTTATGATCGGTTTTCGGTTCAAGGGGAAAGTCAGCAATCCGAAAGAACCGATGTCAGACAACGTCAGATTTAGCACGTATCTCAGGGGTCCGCCTAAACGCGTATCCCGGCAGGCATAGTGCGGGCGATAGCCGGTCGAGCGCACCACTAGTCTAAGCCTGCCACTTGGTGCACTAGCAGATCGGCATGGTGGATTACCATTTCGTTACCTACGGGTACAACAGTTCGTTACCAAAGCTTTACCTTTCTTTTGTGTTTGTTTTATCGGACCAGCGGTTTCGAACTCTGGAGGCATCACTCGATGACTATGGAGGCATCACTCGATGTCAGAAGCATCACTCGATGACGTGATGCTTCTGAGATCATGCTCAGTACCTTGGCTCAAGGCACTGAACATGATCTCAGAGTTTTCTTCTTGAGAAAAATAATACTATACTTTTATGGCTACTTTGCTTCGAAAATTTTTGCATGCGAACCAAAACCGTTATGAATCGTTACGGGTAATTTTTTTTTCAGTGGTACCAAACTAAAACAAGAACGAGAATCATGTCGTTCCGACACCCTGCTATGCAGAGGGTGCGGACTATATAAAAAATATTCCGTTTTAGACCCATACTGGCCGTCGCGGACTGTAGTCCTGAAATGACGGTTATAATAGCTTGTCTATATTAGGAAAATAATTTTTCACTTCACCTATAAAAAGCGATACACCTACTAACTGCGCTTGTGATGGCAGAGCGTCAAGGCGCATTAGGCATTTCTTTAGATGCCTTTGAAGAACCGTTTTTTTTTAAGAAAATGTTTTCGAGGGAAGGACCCCGGAGAAGCTACGTTGTTGAAAATTATACAGTCAGACCAGCAAAAAAAAAAGTTAGTTACGCGCCATAGTCACATAGTGCGATACGATTTGACTGGAACCTATTTTAAGTTAGACGTATTTGTGGGCTAAGAATGGCATACCTGAAAATAAAGACCGATTTTAAAAAGCGACCCTCGTTTCGCGAAGAGAACTCGTATTTCGCGCAAGCGTAATTTCTGTCATTTCTGCTCTCAATTTTATCCAATTAAGTATCTTATTCCCTTCAAGACAGCACAATTACATACATTATTAAATAACCACTTTATGTCACATCTCATTCCCTAGAAATCCGCTCTTTCCAAGCGCCGATACAGAACTGATCACGTACCTTTCAGAGCGCCGAGTTATGCCGGGCGCTGAAACCAGCCGCTCCACGCTGTTAGCGCCGCTTGCCTATTCTTATCAGGGGCATCCATCATGTGCCGTGACAGCTGCGCCGCTAACCTCATGGCGCTGTGCCACCTTTTATCGCCGAGCTTCACACACCCGCATCTCAAATGTTCAAACTGGGGGCTACACGCTCCCGTGTAAAACAGCTTGCTTTGCTGTGACGATTCCTTCATAAAAAGTTCACGGCGTGCACGTGGTCAGGCCGTCGGTAGCCGACCACCATGCGTGCCGTCACTCGAGAGACATGGTATGACAAAAATCGTTCGCCTTTATTGATAGTTTGCTCTGTAGTAGTTAAACTACAAGGATGCTTATTAGGCACGGCTCTCGGTCACAGTATCACTATTTTTGAGTAGAGGCACCTCTGCTGTCGAGCCCAGCACGTCTACCGTCCCGCGCAGTAGGAGACATGATTTTGGATGTCGCACGCCGGGATGTCGCTCTTTCCGCAGAGCCTGCAGGTGTTGGGGTGGTAGCGGCAGGCGAAGTTGTAGTGCTTCCCGAGGTGGCGAAGCTCTCCTTTGTACGGACATCCAAACTCTGCATGGACGCAAAACACAAGCTCTCTGTGCACGTCCTTTAGGCGGAAGGTCAGGACCTGGAGGTCGGTCTCCACGAATGGGGTGCCGTCCTGGCGACACGCAGCGCTCCGGGGCCGGCCTTCGTTACTGGCGTCCTGGTACCGGGATAGCCCTCTTGTGTTGAGGAAGCACATGTCGCGGCATAACTCGCACAGAATGTGGCCGCATGGAAGCAGCAGGGCCCTGGCTGGAACAACAACCCTGCAGTCTGCGCAGACGCGACCGCTCGGTAGCGGCTTCGCGAAGAGGATGGGCCGGCCGTACCGAAAGGAGCAGCCGAACCCGCTCAGGAGGTACGGGGTCGGGCCGCGTTTCAAAGAGTCCACGTGGTGCGGCGACAAGCACGGCTTCATAGTCTGACCGGCGTCACTTTGCATCTCCGTGGGAGTCGCCACATCACCGCACGTGGCAGCCTCTGGAGCCGTCAAAGTGCATTCGGTGAAGTAAAACTTGGCGAAGGTATCTCGGAACGACGGCAGAACGACGGTATCTCCCATGGCGAAGGTATCGACCGAACGACGGCAGAACTCACGGCTTTCGGTGAACTTTCGGCCGGCAAACCGCTGGTAGTCACGGTGATGACTTCGACGACGTGGATCAAGGATGTCGGCGATGTGCAGTGCCGGCGATGTTGCGAGGAGCGATGAACTCACTTGGAAATGCTGGGTCGAATAATGCTGCCGATGTTTTCGAGGCCAGTTTTATACCCGAGGAAGGTTCTGACTCAGTTCAACACGGCCGTCCTGCTTGCGAGAGAAAAGAGGGAGAGCACACGATACGAGCTGTTCTATTGGCTGCAACGTGTTGCGGGGAAGGATGCGAGAGTGGGAAAGGGTCACGTGTTTGGATCTGTTGGGAGCAACGCAGCCTTTATGAGTCACGAAAGAGGGGAAGTGACTCCGTAGTGGATGAAAAGTATGAAGGACAACCTACACCGTGCATGTCTACAGTTGATGGTGCAAGGGGGATGTTAGGGGTAAGGAGGCTAGGAGAAGGGTGCGCCAACATCACTTGTCTTTTCTACGCGGTACAAAAGGAATCCTGCCACAAATGCGCCCTGCCCACATTCCAGTCCTACATTGCTCGTCTTACTCCTTTCTCGAGTGCGCAAAACAAGCCTTTTTCTCTTTTACCACAAATATTTAGCGTCAGGTTTGCGTTCTGTTGTAATTCGTCGTGCCTGCGTTGCTGCCTTCGTATTACAAGCTCCTCGTAATAAAGTGCTTGGTTATCTTACAGGGTTCAGGCCGTTTTACGGCCTTGACCCGGCCGTGCCACTATTTATGTTGGGTACCGCTACTGGGATCAAAACGAGAAAAAACGAAAATGACGTTGAGCGTACCGTAGTAATAGAGAGCGTTAGATTGGCACAATGTACATGCATAGGTTGCGATTAAAGCCGAGACGAAGCATTCCGCCCGGTTAGAAATTTTCGTGTCATGTACGACATATTCGCTGTGGCACTGAATTCTTAGCGGACTCGTTGTGATCGGCCGGTCGTCCTCTTCACTTCCCAGAGGAGGAATGCGGTCACAAAAATGAAGAATGGGGCGACGTTGACGTGTTTGACAGCTATTGTTACTTTCTGAAAGCATGTCATTTTTTTTATTCGTCTGGGCGCCCACGTGGCATCAGTATGAAGTTAAACATGAGCATGCATGCCTTGGCTACCTTTGTCTGAGCTCGCTTCCCGGAAACTCTCTTTTACGGCGGTAGTAATGAGACATCTTTCGCGCACTAACGTTTCTTCCGAGCCGGCTGCCCAAATCACCCATTGGCTTCTGGGCATGCGCAGTGCAGCAGCCTCTATTTGCCGTATACGCACACCGCTTACGTTCACTAACCTAAAGCTCTCTAATAAGGCGAACAGCCTTCCACGATGCAGTGCACTTTCTAGGCATTCAGAAACGCGGGTGCGGAACACGCACTGGAACTTGCACTTCCGTGCTGATACCATGAGTACGGCAGCGTTCTAGTAAGCGTTCTAATAACGACGGCAGCGCTCCGAAGCGACATGCTCACGTATGATCACGCGCCTCGAAAGTTCTTGAAGTAAACTAAATGTCGTTGTGCCGCGTACAGTGCAGGGAAAAACACAACGGAGCTCTTATCCGAGAATTCTTTTCACTTTATTATTTAGTCCCATGCGTGAATATGTCAAGTTTTGAGATAAAACCCCATCAGTGATTTCGAGTTAGCGATGCGAAAGGCTATAGTGCGCTCACGCTATATCAAATATTATGGCGAAAAATGTTTATTTGAGGGTGCATTCATTCCCACAAGATGTCTTCAGTGATGAACAAGTGTTATCGCTTCTTTGCATGCGCACTTACGTACATCTCTGAAGATGTGCACCGGAAAGAACTCCAATCTTCTCCAAACGCAAATGCTTAAATTTTGTCAAATGGTAGCGGCGCCAAGTATTTGGTTCGTGAACCAGTGACGTGGTGATCTGCCTGTAAGGAACCAGCGACTCATCGTTTCCCGGCACATAAAGAATTAGGGGCGGAGACTGAGAACAATACATTTGTTGAAGCAGGAGAAGCGTGGTGTGTCCCGAGAAAAAGGGATATCCGCTTGTGCACTAAGTCGTTTAAAAGGAAAACAATTTACAAAGATGGAGTGAGACAGAAAGACTACTGCACACGGCTGTTACACACCCTACGCCTCAGTAAAAAGCATCTCACATAGTGAGCGTTTAACATGGTCGACTGTACGTTAGCTCAAGTGCCAATTATCTTCTATTACTTCTAATCACCAACCTTCCGACCCCTTGCAGCCACTGTACCCTGGTATTTTTCGCGTCCCAACCCGACGTTTTCCTTGCATTCCTCAAAGACCAAGAAAGTAGAATATATATTAAATGGCTGTGTTGACTTGACCACCCACTCATGGGAAAGCGCACCTACGGATCAGATCTACCGAAGAAGACTCGCTCGTTCTGTTCGGTCTTAAAGTGCAAATGGGTTCTTTCACTGCTTTGTTTTCGATCGCACGATCGCAAATTGCACTTCGTCGTTTTGAGCTTCGCTCAGCGCTCGTAACACAATGTAATAAAACATGCCGACTTCGAGGGCCCTTGGTCAACACTGCACAAGGCAAACCATGACGCGGCGGAGCAGAGGGCAGGCAAAAGTACAAATTAAAGTGGCGTTTAAGGATGCTTCGCACTTTACCGGGCCGTCCTTTGGTTATTCAAGCGGCATGACGTAATGCATTGGGCGCTGTTGTGCGTTGTAGTTTTGCTTCGTACAATGAGAAACAAGCAACACTTATAGCAGCTGCTGCTGCCAATTGCTTTGTTTTCAGGCGGAACTGAAGTTAGAAATAGAGAAACTGATAACTCCGCGAAATCGGGGAACACTATTTAGTGTTCTAATACATTTGTAGGAACCACGCATCCGGCGGTATACCACCCTAACCAAAGACACTGGAAGTCAGCATACGATTTTAACATTTTCTTTTTTCGAGGCTATAACTTGGTTGACCAGGAACTAGTCCTTCATTCCACTCATATCGGCATGATTGGTAATAAACAAGCGGATGAATTGGCTAAACGTGCACGTGAACAGGGAGCAAAATGCACCACCCCGCTCTTTAGCAATGATCTCAGAAACCCATTACGAAAGCTTCCGGCGATATCATCTGCGTCATAGTTGGATCCAGATTCCAAAAGGTCGATTATTTATGTGCCATTATTCCTGTAATAGAATCCGGTGTGTATGCGAAGATACCGGGAAGCGCAGAAACGTTATTTCACCGCCTTGGCATGGCTGTAGCCTACAGAAAGCACTTTCTCTTAAAATTAATCATGCAAGCTCCGCGTCGTGTGGGTGTGCAGTGGCGTAAGAGCACGTAGTTAACGAGTTGGTGGACCACCCCTGTATGGCCTGCAAATGCTGAAGTTGACCTACAAACCTAAGGCTGTGAGCAACCATCCATTACACTTGGAACAGTCATTGCACCAAGGCCAGTTAGTGGCCTTCAAAGGAAAGCATTGAGTGTAATGACTGCAATCACGCTTTCTCTCCAGCATTTTGAGCAAGTTTATGACAAGCCAACCGCGTAAATTCGGGAAGTATTTATCTAAACGAGACATCCCGTGTCAATCAAATGGAAATACCGGCTAGTATCATTCAGGACATCCGTACTATCGTTACTCACTCTAGTAGAGCTGCTAATGAAAAACGCATTGTACTGTTTCTTTTACGCTTTAACGCGTTTAATTATCCTGATTTTTTCTATGATTTATTGAATCAGTGCTGAATTGGTTGATTCTTTTTTGTCCCTTTTATTCAGAATCGGTATTTTGAGTGGTTGTCAGACTATGCCAGTAATGCTATATTGTTTGTTGCATAACAATAAAGTAGCCGTGACGCATCGTGCACGTACACGCTCGTCTTTTTCAGTGGAAGCCACTGTTTTTTTGTGTTGTTGGAATATTCTATGCAAAAATAGAGTATATTTTTATATTCGTGCTTTCTGCAGATGTGGATGGCACTGTGCTGAGTGATGTGACCACCCACACCGACTTGCAAATACTTCCTTTGCCGTAGTATCATTTTGTTTCGAGCTACTTATTTACTTTTTCTCAATATGTTCAGTCCGAAATGTTCGAATGTACAGTTCCTAATTGTTTTTCCCAACTTGGAGTCATATATAACTTGCGTGCCCATGTGCATGAAGCGGCCTAGAGTATTTGTAAATAAAAATTTAAATAATTATCTTAGCAGAGCCGTAGGTAACACATCATTGCTGCTACATCGCGATATGCCGCGGCAAAAGACAACACGTGCCAGAGACCTGCTTGGGCGAACTGGTAACCTGGCATGCTAACAATCGGTGCTGTCTCTACGTATATCTGCACATCGTCCCAAACACTGCCGGAAAAAAAGAAAGAGGCACGAAAGAAAGGCAGTTGCCTAAAATGTTGCCACTCTCGACGTGTCATTTGCTCAGTTTTCGAAAAAAGCTGACAAGATGCCTCAGAGTTGAAACCATTCTTGGAAACATACCAGGGAACATAGACGACAGCTGCTGGGAAATGGCAGGGTCACACAACAATGATCATGACATGTGACAACCTCGCTGGTGTGACTGAGAGCGCTCATTGACCAGCACATTGTGATACAAAGTGCTCGGCCACAATGACCCCTTCCCGTTCCGGTGGGGTTAGTTTCGCAAAGATTTGAAAAAGGTTGGTGAGCGAGGGGGAACATCGCGATTGTTTCCACATCAGCAGCTTAGCTGCCTTCAAATCCGCTGCGGCCGCTCGTTGCCGTCTATTAAAACACATATACATGAAAAAAAAAGAAAGAAAAGGGGAAAAAACCTTTTTCCACATCGGAAATGCCCCTCATGTGGCTGCCGCAAAAAACGCGACTGGGAGTCTAGGTGGTATGTCTTGACCCCTCCGACCACGCGTGTTCCTTTAGTCGCGGTTGGCGCATCGCGTTGCCTGTTTCTTCTGGTATAGGCAGCGAACAATACACTGGGCCACACTTAGCGTCTCTGTCAGCTGCTTTTTATTGTTCACGTTTATTGCGCTTTGCGTGCAAATTGGCAAGGTCGCTTGCCCCTGTTCACTCCATTCCAACACATCCGACTGCACGCACTTCCCTTTTCTAAGACCATTGTTGATGGCAAATGAATTGATAAGAACACGTGTGTGAACAGGGCAGGCGATACGTCAAGAACCGCGTGACAATAAAAATGATATGTAGGAAAATCAATAACAGGGAAAAACTGAAGAGAACTGATCAACTCTGCCAAGTTTTAATTCATTAGCAATACCAAAGTTAAACCGTTGACGACGCTAAAAGAGCCGGTGGGTTAAACTAAGGAAAAAAAAAACATGCTCGGGTTTGACGTGCCAAAACCGCGATCTGATCATGAGGCACGCCTTAGGGGAGGGGGGGGGGGACTTCGGAATAAATTGAAACACATGGTGGTCTTAAACGCGCACCCAATGCACGGCCCACGGGTGTTCTTGTATTTCATGCATTTCACCGCAGCCGAGATGCGACCCCCGCGGCCGTGATTTGAGCCCGCGACCTATTGGAGCGAGTTGTCCCGCGCAAAAATTCATTCTTCTGTTCAGACACAAAGTAACATTGTTCTGACCCTACGCAGCATCGGTTCCAATGTTTCATCAGTAGTAGTATTTAGCATAAGCGTAATAAATCATTAGCACAATGGTGTAGATTATGGATGGATGGATGTAAAACTTTAATGAACGTCCTGAGGTACGCGACTCAGCGCGCAGCGGGCCGCTCCCACGTTGGGACAGTCAGGCCAGGTGTAGCGTATGTCATAATTAAATATGTTTCAACATATTAGGACTGAGTGATCACGCTGTAGTAGTTTTTCTAGAAAACCTCGGGCAATCTGCAGACGGTATAGTAATATGTAGATCATTTTAACGAGGATTGCTGAGCCTACGTGTTGCTGATCTTGCAAAAAAGCACAATGCAAGTTTTCATCCGTCGGGGAGGCCTTCGCGCGCTGCTGCTGTGGCGAGGAAGAAAATGGTTTCGCGCTGCAATAAGATCCTTTATTGTGTGAAGGGTGGAAGACATCCGTGGCGCAACGCAGCCCAAAGAATAGAAATAATAGAAAAAGACATTTCGACTCCCACACGGGGCACTTGTTCACAGGTACCCGCCGTGGTTGCTCAGTGGCTATGGTGTTGGGCTGCTGAGCACGAGATCGCGGGATCGAATCCCGGCCACGGCGGCCGCATTTGGATGGGGGTGAAATGCGAAAACACCCGTGTATTTAGATTTAGGTGCACGTTAAAGAACCCCAGGTGGTCCAAATTTCCGGAGTCCCCCACTACGGCGTGCCTCATAATCAGAATTGGTTTTGGCACGTAAAACCCCACAATTTAATTTTTTTTCACTTGTTCACAGGTAAAAACGAAAAACAAATGTCTTGGTAGTTCGCTGAAATACGCTTGAACACGTGACGCAGGCATTGCGCATACACTGACGGCAGATTGCCATCGCTCCCTTTCAAAGTGTGTGGTGTAGTCTGAATCACGAGCGACTCGAGATGGCAAATGTAACTTATGGCAAACCACATGTACACTTTCCCGTCACCTCATCTGGCGACTTCTCTTCCTTCTCCACTAGCTCCGAAAGGAAACGAATTTTCGTCAGCTGTAAGAATATGATGTACCCTGTTCCTTTACTTCCATCAATAATGTGTATGTGGAAGTGGATAAGTCTCAGTGGTTTCTTGCAGGATCTATGTCATCAGGGAGTAATTCATCAATCAGGCAATGAAAGGAAGCGCGGTTGAGTCCTCTGAAAAGTAGGAATGTCAGCATTCACAGAATCTCTCTTTAGGACCACACCAGTTAACAGGCGTGGTTCAGTGCCGAACACCACCGAGTGGAAATTCAAGGAAAGACAATCCGTGCTGCTCGTGTCGAGCACTTTGCACCGCAAAGGTCACAAAAAGAACGACTCTCAATATTGGATATGGGCATGCCCGAGAAAAGTATTTTTGAAAGAAATTCCTCTGCACCGCAGTATAGTAGAGAGAAGTATTGTTCCCATTCAAAAGCTGCGCCTTTACCAAGCCCGAGAGCGCGCACATCCTTCTAGAGATATTCCAGCAGAGTTTGACAACAACAAAATTTTTCTTTGTGTCAAGATATGGTGTGGAGGGAACCGTGATGACCTCCTGTCATTTCCGACTTCTGGGAAAGCCTTTGTACTTGTGCTTCCTGCTTTTCGGGAGCTCGCTTACAGGAAGAAACGTGGTCTAGGGACGAGAACTTTCTTGGTTGAAAAACCGCCTGGGTAGGGCAGCCGGCTTAGAGGTTTTTGCGAATTTTCTATTCCCTTCCTCAAAAAAGTCACGTCAGGACAATTTGATGGGACAGACAAAGATGAGACTGAACAGCGCAGCCTCTCCGAATGATCTTCGTATCAAGTGTACGCTGTTGAAGTCAGTGTCCTGTTGCATCCGCGAAGAGCTAAGGCTGCACGCTATGAAATAACGAACGCTCCAAACGGCGGCGGGTTGTTTTTTAGCCCACTATCATTTACCTTGAGAAATTCTACATTTCAGTTGAAACAAGAAACAGTGTCGCATGTGGTTTCCTTGGCTTCGTAATCGGTCTGCTTCATATCGTTGCGACTAATAAAGGTTCGGCAGAAGGCGACAGCCTGCTGCACATTTGGTAATACATGAAGTTGTACAATCGGGGCCAGACTTCTTTCAAGACACAACAAGCAGCAATGGGAAGTGCACGTGTGACACCAAGGCGACATCCTGAACGCCACCTATGAACACTTATCGTAGTATCTTAAAGTGCAACATGTTAGTGCACGCACTAGGCCGCACTTTTAGTCGGCGAGATGGAGCAGCCGTGGCTTCAGGGAAGCGTGCTCGTCTCGCACTCGGGAACCAAAGTTCGATTCCTAGTCAGACCGAAATCTACTAAATTTTCTTTCAAAGCCGCAAATTTACTTCGGCTATAGGAACCTCCCTGAGAAATGTGACGTCAATCCGAGCATTTGTTGTCGTGATTTTGCTATTTGCGGCGTCGGTCATTTTTCTTCACGGCGCAGTTTCGCCATCGTCACCGCCAAGGGCGCCGCCAACGTAGACAGCTAAGGCTTTCGCCCTAATAACATTTGCTCATATCCTTTATCTAAATTCTGCGTCACCTCTATATGTCGTGTGCTAAATTGATTCGCTCGTGGACGAAGTGTGTCTCTAGTTGACTGGTGCTTTCCCGTCTCCTGCTGATTTTCAGTTTTTTCGCTGTTTAGCTACGGGACTTCGGTCCCCCGCCGGCAGTGATGAACGTCGACACTGCCCGGTTCTCTCCTGACCTGACCTCGCGTTCTGCGGTGCCGTCGCGGAAGCGTAACAGTGAAATGGACGATGCTGCCAGTGACAGCACAGAACTCTACTCGGCCAGCGGAGAAGACTCCGAAGACGGCTTCGAATCCGTACGAAGCCGCAAGGCGAAGCGGAGGAGCCTCAGGACACCTTCGCCTTCATGTACATCTACAGTGCAGAACATGAGCCGTCCTCGAGCCCCCGCCATACTCTTCATGCTGGTGGTTTCCTCGGACAATCTGCGGCATCTGAATAGGCAAGCTGTCTCCGCCTTCCTTGAAAGATTAGTTCCCAATGAAATCACCGACATAAGAATTAACACTCGCAAGAACATTCTCGCCGTAGATGTCGTGCATGCAACCGCGTTTGACATCTTGCGTACAGTAACCGATCTGAACGGGATCAAAGTGCGCTCCCACATTCCTGTCGACAAGGATACAGCAACAGGCGTCATCTATGACGTAGATGTAGCAATACCGAATGAAGACTTGCCTATCCTAGTCAAGACAGCCACTCCTGATAGTACCATCATCCAGGTATCTCGGATTGGCAATTCACGGTGTGTGAAGATAGTCTTCAAGGGCGACACCATCCCATCTAATGTCAAGGTTGGCCATTTTCGCCACCCCGTGAAGCCGTTTATTCCGAAACCTCTGCAGTGCCACAGGTGCCTTCGGTTGGGTCACGTCAGAGGTGTTTGTAATCACGCTGCAGTATGTGCACGCTGCGCTGGGTTCCACACCACGGAATCCTGCCAAGCAACTGAATTTTAGTGCCGAAACTGCAAGGGATCTCATGAAGCCACATCGAGAGCCTGCACCCGAATCAAGAAGGAGTGGAGTATTCTTAAGGAGATGGTAAGGGAAGGCTCTACGCACCGGGAAGCAGCCGTTTCTGTGAAAAAACGACGCTCCCGCCGCCACCGCAGACGTTCCCCAAAGAGCGCGAAAAACCCCCCACAGCGCCAATCTAGTCCAGCAGCGTCATCATCTCGAATTGAGAAACAGCAGTCCATGCGCGAGACCAGACGCAACGTATTGATTGACAAAGAAGCCCAGAAAAGTTCTTATGACGTTGCCTGGCCTGCACTGCCAAATGCACGCCCACCTGCTAAGCTTGAGCGACGTACGTCTCCTTCATCGAACGTACCTCTTGCTTCCGACAAGTTGCCTGAACAGGACGTGCAGGTGGTTATTCTGCTGAACTCATTAATAGCTGCGATTCGCACACTTTTGGGAACTACACAAACTTCGACTGCTCGATGCGCTTTACAAGTACTGGATGCTTTCGCTCCTGTACTTGAAAGCTTACATTAGAAACATGGCTCGCCCACTTCTGCAGAGGCGACCTTTTCAAGAAGACGTCAAGAATGCCTCAATTCTTCAGTGGAATGCGAGAGGCCTGATATCACGTATTTCTGATTTTCGCCAATTTGTATATGTCAATCGGTTTCCGGTGCTAGTCATCTGTGAACCAAACGTGAAAAATATCCTCAGATTATCAGGATACGAAGCTTTTACCTCCGCCACGTGTGACAAAATCAGCAAGGTCCTCGTTTATGTTCGCAAAGAGCTCACCTACGTGGCCCACGCCATGCCTCCTCATGACGACAACCAGTATGTGTGCCTTAGCATAAAGAAGAAGAGTCTCTCCTTCACACTCGTCGCAGGCTACATTTCCCCATCAAGCTGTTTAGACTACACAAGGCTCGGAAATGTTTTGACATCGACCTCCAGTCCTTGGATCATCACAGGAGATTTTAATGCCCATCACCCACTATGGGGAAGTATACAAGAACCAATTCAAGAGGTCAGACTCTTGTATCTTTTGCTTCGGACAATGACCTCTGCCTTTTGAACGACGGCAGTCCAACATTCTTGAAAGGGTCGTCGTATAGCAGCTGCCTAGACCTTACTTTGGTGTCGCGATGCCTTACTTCGAGCGTCCACTGGTTTACTGACTTGGAAACGCGCGGAAGTGATCATATTCCTACTTACGTTGCCATCAAAGGTCTAAGCAATATGTTTTCCCCTATGGTCTCTCGAACAATTGATTGGCCCGCATTTCAAGCCTCGGTGAACGCCGAATGCCAGAGAGGCCTTGCACGTAGCATAGAGCTTGTGATTGCGGACGCGATGCATGCTGCAACGCGCTGTTTCTCATGGTCACCTGCTCGCTCTGACTTCGACATTGAATTAGAAAGGCTTCGCGCAGTACGTCGGCGTGCCGAAAAGAGATACAGACGCACGAAGTCGATTCTAGACCTTAGTGAGGCCAGGCGCACGCAGAAGAAAATACGTCGTCGCATGGACAAATTAGACAACGAACGATGGCATTCATTCTGTAACTCGTTGGACCCCCGCAAAGCACTCTCTCGCGTATGGCGAACTCTCCAGGGCCTTCGCTCTTCTCCTCAGCAACGCCACCCCTTTAAGGCACTGGCGCTCCACCAAGGCTGTCGAGAAGTGGATGTTGGAGAAGACTTTTGTGCGGAAATTGCAAGCGGCAGAACGCTACAAAAGGATCTGGAATTGTACGAAGTTCCCCTCATGCAAGTTTCGGCAATGGACGAACTTTTCTCCATGGAAGAAATGGAGGCTGCTTTAGCCATTTGCAGGCGTTCCTTTTCGCCCGGACCCGACAACGTAACATATGCTGCTCTCCGCCACCTTGATCATGAAGCACGAGAGATCCTGCTGCATCATCTCAATGTCTCATGGAGTGATGGTGGTGTTCCCCCTGAGTGGAAGCGTAGCCGTCTTGTACCAATCCTAAAGCAAGGCAAGTCGCCCCTTGAACTGAAATCCTATCGGCCTATTGCTCTCGCCAGCTGCGTTCGCAAGTTGATGGAAAGGATGATCCTCACGCGCCTCGAGTGGTTTCTTGAACATTACAATGTTTATCCAGACGTGATGACAGGTTTTCGACGTGGTCGTTCGTCGGTTGACAACGTCATTGATCTCGTGTCGTCGATTCAACAACAAAAATCATCGAAACGCATCTCGGTAGCGCTATTTTTAGACGTGAGGGGTGCTTATGATAATGTCTCCCATGAAGCAATTCTTGACGCGCTTGTGGCAGCTGAAATCGGAGGCCGCACTTTTCGGTGGATTCGTAGCTACCAGACCCAAAGGAGCTTCTTTGTAGTCACTGAAGATGGTCAAACTACCGACCACTATACCAACCGTGGGGTTCCACAAGGTGGCGTTTTGAGCCCAGTTTTGTTCAACCTGGCTCTGATTGGGCTGGCGGAATCCTTGCCACAGCCTGTCAGTCTATCAATTTACGCAGATGACATCTGCATCTGGGCTTCTGGAGTAACTCGCCCGCAAGTTCGCGCAAGGTTACAAAAGGCTGCAACGATGACGTCTGCTTATCTTCAGAGACAAGGTCTCGGCGTTTCAACAGAAAAATGCGCGTTAGTCGCCTTCACGCGAAAATTGATGGCCGAATATCCTGTGTCTATTAATGGCCAGCCTATTTTGTACAAAAAGAACCCTCGGTTTTTAGGGATCACTGTTGACCGCGACCTCTCCTGGAGCCCCCATGTATCCTACCTAAGGAAAAGACTCCTCTCGATCAGTCACCTCTTCAAAGCCATCGCCGGAAAAGCATGGGGACCGTCGGTGCGTTCTATGCTGCAACTATACAAAGCGCTTTTTATGGGTTTCTTGCGCTACAGCACCCCGGTGTTGTCAAGCGCCCGGAGAACTAACCTCAGAGTGCTTGAGAGCATGCAAGCTCAAGCACTTAGAACGTGTCTTGGCATACCGCGATGCGCCTCAACAGCTGCAACAATTGCCATCGCCAGGGAACATCCCATCAGAACGCATGTCGCCACAGACACCCTTCGAAATCATCTTCGGCACCTTTCCCGACTACAGTCTCAACGCCTTGCTTCTCTCTCGGAAAGTAGGCCAGATGCAACTTTTTCGGGCACTGTAACCTCCTATCGATCTTCTCTTCCATCGGACTTCACGCCTGCCGCAATACCACCTTGTCCTTTGTGGTGTCTCCGGCAGCCACAAGTGCGGCTCTCCATGTCAGGAGTTACAAAGAAGTCCGACTTGCCAACTTGTGCCCTGAATCAAGCTGCTCTACATGTGCTGCATGATTCCTACTTTGATCGAATTCACATTTATACAGATGGCTCTTCGACTCTGACCAGCTCTACTGGTGCGGTAGTTATTCCGTCGGCATCATTCTGCAAGAAGTTCAAGATCAGCCACGTCACAACATCGACAGGGTCTGAACTTGCCGCCCTCCGTAGCGCAGTGCTTTATGTGCACGAACAATCACCAAATAATTGGGCTATATTCTGTGACTCAAAGGCAGCCCTACAGTCACTTTTATCAGCTCTGCGCCGCAGCCCACATGAACAATTGGTAGCAGAGATACGAGTACGCTACCATCAAGCGGTGGTCAGAGGCCACGACATTGTATTTCAGTGGCTACCTGGGCACTGCAACATCACTGGCAATGAATGTGCCGACAAAGCTGCCCGTGAAGCACATGACGAATATGAAAGAATCCCCATACCATTGTCAAGAACGGACGCAGCGCGGCACCTCAGCAGTCTTGCCCATACTATAACTCTAAGAAAATGGCATACACCAGAGTTTACTAACCGGCGCCTATATGCCATGGACCCACAGATGCAATTACGACTTTTACCCGGTTTTAAACGACGTGAAGAAACCTTACTGTGCCGCCTGCGATTAGGAGTTTCTTTTACGAACTCCTATTCATTCCTAATTGGAATGGCGGACAGTGCGAACTGCAGCACATGTGGTGTTAAGGAAACCACCAGACATCTCTTATGTGACTGCCCTAGATACGTAGAAGAGAGGATTGCCCTTCGGACTGCTTTGGGGCACTTAGCCGACAGGCCTTTTACGGAGGAGAAGATCTTGGGCCCGTGGCCTCGTGCGTCTTCTATGTACATGGGCTACAAAGGCGCTGCTGCGCTTTTTGAAGTGCACAAGCCTACATGACCGCCTGTGATGAAACTTAACCATGAACGCTTGACTGTAAATGTGTGAGGTGTGAACTGTGAACTTCTCTCTTCCTTCTCCTCTTTCAATCCCTTCTCCCCCTTCCCCAGTGCAGGGTAGCCTACCGGGATCAGCCTGGTTAACCTCCCTGCCTTTCCCTTATGACTTCTCTCTCTCTCTCTCTCTCTGATTCGCTCGTAATCCGCCGTCACAGCGGTGGAATGGCTTGTGATTTTTGTTTTATTTCTTTCTCGTAAATCTTGCAGCCAGTGGCTAACGTGTTGGTGTACTTTTTGCCAATCAGCGAAATAAAAAAAAAGACAAAAAAAAAACAAGACGACTTTATTGGTTGTTGACTAAAGCTATGCTCACTAATTGTGAGTTCTGACAAGAAAATGTACGATGCGTATGGGATTGGCATCCCGGTAAATATGTTGTGAAGGCGCACTGACGTCTGGCCAAAAGGACGACCATCAAAAAATAAAAAGACGCGGCGTCACGCTTCGCGAAGTGTTTTCTTCGTATTTCGGCCGTTCTTGCTAAGTAACCGTAGTCGAAACTTCCTAAGTACAGTGTTTGTCGATTTAAAAAAACAATGTCGTCACTTTTTAACCAATAAAGAAATTAATTACGCCTGAGTGGGTGCAGCTAGATGGCCTCAAATCACTTAGTTTTGACGAAAGGGGACAGGAAGTGGCAGCCAGATACCCTGATCCCACGAAACCCAAGAAGATTCGCAGTCTTCAAAGACCTTGTCTTGCAGAAAAGTTTGATGAAAATTGGAAGTGTTGCAAACTACTCTTTTAAGTGAGATCAGGATGCCTGGGAGCAAGATAGCGCGGAAACCATAGAGCATACACGTTCTGTTAGCGAGTCACTGTAGCAAACCAGAGGTCAATCCGGAAGTAACCTTGCTCGAGAGGCAATATGACTTTAAGGTCACCACGCGTCTGAAATGAATCAGAAGTCCTGTTATGAGGCGTGAATTATGATCAGATCACGGATTTGGCTCATAAAAAGCGCGAGAGAATATTTTTTTACTTCTTAGCCATCGGCTGTTTTAGCGTCATCAACAGTTTTACTTTGGTATTGCTAATGAATTAAAAATTGACGGAGTTCATCAGTTTTCTTAAGTTTTTCCTTATCTTTCTTTTTCTGCCTATCATTTTTGCTACCATGTGGCTCAAATGCCTGCGCGTGTATTTGCGGTTGTCACGCAGTTTTTGACGTATAACCTGCCCTGTTCACACGTGTCTTTATAAATTAATTTACAAGCCATCAACAGTGCTCTTAGAAAAGGGAAGTGGGTGCAGTTGGATGTATTGAAATGGTGTGAACCGGTGCAAGCGACGTTGCCAATTTTCATGTAAAGCGCAATAAACGCGAACAATAAAAAGCAGCTGGAAGAGAGGCTAGGTGTGGCCCCATGTATTCTTTACTAGCCTATAGCAGACGAAACAGGCCACGCGATGCGTCAACCGCGACTAAAGGAGCACGCATAGCCGGAAGGGTCAAGCCACACCAGATAGACACTCAGTTAATTTCGCATTTCTTTTTTTTTTGCTATATAAAGGTGTTAGAGTAGACGGCACTAAGCGGCGTCAGGGGATTTGAAGGCTGCTACGCTGCTCAAGTGAAAAACAATCACGAAGTTTCCGAACCCCACCGAAACGGGGTGGGGCATTGCCGCCGAGCACTTTGTATCACAATGTGCTGGTCAATGAGCGCAATCCGTCACACCAGCCAGGTTGTCACAAACCATGATCTTCGGTATGTGGCGCTGCACATTTCCCAGCAGCTGTTGCGCCTCTTTTACCTGGTAGGTTTCCAAGAATAGTTTCGACTCTAAGGTTTGTAGTCCATTGTTCTGCGAAGGTTGGGCCCCTGACGTCATATGACGGGGATGGCAACATTTTAGGCAGCTGTCTGTCTTACGTGCCGCTTTTTCGTACCGCTCTCATACCACTCAAAGTGCCAATTATGTATACAAGCGACAAAAAAATCAACCAATTCAGCACTGATTCAATGACTCATAGAAAAAAATGTGAATAATTAAACGTGTTACAGCGTGGGAAACGTGTTACAGAGTGCATTTTTCATCACAAGTTCTACTAGAGTGACGCTTCTGGTACTTCAAGTATTTGTCGTTGCTTGGATTTGTGAAGTTGTAAAAGAAAAGCACCAGAAATTTCCAGCAGGTTACCTTTCGTAGGCTGGCCAGAGCTGCCAATCGCACTTCTATGCGGAGTGCTGTAACGCTTTTCTGTCGGGCATATTTTAAAGAAATAAATGTAAATAAGGTTGGTCATGCACTTTTGGTGTGGGTTTGAAACTATTGTCGCATACTCCAAGATTGACCGAATTAGTGTTCGTATGCACTGTTATTTTCACTTAGGGAGAAAGCACTAGCTAGCTTTGTCTTTAATAAATCTAGTTGCTGAAATGCTCGTGTGCAAATTTGATACCAGTTTAAAGACAGCGTTAAGGTGATCCTCTAATATTTTAGTGTTCGCCGGTTTCATGTCAGTAACAGATAGTGTCTCTAAATGTGAAATGATGTCTACTGCACATTGTTATAACAGGATTAACTTGCATCTCATAATGGTCGCACCAGTTGACGATTTCACCTATGGATTAGTTAAACTTTGCTAACTGGAGTGTAAATACACAATTGTCTGCACAGAACCTCATTATCACTACAGGTTCCATTATACAACAATAATCGTCATTAACGTACTTAAGGAACTGCGATGGTCCGAGCACAGACCCATGTAGTTCAGTAGAAAACGCACTCACGCGGTCCAATTAAGCGTTGCAACTAGCGTAGTGAGTGCGATTAGAAAAATGCGCCGAAATACAAGACGCCGTTTTTGAGTTTGGTTAAGCATCTTAAGTTTTCCTTTTTATTAATAAAAACTACTGAGGGCATTGCAGATATGTTAGAAAAATTTATAAACTGCATCTGTGTGAAGTTGAGAATCAATAGTTATAGCAAAGTCACGAGCAATTCCAAAAGCTGGGCTATGGTCGAAAGTCCCATTTTGAAATTGTCTGATGGTATGAAGCAAGTTATATTCTAAGTAACTCATGAAACCCTAATTTATGACGTGCGCAATTATCTGGCAGCAGATGCTAGTTAAAGATATCGGTCTGTGTGTTTCTATAGCCGTTTGTTTTCGCTTCATACACAGGCATTATTTTCGAAAGCCAGTCAGCAGGATGCACTACTGATTCCAGCGATAAAGCGAATATTTTGTGCAGAAGAGGGGACGACCGAGTCGCGTAGCGTTTAGGAAATGTAATAGACATTTTGTCCGGGTCACGTGATTTTTTGACATCGAGTTTTACAAGCAGGTTAGGAGGTCCAGCTGTCATTAAGGTAAGCTGTGACATCTTTAATTTTACGTGTCAGTGTTATATCTGTAGGGTGCGCGTGCGTGTGCGAAATTGATTGAAAGTGTGTTAAAAGAATTTACCATAGTACGGGGCTCTCCAATGGTACTACTCGAAACTTCTTTTTGATGCACAATGCCTGTCTTGTTTGGATTAATACTTCCAGAATTTACGCAGTTGATTTGTCATAAACTCGGTAAAAATGTTGGAGAAAACGTTCTCTCTTTTATACTTCGCACTGAAAGCTTTTCTTTGAGTGCCACTAACTGGCCATGCTGCAAGGACTGTTACAAGTGGCAATGGATGGTCACTTTGAGGCCTAGGTTTGAAGGTGAATTGTAGCCTTTGCTGTTCATATAGGGGTGCTCCAACAACACGTGAACTACGTCATCGTACGCCACTGGACACACACACGATCCGGAGGTTGCAGGAATAATATTATCGAGGAAGCGCTTTGTGCAGGCTACAGCAAGGCCAAGGCGGTGAAATAAGGTTGCGCACTTCACGGTATCTTCGCATATAACGCGGATTTTATTCCAGGCATAACGGCATATAAAATCGTCCTTTGTGGCTGCTGATAGAACTATGAGGCAGATGATCTCGTTGAGGTCTTTCGTAATGTGTTTCTGAGATGGTTGCTAAAGAGCGGGGTGGCCTATTTTTCTCCTTGTTTACGCGCACGTTTAGCCAATTAGTCCTCTCGTTTATTACCAATCAAGTCGATATGAGTGGCATTAAGGACTAGGTCCTGGTCAACGAAGTATTAGTGTCGAAAAAAGGAAATGTTAGAATCGCATGCTGATTTCCAGTGTCTCAATAAATAGACAACTTTTTTTCGTTAGGTAGATAGATCAGCGGATGCGTGGTTTCTACACCTGTATTAGAACACTAAATAGCTGTGCCCGAATTCGCGGAGTTATCAGTTTCGCTATTTCTATCTACAGTGCAGCCTTAAAACAAAGCAACTGGCAGCAGCTGCGCCTATAAGCTTTGCTTGTGTCTGTTTGTAAGAAGCAAAACTACAACTTACAACAACGCAGAACGACTTGCATCATGCCGCTTGACTATCCAAGAGACGGCTCGCTAAATAGCAAAGCATCCTTAAAGACCAGTTTAATTGTATTTTTGCCTGCATTCTGATCCTTCGGGTTATGTTTTGTTTGGTGCAATGTTGACCGAGGGCCCTCGAAGTCGGCAGCTGCCCAGCGTGTTACTAGTACTAGGCGAAGTTTTAAAGGACAAAGTGAAGTTTGCGCTCGTGTAAGCATACAAAGCTGTGAAAGAAATGATTTGCACTTTGAGACCAAACAGCACGAGCGACTCTTCTTACGCACATCTGAGTCGTAGCTACGCTTTCCCATCAGTGGTTGGTCAACATAGTCATTTCAAAAAAATATATTCCATTTCTTTTCTATTCTACTTTCTTAGTCCTTGAGGAATGCAAGGAAAAAGTCCAGCGGGGACGAGAGAAATATAGGGATCGGAAAGATGGCGATAATAAGAAATATAATTTTTTTTAAGTTGAGCCAAGGCATAGCCGAGCATTTTGAACTCGGAGCATATGAGATGCTTTTTACGGAGGCGTAGGGTGTGTAGCAGCAGTGTGCAGTTTTTACAGTGAAGCTGTATATGGCTAGGTTCTGGCGGATCGCGGACATAACGACGCGTAGAACAACCGATTTCATCTGCACGTGCGTGGTGGTTTCCCGCCAGTTCTGCTTTAGCACAGGTGTCAAAACTGATGATGGATGCCAAAAGAACTTCTTGGGCAAGTTGGTGCTGAGATTTCCTAGGTATACTTGAATGTGGCGCGAAATACATTCCCTGAAACTGGGACAGAAAAGAGGAGACAGTGAAGTGATGATGGATGGCCCATTGTTATATCCCTCGTCACCGCCGATACCTCTTTTACAGGTGTCGCGATACCCTGTCGAGGCACGTCCCACAAATCGTTGTGTCCCTTTGTCTCGTGGCGTAGAGATCGAGCGAGCGCTGTTATCAGCAGTTGCCTTTTGGACTCGCTATGGGACGGACGCTCGTTTAACCACATCTTCCAGGGTCCTGACGTCAGGATCCTGACGATGCCGTGCGGTGTGCCGCGGCTATGAACACTGTGGCCGATACGCTTGTCTACAACGATGGGTCGAGCTCGGCGCAGCAAACGCACTACTTGTCCATCGCGCCGGGCAAAAACAAGACGACGGTGTCCTTGCTCTTTGACGAACATGCCGAAAATGCTCAATATAGTCGATAATGGTAATACATATATATACTGTAGCAATATTCACTATAGCAGACCCACCATAGCCATAGCATCGCTAGGTTCTCTCTTCGCAGTAGTGGAAGGGCTCTGAGTTTCTTTCCGTCTCACTACATCTTTGTGAATTGTTTCCCTTTTCTACGACTTTGTGTACAAGAGAATATCTGTTTTCACGGGATACACCATGCTTCTCCTGCTCCAAAAATGTATTATTCTCAGCCTCCGCCAGTTAATTCTTTCTCTGCCGGAACACGTAGAGTCACTCGTTACTTTCAGGACGATCACCACGTCACTTGTTCAAGAACCAAAAGTGTGGCGCCGTTATCATTTGAAAAAGTTTAGGTGTTTGCGTTTGCAGAAGATCGGAGTTCTTTTATGTGGACTTCTGCTGAGATGCACGTTAGAGCGTATGCAAAGATGCGATAAAAGTTTATCATCCCTGAAGAAATCTTTGCTGAATTGATGCGCCGACAAGTAACCATTTTTCTCCGTATTATTTTATATACTGCGAAGGCCTCTCGCGTCGCTACCACGAAATCACCAATTTGAGTTTATCACAAAACTTGAAATATTCAAACATGGCACTCAATAAACGAAAATAATTTTTAGATAACGACTTTATCACGTTATTTCTTTTCGTGCTCTGTACGCGGCACAATTACTTTTGGACACGCCCCGGTGGCTTAGAGGCTATGGGGTCGCGCTGATAAGCACGAGGTCACCTGGTCAAATCACGGCCACATTTCGGTGGGGGCGAAATGCAAAAAGGCCTGTGTCTCGTGCATTGGGGCCCGTTAAATATCCCCTGGTGCTCAGAATTAATCCGGAGTCCCCCACTACGGCGTGCTTCATAATCAAATTGTGCTTTTCGCACGTAAAACTTCAGAATTCAGTAACATTTAGTTTACTTCAAGTACGTTCGAGGCGCCTGCTCATACGCGAGCATGTCGCTTACTAGAACGCTGCCGTCTCAGCACGGAAGCGCAAGCTCCAGCACGTGTTCCACACCCACGTTTCTGAATGGCATGCTAATGCCCTGCATCGTGGATGGGTGTTCGCCTTATTACGGAGCTTTAAATTGTTGAGCGTAAGTGGTATGCGTACACGGCAAATAGAGGCTGCTGCACTGCGCATGCCCATAACTCAATGGGTCTCGTTACTGCCGCCGTAAAAGAGAGTTTCCGGGAAGCGAACTCAGACAAGGGTAGCCAAGGCATGCTCATGTTTAACTTCATACTGATGCCACGTGGGCGCCCAGACGAATAAAAAAAATGACAGGCTTTCACAAAATAACAATAGCAGTCAAACACGCCAACGCCGTCCCATTCTTCAGTCTCGTTGTCGCATTCATTCTCTGGGAAGTGAAGAGGACGACCCGCGGATCACAACGAATCCGGTAGGAATTCACTTCCGAAGCGAACACGTTGTACAAGACGCGAAAATTTCTAACCGGGTCGATTTATTCGTGTCAACAGAAACATATGGCGTGCAATGAGTAATTTTGTATTTGTAATTTATTTACGAGCTTTATATTTTAAGAAATGCAAGCGCCACATGAAATGACCTGTTGCCAGCGCAGAGAGTGGCGCGACTTTAGTTCGAGTATGCTTTTCTGCTTGGGTACGCAAGCGCAGATGCACCGAAGCGCTAGGGTGCCCTGACGCTATGGCAGCATTTTAAAGCTCTCTATTTCTGCGTTAAGAATAACGTCGCTTTCTTTCTGGCTTTCGTCTGAGTAGCGAGCGGTACCCAGCATAAATAGTGGCATGGGTCAACGCCGTAAAGCGGCTGAATCCCTTACGATAACCAAGCATTTTACATTGAGGAGTATGTAATACTAAGGCCGCAGCGCCGGAACGACAAATTACAGCAGAACGCAAACCTGACACTAAATATTTGTGGTAAAAGATAAAAAGGTTTGTCCTGCGCAGTCAAGAAAGACGAAGAAAATAAGATTGGAATGTGGGCAGGGTACAGATCGTAGCAGGATTTCTTTTGTACCGTCAAGAAAAGACAAGCCATCTTACCACCCCCTTCTTCTAGCCTCCTTATGCCTACCGGCTCTCTTGCACCTTCAACTGCAGACATGACAGGTGTAGGCTGTCCCCCCCCCCCCCTTTTCATTCATTACGGCGTCGCTTCCCCTCTTTCGTGACTCAAACAGGCCGGCTTCGTTGCTCCCAACATAACAAACCACGTGACCGTTTTGCACTCTCACCACATTCGCCGCAACACGTTCCAGCCAATAGAACAGCTCGTATCGTGACCCCTCTCTCTTTTCTCTCCGCTAATGGCACCTCTCAATCACGACGGTCGTGTTGAACTGAGTGAGAACCTTCCTTGGATATAAAACTAGCCTCAAAAACCTCGGCAGCATTATTTCATCCACGCTCCTCGCAACATCACCGGCACTGCACATCGCCGACATCCTCGACCCACGCCATAGAAGCCATCATCGGGACATCCAGCGGTCTGCCGGGCGAAATTTCACCGTAAGCCGTGAGTTCTGCCGTCGTTCGGTCGATACCTTCGCCATGGCAGACTCGAAGTTTTACCTCGCCGAAGACACTCTGACGGCTCCAGAGGTGGCCACGTGCGGCCATGCGGCGACTCCCACGGAGATAAAAAGTGACGCCGGTCAGACTATGAAGCCGTGCTTGTCGCCCCACCACGTGGACTGTTCGAAAAGCGGCCCGACCCCGTACCTCCTGAGCGGGTTTGGCTGCTCCTTTCGGTACGGCCGGCCCATCCTCTTCGCGAAGCCGCTACCGAGCGGTCGCGTCTGCGCAGACTGCAGGGTTGTTGTTCCAGCCAGGGCCCTGCTGCTTCCATGCGGCCACATTCTGTGCGAGTTATGCCGCAGCATCTGCTTCCTCAACACGAGAGGGCTTGCTCGGGACCTGGACGCCAGTGGCGATGGCCCGCCCCGGAGCGCTATGTGTCCCCAGGACGGCGCCCCATTCGTGGAGGCCGACCTCCAGGTCCTGACCTTCCGCCTGAAGCACATGTACCGAGAGCTCGTGTTTTGTGTGCATGCAGAGTTTGGATGTCCGTACAAAGGAGAGCTGCGCCACCTCGAGAAGCACTACATCTTCGCCTGCCGCTACCACCCCAACGCCGGCAGGCTCTGCGGAAAGAGCGACATCCCGGCGTGCGACATCCGAAATCATGTCTCCTACTGCGCGGGACGGTAGATGTGTTACTATGCTGTGCTCGACAGAAGAGGTACCTCTAGTCAAAAATAGTGATTATGTCACCAAGAGTAGTACGTAATAAGCATCCTTGTAATTTACTACTAGTGGAAACCTCAATAAAGGCAAACGTTTTCTGTCATACCATGTTCTCAAGTGACGGCACTCATGATGGACGGCTACCGACGGCCTGACCACGTACATGCCGTGATCATTTTGTGAAGAAATGGACGCAGCAAATAGCAAGCGGTTTGACGCGTGAGCGTGTATGTCCCCACTTTTAACATTCCCGATGCGGGTGTATGAAGCTCGGCGATAAAAGGTGACACAGCCTTAAGAATGTGGTTAGGGGCGCAGCTTTACGGCGGGTGATTGATGACCTAGATAAGTATAGGAGAGCGGCACTGGAAGCGCGGTGCGGATTATTTTGGAGCGGATGAATTTAGCGCTCGGCGTTCTGAGACGCACGTAATCAGTTCGGTATCGGTGATTGGTAAGAACGTACTGTAGTGGATGAGAAGTGAAATAAAATAGTCATTTAATAATGTAAGTAATTGTGCTGTGTTGAAGTGGGTTAAATATAAGTTAAATAATTAGATAAAGGATGACGCCGAAATCTGGGTTATCTTCGCGGAACGGAGGTCGCTATTTAAAATCGTGTTTATTGTCACGTATGCCATCGTTAGAGAAAAATGACGTTTAACTTCATATAGGACCTAGTGAAGTCACAGCGCTGCTTTCAGGTTGATCTGGTCATGAGGCGCGCCTTAAGGTGGATACACACGCGAGGGCAAAATCCCGCCTGCTCCGCGGACAAACAGTGACGTCAGCACTTGAATCCGGCGCAGCCGAGTTAGGTCGCATTCGCACAGCCGGACCGCCTTTTGCGGAATCCGCGTGCTTACTCTCGACTCCAACGTTTATTAGCAGCTGCGCGTTTGCATACTCGGCGTGCCCTATATGCCATAGCGCTATGAATCCCTCAACAAGAACCAAAAGAGTGACGCTTGCCTCGTCACTTAGCGTTTTTTTTTGTGCACCTCACTCATGTTGAAGTCACGCAGGCTGCGCGGTTTGAGTAAATAGAAGTGCGCGCGCAACCACGACTCGCCTTTCCCGCTGCATCACAACAAAATACACGCGGTCACTGCTGCACAACGAAATCACACGTGGCTCCAAGCCGATAACACGCCATCGTAGCCACGCCAATGCGTCCGATGTTATCAGATTTGACGCTGACTACGCTAAATTGAGGTCAGACGACCGCCAAACGGACGGATGGAAATACCGGCGAGCATTTTCAATCCGGACAGCGAGCGGAGGAGCCCGGACTAGGCGAGGGCGGCACGTTTTGATGACGTGCGCGTCACGTGATACGCCATCCGCTGCAAAAATTCCTCCTCCGTCCAGTCGTGTGAATCCACCTTTAAGGTGGATACACACGCTAGGGCAAAATCCCGCCTGCTCCGCGGACAAACAGTGACGTCAGCACTTGAATCCGGCGCTGCCGAGTTTGGTCGCATTCGCACAGCCGGACCTCCGTTTGCGGAATCCGCGTGCTTACTCTCGACTCCAACGTTTATTAGCAGCTGCGCGTTTGCATACTCGGCGTGCCCTATATGACATAGTGCTATGAATCTCCTCAACAAGAACCAAAAGAGTGACGTTTGCATCGTCACTTAGTGTTTTCTTGTGCACCTCACTCATGTTGAAGTCACGCAGGCTGCGCAGGTCTGAGTAAATAGAAATGCGCGCGCAACCACGACTCGGCCTTTCCCGCTGCATCACAACAAAATACAGCGCGGTCACTGCTGCACAACGAAATCACACGTGGCTCCAAGCCGATAACACGCCATCGTAGCCACGCCAATGCGTCCGATGTTGACAGATTTGACGCTGACTACGCTAAATTGACGTCAGACGACCGCCAAACGGACGGATGGAAATACCGGCGAGCGTTTTCAATCCGGACCGCGAGCGGAGGAGCCCGGAATAGGCGAGGGCGGCACGTTTTGATGACGCGCGCGTCACGTGATACGCCATCCGCTGCGAAAATTCCTCCTCCGTCCGGTCGTGTGAATCCACCTTAAGGGAGAGGGGGGGAGGGAATAAGTTGAAACACGTGGTGGACTTATACGCGCACCCAATGCACGCCCCACGGGTGTTTTTGTATTTCATGTATTTCACCGCACCCGAGATGCGACCCCCGCGGCCGGGATTTGATGCCGCGGCCTATTGGAACGAGTTGTTCCGCGCAAAGATACATTCTTCCGTTGAGACACAAAGTAACGTTGTTCTAACCCGCTCAGCATCGGTTTCTGTGTTTCATAAGTAATAGTATTTAGCATAAGCGCAATAAAGCATTACCATATTGGTTTATTTAATGTAGCATATGGCATAATTTAATTATTTCAACATAATAAAACTGAGTGATCATACTATAGTAGTATTTCAAGAAAACCTCGGGTAATGTCCAGACAGTATAGTAATATGTAGGTTATTTCAACGAGGATTGATGAGCCTACGTGTTGCTTACCTTGCAAAAAAGCACGATGCAAGTTTTCATCCGTCGGGGAGGCCTTCGGGCGCTGTTTCTGCGGCGAGGAGAAAATAGTTTCGCGGCAATAAGTTCCTTTATTATGTGAAGAGTAGAAGAAATCCGTGGTACTACGCAGCCCAGAGAATAGATATGCTAGAAAAAGACCTTTAGGCTGACACGCACGGTACTTTTGCACAGGTAAAAACGAAAAAAAAAATGTGTTGATAGTTCGCTTGAATAGGCTTGAACACGTGATGCAGGCAGTGCGCATACACTGATGGCAGATTGCTATCGCTCCCGTTCAAAGTGTGTGGTGTAGTCTGAACCACGAGCGACTCAAGATGGGGGCAAATGTAATGGCAAGCCACATGTGCACTTTCCCGTCACCTCATCTGGTGACTTCTCTTCCTTCTCCACTAACTCGGAAAGGAAATGAATTGTCCTTTGCTGTAAGAATATAATGTACCCTATTCCTTTATTGCCATCAGTAATGGGTATGTGGAAGTGGATGAGTCACAGTGGTTTCTTGCAGGATCTATGTCATCAGTGAGTAATTCATCAATCAGGCAATGAAAGGAAGCGCGAGTGAGTCCTCTGAAAAGTAGGAATGTGAGCATTCACAGAATCTCTCTTTAGGACCACACGAGTTAACAGGCGTGGTTCAGTGCCGAACCACCAATGAGTGGAAATTCAAGGAAAGAAGACAATCTGTGCTGCTCGTGTCGAGCAGCTTTGCACCGCAAAGGTCACAAAAAGAACGACTCTCAATATTGTATATGGGCATGCCCGAGAAAAGTATTTTTGAAAGAAATTACTCTGCACCGCAGTATAGTAGAGAGAAGTATTGTTCCCATTCAAAAGCTTCGCCTTTACCAAGCCCGAGAGCGCGCACATCCTTCTAGAGATATTCCAGCAGAGTTTGACAACAACAATTTTTTCTTAGTGTCAAGATATGGTGTGGAGGGAACAATGATGACCTCCTGTCATCTCCGACTTCTGGGAAAGCCTTTGTACTTGTGCTTCCTGCTTTTCGGGAGCTCGCTTACAGGAAGAAACGTGGTCTAGGGACGAGAACTTTCTTGGTTGAAAAACCGCCTGGGTAGGGCAGCCGGCTTAGAGATTTCTGCGAATTTTCTATTACCTTCCTCAAAAAAAGTCACGTCAGGACCATTTGATGGGACAGACAAAGAAGAGACTGAACAGCGCAGCCTCTCCGAATGATCTTCGTATCAAGTGTACGCTGTTGCAGTCAATGGCCTGTTGCATCCGCGAAGAGCTTAGGCTGCACGCTATGAAAGAACGAACGCTCCAAACGGCGGCGGGTTCCCTTTAGAAATTCTACATTTCAGCTAAAACAAGAAACAGTGTCGCATGTGGTTTCCTTGGCTTCGTAATCTGCCTGCTTGATATCGTTGTGACTAATAAAAGTTCGGCAGAAGGCGACAGCCTGCTAGCACATTTGGTAATACATGAAGTTATACAATCGGGGTTAGACTTTTTTTGTAAAACATATTGGTAATGCATTAAAAGTTGTACAATCGAGACCAGACTTCTTGCAAGACACAACAAGCCGCAATGGAAAGTACACGTGTGGCACCAAGGCGACCTCCTGAACGCCACCCATGAACGCCTAATCGTAGTATCTTAATGTGCAGCATGTTAGTGCACGCACTAGGCAACACTTTTAGTCTTCGAGGTGGAGCAGCCGTGGCTTCAGGGAAGTGCGCAGGTCTCGCACTCGGGAACCCAAGTTCGATTCCCACCCAGATCGAAATCTCCACAAATTTACTTCGGCTATAGGAACCTCCCCGAGAAATGTGACGTCAATCCAAGCATTTGTTGACGTGGTTTTACAACTTGCGGCGTCGGTCATTTTTCGTCACGGCGCAGTTTCGCCAAGGGCGCCGCCAACATAGACAGCTAAGGCTTTCGCCCTAATAACATTTGCTCATATCTTTGATCTAAATTCTGTGTCACCTCGATATGTCGTGTGTTAAAATGATTCGCTGGTAATCCGCCTTCACTGCAGCGGAATGGCGCGTGATTTTTGTTTTATTTCTTTCTCGTAAATCTTGCAGCCAGTGACTAATTTGTTGGTGTACTTTTTGCCAAACAGTGAGATAATAAAAAGAAAAACAAGACGACTTTATTGGTTGTTGACTAAAGCTATGCTCAGTAATTGTGAGTTCAGACTAGAAAATGTACGATGCGTATGGGATTGGCGTCTCCGGTAAATATGTTGTGAGGGCGCACTGACGTCTGGCCAAAGGGACGGCCATCAAAAAATAAAAAGACGCCGCGTATACATGTCCGGTACGTCATTGTGACGTCACGTGTCGCGAAGTGTTTTCTTCGTACTTCGGCCGTTCTTGCTAAGTAACCGTCGTCTAAGCTTCCTAAGTACAGTGTTTGGCGATCTACAAATACAATGTCGTCACTTTCTAACCAATAAAGAAATCAATTCCGCCCAAGCAAGTGGCGTAAACATCCATTACATCACGACGAGCTGGTGCGGGAATGTCCAGGCAACGTCGCCTCCCCCCGTCTCTCTATTTGGTGTCCTTTCTGACTACGAAGCTGTAGAAGGAGTAATTCACTAAGACAGCTGAAAGCACCATTCTCTTAGTGTGCCTTTAACACGGGGCTAATATGACAAGGAAAAATAGGTCAAACGTAATGTTGGACAGGCATGAAGAGCATACTGGAAAGGCACGAAGTAGAATAAGGCAGCAATGATGATATGTTAAAGAGCGAAGAATCAAAACAAAAGAAAGGCGAGGAAACAGCGGTTGACATCGAAGGAAGACAATGTCCTCTTGAGCGTATTAAGATATCATGCTGATTTGTTTAAGCTGAACTAACTTCAGGATCGTCCGACATTTTTAGACCTTACTGACTCGGGGATATGCCCGTCTTTTTTTGTTGAGCAAAGTCACACTTCTGGTGTTACGTGCGGGAGCCGTTTAAATAAGCGCATCTGGTTTCAATTTAAGCGGTTCTGTGCTAATTGCGCATTATTGCTAACTTGGTGTAATTTCTTTTTATTTCAATCTTCATTTTGATGCCTTGGTCATTCGCCTACGCATGCTAGATGGCCTCAAATCACTTTGTCTTGACGAAAGGGGACAGAAAGTGGCAGCCAGATACCCTGATCCCACGAAACCCAAGAAGATTCGCAGTCTTCAAAGACGTTGTCTTGCAGAAAAGTTTGACGAAAATTGGAAGTGTTGCAAACTACTCTTTTAAGTGAGATCAGGATGCCTGGGAGCAAGATAGCGCGGAAACCATAGAGCATACACGTTCTGTTAGCGAGTTACTGTAGCAAACCAGAGGTCAATCCGGAAGTAACCTTGCTCGAGAGGCAATATGATTTTAAGATCACCACGCGTCTGAAATGAATCAGAAGTCCTGCTATGAGGCGTGAATTATGATCAGATCACGGTTTTGGCTCATAAAACGCGAGAGAGAATATTTTTTTCCTTCTTAGTCATCGGCTGTTTTAGCGTCATCAACAGTTTGACTTTGGTATTGCTAATGAATTAAAAATTGACAGAGTTGATCAGTTTTCTTCAGTTTTTCCCTAATCCTTCTTTTTCTGCCTATCATTTTTACAACCATGTAGCTCAAATGCCTGCGCGTGTATTTGCTGTGGTCATGCAGTTTTTGACGTATAACCAGCGATATTCACACATGTGTTTTTATAAATTAATTTACGAGCCATCAACAGTGTTCTTAGAAAAGGGAAGTGGGTGCAGTTGGATGTATTGAAATGGTGTTAACAGGTGCAAGCGACGTTGCCAATTTGCATGTAAAGCGCAATAAACGCGAACAATAAAAAGCAGCTGGAAGAGAGGCTAGGTGTGGCCGCGTGCATTCTTCACTGCCTATACCAGACGAAACAGGCGACGCGATGCGTCAACCATGACTAAATAAACACGCATAGCCGGAAGGGTCAAGCCACACCAGATAGACACTCAGTTAATTTCGCATTTCTTTTTTTTTACTATATAAATGTGTTAGAGTAGACGGCACTAAGCGGCGTCAGGGGATTTCAAGGCTGCTACGCTGCTCATGTGAAAAACAATCACGAAGTTTCCGAACACCACCGAAACGGTGTGGGGCATTGCGGCGAGCACTTTGTATCACAATGTGCTGGTCAATGAGCGCAATCCGTCACACCAGCCAGGTTGTCACAAACCATGATCTTTGGTATGTGGCGCTGCACATTTCCCAGCAGCTGTTGCGCCTCTTTTACCTGGTAGGTTTCCAAGAATGGTTTCGGACTCTAAGGTTTGTAGTCCATTCTTCTGCGAAGGTTGGGCCCCTGACGTCATATGACGGGAGTGGCAACATTTTAGGCAGCTGTCTGTCTTTCGTGCCGCTTTTTCGTACCGCTCTCATACCACTCAAAATGCCAATTATGTATACAAGTGACAAAAAAAATCAACCAATTCAGCACTGATTCATGACTCATAGAAAAAAAATGTGAATAATAAAACGTGTTACAGCGTGGGAAAAACGGTATAGTGCATTTTTCATCACAAGTTCTACTAGAGTGACGCTTCTGGTACTTCAAGTATTCGTCGTTACTTGGATTTATGAAGTTGTAAAAAAAAGGACCAGAAATTTCCTAGCAGGTTACCTTTCGTAGGCTGGCCAGAGCTGCCAAACGCACTTCTATACGGAGTGCTGTAACGCTTTTCTGCCGGGCATATTTTAAAGAAATAAATGTAAGTGGCCTACTGCAATTTTTTTTTCAATAACGTCCGTCATGTACTTTTGGTGTGGGTTTCAAATTATTGTCGCATACTCCAAGATAGACCGAATCAGTGTTCGTATGCACTGTTATTTTCACGTGGGGGGAAAGCACTAGCTAGCTTTGATCTTTAATAAATCTAGTTGCTTAAATGCTCGTGTGCAAATTTGATACCAGTTTAAAGACAGCGTTAAGCTGATCCTCTAATATTTTAGTGTTCGCCGGTTTCATGTCAGTAACAGATAGTGTTTACTAAATGTGAAATGGTGTCTACTGCACATTGTTATAACAGGATTAATTTGCATCTCATAATGGTTGCACCAGTTGACGATTTCACCTATGCATTAGTTAAACTTTGCTAACTGGAGTGTAATTACACAATTGTCTGCACAGAACCTCATTATCACTACAGGTTCCATTATACAACAATAATTGTCATTAACGTACATAAGGAACGTGTGTTGGTCCGAGCACAGACCCATGTAGTTCAGTAGAGAACGCACTGACGCGGTCAAATTAAGCATTGCAACTAGCGTAGTGAGTGCAATTAGGAAAGTGCGCCGAAATACAAGACGCCGTTTTCGAGTTTGGTCAAGCGTCTGAAGTTTTCCTTTTTATAAATAAAACTACTGAGGGCATTGCAGATGTGTTAGAAAAATTTATAAACTGCATCTGTGTGAAGTTGAGAATCAATCGTTGTAGCAAAGTCACGAGCAATTCCAAAAGCTGGGCTATGGTCGAAAGTCCCATTTGGAAATTGTCTGATGGTATGAAGCAAGTTATATTCTAAGTAACTCATGAGGCCCTAATTTATGACGTGCGCAATTATCTCGCAGCAGATGCTAGTTAAAGATATCGGTCTGTGTGTTTCTATAGCCGTTTGTTTTCGCTTCATACACAGGCATTACTTTCGAACAAAGCCAGTCAGCAGGATGCACTACTGATTCCAGCGATAAAGCGAATATTTTGTGCAGAAGAGGGGACGACCGAGTCGCGTAGCGTTTAGGAAATGTATTAGACATTTTGTCCGGGTCACGTGATTTTTTGACATCGAGTTTACAAGCAGGTTAGGAGGGCCAGGTGTCATTAAGGTAACCTGTGACATCTGTAATTTTTTGCGTGTCAGTGTTATATCTGTAGGGTGCGCGTGCGTGTGTGAAATTGATTGAAAGTGTGTTAAAAGAATTTGCCATAGTACGGGGCTCTCCAATGGTACTACTCGAAACTTCCATTTGATGCACAATGCCTGTCTCGTTTGGATAAATGCTTCCAGAATTTACGCAGTTGATTTGTCATAAACTCGGTCAATATGTTGGAGAAAACGACCTCTCTTTTATTCTTCGCACTGAAAGCTTTTCTTTGAGTGTTACTAACCACCCATGCTGCAAGGACTGTTACAAGTGGTAATGAATGGTTGCTCAGAGGCCTAGGTTTGAAGGTGAATTGTAGCCTTTGCTGTTCATATAGGGGCGCTCCAGCAACACGTGAACTACGTCATCGTACGTCACTGGACACACACACGACACGGAGGTTGCAGGAATAATTTTAAAGAGGAAGTGCTTCGTGCAGGCTACAGCAAGGCCAAGGCGGTGAAATAAGGTTTCCGCACCTCACGGTATCTTCGCATATAACGAGCATTTTATTCCAAGGATAACGGCATATAAAACCGTCCTTTGGGGATCTGGATCGAACTATGAGGCAGATGATCTCGTTGAGGTATTTCGTAATGTGTTTGTGAGATCGTTTCTAAAGAGCAGGGTGGCGTATTTTTCTCCATGTTCACGTGAACGTTTAGCCAATTCGTCCTCTCGTTTAGTACCAATCAAGTCGATATGACTGCAATTAAGGACTAGCTCCTGGTCAACGAAGTATTAGCTTCGAAAAAAGGAAATGTTAGAATCGCATGCTGATTTCCAGTGTCTCAATAAATAGACATCTTTTTTTCGTTAGGTATGTACAGCGGATGCGTGGTTTCTACACCTGTATTAGAATACTAAATAGTGTTGCCCGATTTCGCAGAGTTGTCAGTTTCTCTATTTCTATCTACAGCGCCGCCTTAAAACAAAGCCATTGGCAGCAGCAGCTCCTATAATCTTTGCTTGTGTCTCCTTTTAAGAAGCAAAACTACAACTTACAACAGAGCATAATAACTTACATCATGCCGTTTTAATATCCAAAAGATGGCCCGTTAAATTGCGAAGCATCCTTAAACACCAGTTTAATTCCATATATCTTTCCAATATATCTTTCCAATAGAAGCCAATTTGTAGAAATCAAGAATTGCCCATCTTCTGTGCTTCCAATTACCTCGGGAGTACCACAGGGCAGTGTTTTAGGACCTTTGTTGTTTCTTATTTATGTAAATGATCTGGTTGATGTGGTTGCCGGTACTGTATCTATTCGGTTGTTTGCCGATGATTGTGTCGTATTCAAAGATATATCATCTGCTAATGATCACATCTTGCTACAAAACAGTATATGTGCAATTGGTGATTGGTGCAATCGTTGGGGAATGCTTTTAAACTCAGAAAAAACAGTACTGCTCCGTGTTTATAGGAAAAAGATACTTAGTACATTCTTATATTCCATTCAAAACAGTCCCATTTCTGAAGTTGACAAGTTTAAATACCTCGGCGTTACTCTAACTAACAAGTTCACGTGGTCAGCACATATATCGGATATCTGTGTAGCAGGCCTGAGAAAACTGTGGTTCCTCAAAAGAAAACTTAAAAATGCACCAATTAGTACAAAACTTCTAGCTTACAATGCTTGCATAAGGTCAAAACTCGAATATGCTTCCGTCGTATGGGATCCACATTATAAAAAAGATATTATGCAACTTGAAAAAATTCAAAGGAAGCAGTTAGATTTATATTCGCAAAGTACAAACGCCTAGATTCTCCTTCAGATTTAATGAAACTCAATAATATACCGACGTTGGAAGCCCGAAGAAAAGTTAGTCGCCTTTCATTCCTTCATAGCTGCCTTTCTGGAAAAATTAACTTAGCTCTCCCAAAATCTGTTAGCCGCCTTAGTACGAGGACAACGCGACACAGTCATGAACACTCTTTAGCACCAATCTTCGCTCGCACAAACGCATTTCGATATAGTTTCTTCCCACGCACAGTCGCGGAGTGGAATTCTTTGGCAGCCAACATATTTACCTCTGGTGATTTTGTTAATGAAATGCAGCGCCATGTTTTGAATTACTAACCTCTCTACTTATTTTATGCTTCTGGTTATTTTGTTAGCATTTCTACAACATGTGTATTGTGTTTTTCCCTTTTTACGACCACACTTGTTGCACAATTTTCATGACACAGAATTTTTTTTCTTTGCGATACGTACTATTTCTTGTGTTCATCACTTGCGTTGTTTGATACTATACTTTTGCATTTTGCATGCAGCCCCTCCTGCTCGAGCCTAATCATTGGCTTGCAGTATTTCAAATAAATAAATAAATAATAAATAAATTGCATTATTACCTGCATTCTGCTCCTCCGGGTCATGTTTTGTTTGGTGCAGTGCTGACCGAGGACCCTCGAAGTCGGCAGCTGCCCAGCGTGTTACTAGTACTAAGCTAAGTTTTAAAGGACAAAGTGAAGTTTGCGCTCGTGTAAGCCAACAAAGCAGTGAAAGAACTGATTTGCACTTTGAGACCGAACAACACGAGCGACTCTCCTTACGCACGTATGAGTCTTGGCTACGCTTTCCCATCAGTGGATGGTCAACATAGTCATTTGAAAAAAAAATATTTAATTTCCTTTCTATTCTACTTTCCCAGTATTTGAGGAATGCAAGAAAAAAGTCGAGCAGGGACGCGAAAAATACAGGGATCGGAAGGATGGCGATAATAAGAAATGTAATTTCTTGGCACTTGAGCCAAGGTATAGTCGAGCATTTTGAACTCGGAGCATATGAGATGCTTCTCACGGAGGCGTAGGGTGTGTAGCAGCAGTGTTCAGTTTTTACAGTGAAGCTGTATATGGCGAGGTTCTGGCGGATCGCGTCTACGGCCAAAAATACTCGTAGAAGAACCGATTTCGGCTCCACGTGCGTGATGATTTGGCTCCATGTGCATGGTGATTTCCCGCCAGTTGTGCGTTTGACAGGTGTCAAAACTGATGATGGATGCCAAAAGAACTTCTTGGGCAAGTTGGTGCTGAGACTTCCTAGGTATACTTGAATGTGGCGCGAAATACATTTCCTGAAAATGGGACAGAAAAGAGGAGCCAGTGAAGCGATGATGGATGGCCCATTGTTATACCCGTCGTCACGGCCGATGCCTCTTTAACAGGTGTCGCGATACCCTGTCGAGGCACGTCCCACAAATCGTTGTGTCCCTTTGTCTCGTGGCGGAGACATCGCGCGAGCGCTGTTATCAGCAGCTGCCTTTTGGACTCGCTATGGGACGGACGCTCGTTTAACCACATCTTCCAGGGTCCTGACGATGCCGTGTGGTGTGCCGTCGCTACGAACGCTGTGGCGGATGGGGCGAACTCGGCGCAGCAAACGCACTACTTGGGCATCGCGCCGGGCAAAAACAACACGACGGTGTCCTTGCTCTTTGACGAACATGCCGAAAATGCTCAATATAGTCGATAATGATAATACATAAATTGACCATAGCAATATTCACTATAGCAGACCCACCATAGCCATAGCTTCGCTAGGTTCTCTCTTCGCAGTAGTGGAAGGGATCTGAATTTCTTTCTGTCACACTCCATCTTTGTGAATTGTTTCCCTTTTCTACGACTTAGTGTACAAGAGAATATCTGTTTTCTCGGGATACACCATGCTTCTCCTGCTTCAAAAATGTATTATTCTCAGCCTCCGCCAATTAATTCTTTCTCTGCCGGAACACGTAGAGTCACTCGTTCCTTTCAGGACGATCACCACGTCACTTGTTCAGGAACCAGAAGTGTGGCCCCGTTATCACTTGAAAAAAGTTTAAGTGTTTGCGTTCGCAGAAGATCGGAGTTCTTTCCGGCGGGCTTCTGCTGAGATGTACGTTAGAGCGTATGCAAAGATGCGATAATAGTTTATCATCCCTGAAGAAATCTTTGCTGAATGAATGCGCCGACAAGTAACCATTTTTCTCCAGTATTATTTTATATACTGCGAAGGCACCAGCCTCTCGCGTCGCTACCACGAAATCACTGATGGGAGTTTATCACAAAAATTGAAATATTCAAACATGGCACTCAATGAATGAAAATAATTTTTAGATAACGACTTTATCACGTTATTTTTTTTCGTGCTCTGTACGCGGCACAATTACTTTTAGACACGCCCCGGTGGCTTAGCGGCTATGGGGTCGCGCTGATAAGCACGTGGTCACCAGGTCAAATCACGGCCACATTTCGGTGGGGGCGAAATGCAAAAACGCCTGTGTCTCGTGCATTGGGGCCCGTTAAATATCCCCTGGTGCTCAGAATTAATCCGGAGTCCCCCACTACGGCGTGCCTCATAATTAAATTGTGTTTTTCGCACGTAAAACTTCAGAATTCAGTAACATTTAGTTTACTTCAAGTACGTTCGAGGCTCCTGCTCATACGCGAGCATGTCGCTTCGGAGCGCTGCCGTCGTTATTAGAACGCTTACTAGAACGTTGCCGTCTCAGCACGGAAGCGCAAGCTCCAGCACGTGTTCCACACCCACGTTTCTGAATGGCATGCTATTGCACTGAATCGTGGATGGGTGTTCGCCTTATTAGAGAGTTTTAAATTGTTGAGCGTAAGCGGTGTGCGTACACGAAACATAGAGGCTGCGGCATTGCGCATGCGCAGAACGCAATGGGTGATTTGGGCAGCCGGCTCGGAAGAAACCTTAGTGAGCGAAAGAGGTCTCGTTACTGACGCCGTAAAAGAGAGTTTCCGGGAAGCGAACTCAGACAAGGGTAGCCAAGGCATGCTCACGTTTAACTTCATACTGATGCCACGTGGGCGCCCAGACGAATGAAAAAAAAAATGACAAGCTTTCACAAAATAACAATAGCACTCAAACACGCCAACGCCGTCTCATTCTTCAGTCTCGTGGCTGCATTCCTTCTCTGGGAAGTGAAGAGGACGAACCGCGGATCACAACGACCCGGTAGGAATTCACTTCCGAAGCGAACACGTTGTACAAGACGCGAAAATTTCTAACCGGGTAGATTTATTCGTGTCAATCAGAAACATGCAATGAGTAATTTTTTATTTGTAATTTATTTACGAGCTTTATATTTTAAGAAATGCAAGCGCCACATGAAATGACCTGTTGCCAGCGCAGAGAGTGGCGCGACTTTAGTTCGAGTATGCTTTTCTGCTTGGGTACGCAAGCGCAGATGCACCGAAGCGCTAGGGTGCCCTGACGCTATGGCACCAATTTAAAGCTCTTTATGTCTGCGTTAAGAGCAACGTCGCTTTCTTTCTGGCCTTCATCTGAGTAGCGAGCGGTACCCAGCATAAATAGTGGCATGGGTCAACGCCGTAAAGCGGCTGAATCCCTTACGATAACCAAGCATTTTACATTGAGGAGTATGTAATACTAAGGCCGCATCGCCGGAGCGACAAATTACAGCAGAACGCAAACCTGACACTAAATATTTGTGGTAAAAGAGAAAAAGGTTTCTCCTGCGCAGTCAAGAAAGACGAAGAAAATAAGATTGGAATGTGGGCAGGGCGCATTTGTGGCAGGATTTCTTTTGTACCGTCGAGAAAAGACAAGCCATGTTGCCACCCCTTCTCCTAGCCTCCTTACCCCTACCGGCTCCCTTGCACCTTCAACTGCAGACATGACAGGTGTAGGCTGCCCCCCCCCCCCCCTTTTTTTCATTCATTACGGCGTCGCTTCCCCTCTTTGGTGACTCAAACAGGCCGGCTTCGTTGCTCCCAACAGAACAAACCACGTGACCGTTTTGCACTCTCGCCACCTTCGCCGCAACACGTTGCAGCCAATAGAACAGCTCGTATCGTGACCCCTCTCTCTTTTCTCTCCGCTAATGGCATCTCTCAATCACGACGGTCGTGTTGAACTGAGTGAGAACCTTCCTTGGATATAAAACTAGCCTCAAAAACCTCGGCAGCATTATTTCATCCACGCTCCTCGCAACATCACCGGCACTGCACATCGCCGACATCCTCGACCCACGCCATAGAAGCCATCATCGCGACATCCAGCGGTCTGCCGGCCGAAATTTCACCGTAAGCCGTGAGTTCTGCCGTCGTTCGGTCGATACCTTCGCCATGGCAGACTCGAAGTTTTACCTCGCCGAAGACACTCTGACGGCTCCAGAGGTGGCCACGTGCGGCCATGCGGCGACTCCCACGGAGATGAAAAGTGACGCCGGTCAGACCATGAAGCCGTGCTTGTCACCGCAGCACGTGGACTCTTCGAAATGCGGCCCGACCCCGTACCTCCTGAGCGGGTTTGGCTGCTCCAGCCTGTACGAGCGGCCAATCCTCTTCGCAAATTCGCTGCCGAGCGGTCGCGTCTGCGCAGGCTGCAGGGTTGTTGTTCCAGCCAGGGCCCTGCTGCTTCCATGCGGCCACATTCTGTGCGAGTTATGCCGCAGACATCTGCTTCCTCAACACGAGAGGGCTTGCTCGGGACCTGGACGCCAGTGACGATGGCCCGCCCCGGAGCGCTAATGTGTCCCCAGGACGGCGCCCCATTCGTGGAGGCCGACCTCCAGGTCCTGACCTTCCGCCTGAAGCACATGTACCGAGAGCTCGTGTTTTGTGTGCATGCAGAGTTTGGATGCCCGTACAAAGCCCAGCTTCGCCACCTGGAGGAGCACTTCAGCTTCGAATGCCGCTACCACCCTAAGACCTGCAGTATCTGCGGAAAGAGCGACATCCCGGCGTGCGACATCCGAAATCATGTCTCCTACTGCGCGGGACGGTAGATGTGTTACTATGCTGGGCTCGGCAGAAGAGGTAACCTCTAGTCTAAAATAGTGATTCTGTCACCAAGAGTAGTACGTAATAAGCATCCTTGTAATTTACTACTAGTGGAAACCCCAATAAAGGCAAACGTTTTCTGTCATACCATGTTCTCGAGTGACGGAACTCATGATGGACGGCTACCGACGGCCTGACCGCGTACATGCCGTGATCATTTTATGAAGAAATGGACGCAGCAAATAGCAAGCGGTTTGACGCGTGAGCGTGTATGTCCCCACTTTGAACATTCGCGATGCGGGTGTATTAAGCTCGGCGATAAAAGGTGACACAGCCTCAAGAATGTGGTTAGGGACGCAGCTTCACGGCGGATGATTGATGACCTAGATAGGAACAGGCGAGCGGCACTGGAAGCGCGGAGCGGATTAATTTAGGAGCGGATGACTTTCGCGCATCGGCGTTCTGAGAGGCACGTAATCAGTTCGGTATCGGTGATTGGTAAGAACGGATCGTAGTGCATGAGAAGTGAAATAAAATATTCATTTAATAATATAAGTAATTGTGCTGTGTTGAAGTGGGTTAAATATAAGTTAAATAATTAGATAAACAATGACGCCGAAATCCGGGTTCTCTTCGCGGAACGGAGGTCGCTATTTAAAATGGTGTTTATTTTCACGTATGCCATCGTTAGAGAAAAAGTACGTTTAACTTCATGTGGGACCTAGTGAAGTCATAGCGATGCTTTCAGGTAGGACTATGTGATATGTAAACATGTTTTAAAGCGAATCTTTACATGGCTAGGCGATATCACCTGTGTACAGAAAATTATCATAATTGGCTCGAGCGTTGTCGTCTTCTTCGGTAGCTGGCTCGCTGGCGCCCCTCGGTTTGCGCTCGTACTACTGCTCCCGGCTTCGTCGTCGTCGTCTGCTTCCACAGCTGGCTGCGTTGCCGCTCATCATTCCAGCGTAGAATTTCACTTCTCTTCTGACGTCGTAATGGGAAGCCAGCGTTTACGGGGATATGAGCCCTTCATTGTCTTACGTAACGGACGGACTTAATTTTGAAGCAATTTAATTTCAAAGAATCGCAAGCAGCAATGGCGGGCGAATGCTGCTAACCACGCCGCCGAGCAAACTCGAGACATCGAACGCAAACGACAACGGCGGCAGCCGTGGCAGCCGAACGTGTGTGTAACCTCATAATTGAGAAATACCTCAATGAACCCCCGGGATTAACCCAGAAATAAACACCGGGGCCGCACGTAGCAGCTTCGCTGGTTAACCATCGTCATGGAGTGGAAGGGCTGACGAATTCTTTTTTTTTTTTTTTTTTGGGGGGGGGGGGGGGGGGGCTGGTTTGACTATATAAATAGGAGCAACAACGCAACTTCGCTGAGGTCACCCCCTCAAAAGCATTTTCTAGAAAAAAAAGGGCTCATCAAAGGCATTTCATTAATACGTAATGTGCCTTGTCACTGTCATGGGAAGCGCAGTTAGTAGGTGCATTGCTTAGTATAAAGGGAAATTTATTTTCTTACAGAGAAAAGCTATTATAACCTTAGAATTGTGGCGAGTTGGGCCTGTTGGTGGTACACCGGAAACGTTTTGCAGCGCAAGAGCTACAGGGACACAAAAGAACACATGGTACGACAGATGAGCGCCTAACTACCAACAAAGCTTTATTGACCACCACACGTGCTTATAATGCGTTCATGACTGTTGCACATGCGCACAATACCTTATAAGAAAGGACAGCTCTTTATCTCTTTATCAACGAGGCTGCAATAAGCAGCACAAACATCCATTGCTTGGTTGTGTCACTATTGTAGTTTAGAGTATTCCACTGTCATGTGGAAAGCAATGCGTGGGGAAAATAGGGAGATGTTTGAACGATAGGTTGAATGAACATACGCTCAAAGTAAGTAAGACGGCACGGGATGGTTGGTTAGCAATGCACTGCAGTTCCTGTCCATGTAAGCCCCCTTTTAATCTGTGTACTGTTGTAGGCAGAAGTGATCATAGACTCACCCGAGAGATAATAGAGGCTGAAAAGATGTCTTTTCTAGTTTGAGCCTGTATCAGCACACCTGCGCACATGTCAGATAAAGAGGTGTCTTTTTTTAGAAGATATTGTGTGTATGTGTAATGGTGATGAACGCAGTATGAACACGTGTGGTGGTTAATAAACCTTTGTTGGTAGTTTGCGCTCGTCTGTCGTCCCGTGTGTTCTTTTGTGTCCGTGTTGCTCTTGCGCAGCAACACGTTTCCTTTTATAACCGTAGTTTCCGGATTATTATTGTCCGCGAGGGCCAATTTGAGTCTAAAATAAAATATTTTTTTTACATGTAGTCGCACCCTATGCATTGTCTGTAGGGACGAAACAGTATACAGTAAAGAACCAAATATTTTATTGCCAACCTGTGCAAGTCGGGGTCATGTATTAGACTGCATATCCTAAAACCGGTCAAAATCGCTCTCGTCGGAGCTGTCAGAAAAAAAAAAAAACGCGGTTTCACGCTGTGCTCACAAGTCGAAGTAGAGTGTACTAGAATACGGTCGAGTGGGACGAGCGCCTGGAGTGGCACATGCTTTGCAGTGAGGCGCCCGATGTGGAAAATACTGTGGCGGCGCTGCGATCGAAGTGGATTGGGCCGCATCAAGGTCGCGCCGTTGGAAACTGCTGGCGATGCAGCTCTGCAGGGTTATTCGTACTACTTCGCGCGCTGATATTTGCGTTCAGCTCGCTCAAATGGTGTTTATAATTGCATCTGACATGTATTTATGCCTTAAGAATTCCTTGCTTTCTCTTAATTTTATTTTATTTGTAAATGCCGCTCGGTGATTGCGCGTGCACTGCGGCCGGAGTGTCGGCTTTCATTCTGCTATGTTGTTGTACGGTTCCCTTTAGAGAACAAATATGTTTCTCGTTCTTCAAGCAGCATGTATTTCTTGTGTGTATTTTTGCACATAAATTTTTTCCTCCTACTGAGGGAAAAATTTATGCGCAACAATACCGTCTGCGACAATGTCCGTCTGCGAAACGCAGACGGAGAAACACATGCAACCTTCCTGCTTGCCGCTTTAAACAAATATACAGCATACCTGCCTCATCCGGCACCTTGTACTCACATTTACGGGAAGCATTGTTATAGATAAAAAAAAGAGTAAACTACAGCGCAACATTCCATTCAAGTTTCCGCCTTCCTCGCGTAACAGAATGCAGAGTAATTGGTACGGGTTCATTTATTGCTGTAGGACCTCGAGCGCCGAAAACATTTTTATTTAATCATTCTATATTCTCATGCTTGGCCGTATAAGCCGTACGTGTAAATTTTCCCCCTGTCAATACTTGAGAAAGAAAAAAAAGAAGGAAAGAAAGAAAGCTGGCGTGGTAGTCTAATTAGTGGCTGTATAGTGGATACGTCGTTGGGCTGCTAAACTCCATTGAACTCGTGGGTTCAATCCAGGTCGGGGAATTCGACCGGAGCGAAATGAAAAAAAAAAAAAAAAACACTCGTGTACTTCTATTTAGGTACGCGTTAAAGAAGCACCGGTGGTTTAAACTAAACCTCATAATCATATCGTGGTTTTGCCACGTAGACCCAAGAATTTATTTAAGCTAAAAAAGAGAGTGAAAAGCACGTGGCTGTGTTCTTCGGCTTTTTTCTAGGGGTGTGAACAAAATAGTTGTAAATTATTCTCGAGTCCGATTTCTGAGAAAAACATGTTACGCTTATCCTATATTTCATACATAAATGTAATGCCATTCCCAAATGTATGAACGCTCAACTCAGCAGCTTGTATATTGTAAACGGCTGCTTTCAGTTATCCGGTGCACTATCAAAGCGACCATAATGAAACAATTAAAGCAACGGCATACCTCCCATACACGTAGAGATATGGGCAGATCTGTTGCGTTCATTGAAGTGTGGTACCACGTGGGGCACCCAGTTTTAATGGGTCGCACACAAGGTGAGACTGTCAAAAAAGTTTTCCTTGCCTGAATCAAGTTAGCAGACTTACAGGCTGCCCACAAACGGGGGTGTTTATATTGAATGACAGCTAGGAACTTGTTAAGCAGGACTTATTAACCCCCGTGCGTTAATTCTCTCAGGAACTGCGCCTCTGCACAACAGCCACGACTTCCCTGCAGCACAATCATTCGGAATAACAGTCCTCACTTGCATCGGTCACTTACCTTTGAGATTTCAATGGTGCTGTTATGCGTTACATTCGAACGGAAACGACTGTTTGGCGTCGTACAGTATATCAATAACACTTGCGTTAATATATATTAGATGGTTTTGCCTGCTATGAATATTATTTCTGCGAATGAGAGTTTTATGTGTAGTATTCACTAATAAGTGTGTTTGTTACTGCACACACGTGCGCTTATTCCGGTCGGGAGTTCTCACTTTTTCAATTAGCGCATTTAGCATATTTGTTATTTTTTCCCTTACACATATATCGTGAATATATAAGTCTATGTACCCTTTGATATAATTGCCTAGAATACATTCGACATTCTTCGCGCCACGCAGTTAATAAACCTGGTTTATGTCAATCTAATATTGTTTTCTTCGATCATTGCCCTGATCAATATCCACCAACAAGGAGCGCGCGTAAAATGACACGATATCAATAATAAAATGTCCTTACGTAGCTTCATGTTGGAGAGATACCAGTTACTTTTTGACGACAGTGGTAAAAACAGCAGTTCACTTCTGGGGCACCCCGACGGGGGGGGGGGGGGGGGGGTCGGGTTTCGGGGGTTGTAACCCCCCCCCCCTGAGGACGACCTAACCCCCCTTTTGTTTAACGCCTGTTTTTTCCTTGCGCACTTGAGCACTGCAACTAAGATGTAAGACGCGCAATCGTCTGCACACTCGCAAAAAGCGCACTGTTTGACAATTTCTCGTGCAGAAATTGCAATTAGTGCTATTTAGATGGTATTGGCAACTGTCAACCCCCCCCCCCCCCCCCCCCCCCTGGCAGAGATCCTGGGTGCGCTACTGGTTCACTTGGCTCAAACTACATTTGGTACCGAGCGTCAAGAGTCATGGGCGCATCAAAGCAACTAAAACATTAAAAAAAATGTACTGCACAGACGTTCTGCGAGAAAAACTGGGCGTCCGCCAGTTTGCGTGTAGCGAACGCGCGCTCGCTAGCAGACGACGCGCTTGACAACGACAGCAAAATTAAAGACGTCGCATTGTATAATGTCTGCCTCAAATACATATGTTTGGCAAAATGGTGTAAACCTAATTTTGCAGTTGAAATTAAGCACTATTTTGAGAGCGTACTATGCGCAATCAGCCTCGGCGCCCGCAGCAAAAGTACGTTGAATATGCCACGGAGCGCGCCTCCGCCCCAATGCAGTTCACTCGCAGCCCCTCGCACGATTTTTCCACACGCGGCGCCTCAGCGGGAGAGCGCCGTTCGGCCCACTCGACCATTGTCTAGTGCACTCTAGTCGAAGTACTCAAAAGCTGCCATTTTACACATCCCCAGCTGCCTGTAGGGGCTGCAAATATTGCTCGCGTGCAGCGTCGATCATTGCGCAGCTCATTTCTTTCTTCTTTAAATTTGTAGGCGCAGTGTGAACTTGTTTTTTTCAAGCGTGCTTCCGACCTTAAAGTGAAGATATCACGTCCGCCATCTTGAGTCTAGTTCCGATTCTCCCACCAGGCGGCGCCACTCAGTCAGGTTTGGGATTTATTAAATAGGGAATTCAGTAATCATGCCGAAATTATCCTGTTAATTAATAATGGGGTTTTACGCGCCAAAACCACGATCTGATTATGAGGCACGCCGTAGCTGGGGACTCCGGAAATTTGGACCACCTGGGGTTCTTTAACGTGCACCTAAATCTAAGTTCACGGGTGTTTTCGCATTTCGCCCCCATCGAGATGCGGCCGCCGTGGCCGGGATTCGATCCCGCGACCTCGTGCTCAGCAGCCCAACACCATAGCCACTGAGCAACCACGGCGGGTGAAATTATCCTGTTAGGTGACACGAATGCCCACATAACGGAGCGTTATAGCGACAGCAACGGGAACGTAAGGCTAGATATCTGCGAGCAACGTAACCTTGTTATCGTGAATACGAGGCCTGTGATGGTCAGGTAGCATGGGAAACTGGAAATAGGCAGTCGACCAGCGATAACGGTCTCATGACAAAAGGAATTTATGATAAGTTGAGAGAAATGGTCATTGACGATAACAGCATATATAGGGATTGACCATACACGCATCATTTTGACAATGGGATATGTAGTTGGGAAAGAGAGCCAGAAGCGAAGAATGGCCAGTCCAAATTTGAACGCTAAATAAGTAACAAATAGAGTCTCACCAGTCGAGTAAGAACTTGGCAAATGGCCAAGCAAGGAGCGGGAGCATAGTGAGCTTCTCAGCGTAGCACCGAGAGAAATAATGAAAGAGAGGCAACTAGTTTGTTGGAAAGGATAAAGGAAACCGAAAAATTCATGAAACAAGAAGATATGGGAAGCGATCGATGAACGACAGAAACTCTGAGTGCCATTCCACTCTGTGGATGCGGATGACCAGCGGAGCTGTACGTATATATGATGATAAACTATATTGATTAAAAAAAAGCCACATACCACATGCATTGTCATTACCTACAGTCTTTATTGTTGGCCACTAAGGTTACTATAGCTTTGTGGTCGCTGTGGTAGACGACCATGGGTTCTGTGACGATGCTTGAGCGGGAATGGGCGCGAAGGTGGCGGGAGGCGTTCGCAGCCTCCCGCCGCTTTCGGGCCCATTCCCGCTTCAGCTGACGCCGTCGTTCTTAGTAGGCATGCTGTTCTTCCTCGATCCACCCAATACGTGGCCTACCCATTACACGGTCTTAACGCAACTGAGATAATGTGCCTATGCAGTGCGTGACGTCACCAGCCAACGAGACACACCCATTGGCTATTGAACGTAGCTGGGGCACGCCGGCGATACGCTTTTTTATTTGTATCGAGGCTACGGCGTTTGTGGTCTACGGGCTCGGTCTACGCACGCAGCGATCCGCTGGAAACTAGCGTGTAACAGCTTCGTTTCTGTAATAAATAAATAAAAAAGTAGTCCCTCTCCTGTCGAGGAAATGGGGGTGAGCGAAGGTTGCCGTGTGTTTCTTAGGTGTTCCTCCGAACGAATTGCACAGACGAGTACCACGTTGTGCTCGAACCACAACCGGTCACACGCACTGCAGAAGTTCCGTTTGGGAAAATCGCGTTGAAACCTGGCTGTCGCACCTTGGAAGTTGGCGCTAGCGTTGCAGAGGCGTGCACCACCGTTGTCGGGTTCCTGGAGGGCGAGACGGCGCTGACGTTTGGCCTGAACATCGCGATCCCGCAACTCGGGGTGCGCGGCTCTTCGCTGACGTTTCGCGTGGGCTTCGGAAGCACTCAAGCTAGAATCGGCACGTCGAAGACGAGCCCTTTCCCGAGCGGGTTCATTCTGGATGAATTTCCATAAAATTGCTTCAAAATTAAACCTGTCCGTTGCGTAGCCAATTAATGGCTCATACACCCTTAAGCAATGGCTGATATCCCCGTAAACGCGGCCACCTCATTACGACGACAGAAGAGAAGTGGAATTCTACGCTGGAATGATTAGCAGCAACGCAGCCAGCTGCGAAAGAAGACGACGCTCGAGTCAGTGATGACGATGATAATCTTGTGCATACATGGACGCCACCGAAATCTGTGAATTAAAAGAAGCTTAGCTTGAAAAAGCGCAGTGGGCGCAGGATGAAGTAAACAGAAAATTGGAAATACCGGAATAAAAAAAAATATACGTTCAAATACTGGGCAACGCAAAGAATAAATGTGAAACTGAACGTTGGTTGTCAGAAATACGTGAGAAAAAGAAAGCCGCACATAGAATATTTTAAACCACATTGACTTATTAGGCATGAACTCTTAAATGCATCCACATACCATATAGGATGATGGAAGCAAATTGGTTGGAGACGAAGCATAAAATTAAATCCGAAAAATAACAGCTAAAATATTTCAAGGCAATGACGAGGTGGATATTGAGAAAAATTTTGCAGTTTCGCACGAAAGGCGAAGCAAAGATTGCGATAGCAAATTAGTTGACAACTGTATGAACTAAGGATAGTAGTTTTATCAGGCGTATAAACTTCTAAACATTCGCTGACTAACTAAATTAACAAGCATGCACGGTGTCACGCGTGTACAGGTAAACATAACCACGTCTCGCTCGATGACCGAGGAAACTCGCCGTCAAAACGCCGGAGTGAAGAGGCGCGGCTGCAGTAGCGAGGGAATTGACCGTCGTGCCCTCACTCACTTCAACGCGAACTAAACGTCGAAAGCAAAGCCCATAGGAAGCTACCGGCACTAGTTGCACTTTGTCCACATCGCAGATCACTTTCCAGATAGGGCGGATGCGCCGTAAGCAGCCGCCGCAAGCAGCCGCCGCAATAGTTTATGATGCGCAGCCTCCCGCAATTCAGAATCAAAATTTTCAGCTAAATTGGGCGAGCGTCCATCACGCGTCATTTTAGCGCCTAAACCTAACCGGCGATAATGAGCGAGACCGGCAGAATAACTCTCAAGTGTAGCACTATTCTGTGCAAGAGTCGTCCAATGCGACGTTCCCTTCAGGACGACGCACGACCGTATTATAGCGTTCCCGTGCGATATAGCTAAAAATGAGGGAGGCTGTACTTGGTAAGGATGGAAAGGGCGCTATATTGGGTTAATCTGTTATACAAATAGGCGGGCACGATAGTAGAGCAGCAGCTCCCAGGTTTCTTTTATGCGGAGGACATTGTGTTGCTTGCTAAGATGTGAAGTGATATGCATCGCCTGGCTAATATCTGTGGACAGGACGGTGAACATTTACGATGGACATTTAGCGTCATAACTATCAGGCATTAAAGCATTCCATGAAAACAGTTAACGCACAGTCTCAATACAGGGTCAGGAAATAGCTCGAGTGAAATAATACAAATAAATCGGTGTGTGGATAAATGAGGGCCTTAGATAAAGGAAAACACTGGGAAAAACAATAATAGCAAGGGGAAAGAGAAATGCGACCATAACGAACAACAGAACCACAGAGCTAGTGGCGCAGGGGTACGTGGAAAGGCGCAATGGTTTCAAGAGTTACATTTAGAAATGCGGTTGTTTGCTTGAACTGAGAGGTTCTATGGCAACCGATTCGATGGCAACCAAAGGTCAGTGGGGCGCCAAGTTTCGAAGGGAGTGATGCGCAGAATGAAAGTGATTTCGAAGAGCGAATTAGGAATCTGAAAGAAAGAAACGGTTTGCCAGAGCATTCAAGGATTTGCACAGGGAACATATCGATTCGCAGTGGTGCCAAAGAACAAAGAAGCTTACCAGCAAGTGCACGAGCGGTATAGTAAGCGACGTAGCAGCAAAATACGTTAAACGCAAAGTGAGGGAGGCTGAGACCATCTCATGGGTGGCGGCAATAGAAAAGAAACCGGCTATGAGTAACTGCCTAGTAGTTAAATACGAAATCAGGAAGGAAACAATTGATGACGACTTAAACGGAAGGTCCTTACTTTTGGAAGCGAGATCACGAAGCCTTTGTAAAGTAGCTATAAAGCGAGGTACATAAATGAAGAAGAGCATGTGCTTGCTGCGGTAAAGCTAGGAAAACGATGGAAGATGTTTTATTAAAATGTGAAGATAGTCTACCCAGCTGTCCGTTTAGGCTGCACCGGCCTCCTTGAAGCCCTTGGGTTAAGGGATGGCAGGTGGAAAGTAATCATGTCCGAAACCGAAACTAGTAAAAGACGATTGCAGGTTTGGTGGAAGGAATGTAGAGAGACCACAAACGACGGAGGCGTACAAACACAGCATTCCCAGTAATGGTTCAAGAAGTTCGACGGTGGGAATTTTCTGTCTTAACAAAAAAAGAAAGGTACATTAGGTAATATTAGAAAAAGCAGCTTGGTGGTGCAACCTACCACCCCGCTTTAAAGGGGACGCTCATAGCATCCATTTCATCATCATCATCATTAGCCTATATTTTATGTCCACAGTTGGACGAAGGCCTCTCCTTGCGATCTCCAATTACCCCTGTCTTGCGCTAGTGTATTTCAACTTGCGCCTGCAAATTTCTTAACTTCATCACCCCATATGGTTTTCTGCCGACCTCGACTTCGCTTCCCTTCTCTTGGTATCCATTCTGTAACCCTAATGGTCCATCGGTCATCCATCCTACGCATTACATGGCCTGCCCAGCTCCATTTCTTCCGCTTAATGTCAACTAGAATATCGGCTATCCCCGTTTTTTCTCTGATCCACACCGCTCTCTTCCCGTCTCTTAACGTTAGTCCTAAGATTTTTCGTTCCATTGCTCTTTGTGCAGTCCTTAACTTGTTAACCTCCAAGTTTCTACCCCATATGTTAGCACCAGAAGAATGCCATGATTGTACACTTTTTTTTTTCAACGACAGTGGTAAGCTCCCAGTCAGGATTTGGCAATGCCTGCCGTATGCACTCCAACCCAATTTTATCCTTCTATAAATATTGCGTCTTTCCTTAATGCCACCACTAAACGGCTGCTCGGTATCAAACAAACTATACTCGCGGACAACTTTCTGTGGCAATGAACGGAAAGCTATACGGGCGCGTGGATGCTGCACATGCGTTAGCGCGCCAAGTAGTCCGGCATCGTTTGTCAGTGCTTTTGGTTGCTCGGAACGGACGCTGAATCAACGCAGCTTTCACGTGCGACGGTTTCGCGTTTCGCCAGACGCGGAAGGTAAAAGCCGCAAAATAAGTAAACTTTTACGCTCATTGGTGTGTGTGTTCTGTCTTATTTAAGTGTTGTTAATAAGCTGTTTATGTTTTCTCTTCCCCTGCCTAAACCAACGTGGATTAAAAAGAGGGACTCTTTTCAGAAGCTCTCTCGCTTCTGCGTGCTTTGCCTCCGTAGCTTTCCCTTCATTGCCACAGAAAGTTGTCCGCGAGTATACCTCAGGTCTTGGCAAACTACCCCACGCTGTTGCGGTTTGCACTAAATGCGTTTTTTGTCTACCATGTATAAACAAATATCTTGATGAGAAGACTTCTCAGGGTTCCCAACCCGGAATCTGCCTCCTTGACAGTACTACAAATAGTTCTGGTTCCGAGATTAATACTCTGCGCATACCAGTCATTTCTTCCTTTTCTTTGTCGCGGCGAGCTACCAACATCGTCATCCACAACGCCATCGGCATCTGCGCGTGAACGAGCCACGAGACGTTCCATTTCGCTTCGCTGTCAGTGTCACTGCAGGCTGCGTCTCGTCCGAGGCCACCGAGCACTTCAAGCCCCTGCCGCGCACGTTGCGTCGTGGCCAGGCTCTCCGAGTCAAAAGGTCGCGGTAAAAGGCTCGCATACCACAGCTAGCGGATGGGATCTTTAGGCGAACTCGACTCGAGTACGTACGCGAGGCATCTGCCGCCGGCAAGTTCTGTTCTCCATCACTTCCCACGGCTTGCAAGAAAACACAGCCAAAGAGAGGTCCACAACCGGACCATCAAGAAGACGGGAAACTGCGAAAGATTGCCCCCAGGCTCCAGCTTTCATCAAGGCTCGCGACTCGAAATACAGCGCCGTATCTCGGGGAACCAGCCACGGGCGACGTCTGTATTCCGGAGCTGCCGGTGGCGTTACCCTGGACAACGGGTGAGAATTATCCTGGACTTGGGTACCACGAAGCCAGCGCACGGTGGTGGACTTGGATTCGTGACTCCGTCCCTTCCGTTATGGATTAAATCAGCAGTTCTCCACGGCAACAGGTCGGCACGAGCGCGCACATTACGCCGAGCTTCGAGGAAAATAGATATCGCGTGGGCCAGGCTACCACGCTGTCCTCAGGGACCCGTCACGGCCCTGCTACGGTTCTCGATCGAAGTGAATGCACCATCACCTCTGAAACGAGGCGCGTACGAAACGCCACAGCAGGCGACCGACTCAACGCTCAGCTTTGATGCCAAAGCGAAGGTATTGGATGCCACCGCCCACGTCTCGGAGAAAACATGCAGCGTCGAGGGAAACGCCGAATCTGCAGGACGCGTGACTGTCTTCCCGAGCGAGGGTATCAAGCGGCGCGGAGGAGGGCAACAACAGGTGCGTCCGAGACTGCAGACGGTACCGGAACGCTTGGACGTGGTAGGACCACACGGCCCTGGACTGTTCTCTGCTTCTGGCCACGTCCAGGAGGTCGATGCTGTCCGTCGACTCCAGCGCGTCGAATGCCCTTGGACGTCCACGACCGGTCTGGATGGCGCGTCTCGCGTTTCCATAGCCGCCGCGGTGCGTCTGACCAGCCATTTCCAACGACAAGGCCCGCGACTATCACCGTTTCCAGCCTTGACGTCCACAGGAAGCAGCGAAGTTGTTTTGCGGGGCTGCAGCGAATGCATAGTTCCGTCCCAGCCTCTGAGCGTTCAAGAGGGCGAGACTCCGCAGCCGCCGCTGGACGCCGCCGGGTTACGTTTGCTGGGCAGGTTCCGCCGTTCTTGGCCGCTATTGCCGGAGGAACCGAGTGTGGGCTCTCACGCCTCCGACCAGCTGCTGGTATTTGAGACTGTGAGCGACCCGCGACACGAGCGCGTCCTGAGACGCGCGGCAGACTCGACCTCCAACGGCTGGTCTTTGGACGAAGCAAGTCAGCGCCAGGCAGCCCCCGAAGTTTACGCGTTTGAGTACAAAGCCTCAACATGCGTGGATGCTGTTACTCAGTGGGCTGGTTGCTGGCAGTGACAGAGGCAGCCGTGCGCCGCGCGGGTGACGAATTCGCGACGCCTGGGCCGGCATGTCATAAAGCACAGCAGCGGTTCTTAATATTGTTGTGATTTAGATAATGGACATTTACGGTGATGTTAGTGTTTGCTTATTCGTTAGATGTAATAAACGCTTTGCGATGCACATGCGTCCCTTCACTTTTGAACTCTGGCGTATTGAAACTCCAGAGTATCGCGTTCCGTTCAGATATTTGTGAACCATGCATGGTTGTTTCTTTTGACACATAGAATATGTGGAATTTGTCGAGGAGGCGCAAATAGCGAAAGAAATTAAGCTTCGAGATGAAGTCGGCACAAATTAAGACGCGACGTCTCTCGGGGTATTTATTGTCTTTTTGATGCGAAATCATGATATGCCCCATTACGAGAAAATGCGGTGACGGCGTCGCCACCGGGCGATGGTATCGAAGGTCGAGGAAATGGGAGTAAGCGACGTTTCTCGTGAGTTTACTCATTTTTCCGCGGAACGAATTGCACTGACGAGCACCACGTTGTGCTCGAACAATAACCGGTCACTACGCACTGCAGCTGGCTCCGAAGTTCCGGTTGAGAAAATCGCGTTGAAACCTGGCCGTCGCACCGGGGAAGTTGGTGCTAGCGTTGCCGAGGCGTGCACCACAGTTGTCTGGTGAGCGGACGCGTTTTGAGCGCGCTCCGTCGATATCGACCACGTGGCCGGCGCTTAGCTGTGGAGCCACCGCTGCAGCGGTAGCTGCGCTCGCTGCTGGTTTTGCACGTTATATCGAGCTTGCAGTAGCTGGCAGCTGCTATCTGAAAACAGATGCGCGCTGTTTTGTGAACCCGCCGGCGACACCGCCACCCGGCCTGCTGCCGGCGGCCACTGCTGCAAGTATTACCCACGCCAAAGTTTCGTGCTTTGATGGTGTCGCCGGTGCACCCCGAGCTCCCTAACGATGTGCCACTGCCTGAGGACATGCACCTACAGTCTCCGGACAACCAGGCTGCCTCGCTGACACAGCTGGCTTCAACCAGGAACTCGGCCGTCGCTGCCATGCCTTCAAGGGCGCTGCTACTTGCGGACACCAACCCATTCTCCCCACTCCAGGATCCTGAGAACACATTGAAGACAAGTCTGCGAATACTTTTTACCAAGCTCGCGTCATCTCTGCCGCACCGAATGGAGAAAAACGTGCGCGAGGCTGGCTCTTGCCTACGCCCGAACGACCGTACACTAGCATAACCAGGGATTACTCTCATGCGAGAGGCGCGCGCTTCATGCTTCCTCATCCCGTTAGTCGCCAGGACGAAGAGGACAACTTTTTACCAGTTAGTTATTGACGGACAAAGCAGAACCGTGTGACTGACGCGACGACGCCGAGCTAAGGTGCCCCGTGTAAACACTAACACACCATTATCATTCGGCCTAAGCAGCCGTGCCGCATTATGGACGAGCAGTTCATACGTTTAGGCAGAGTCATAACGTGCTACATTTCGGCTCATCTCAGTCTCTCTGAGGGGGCCAAATGCGAAAACACCCGTGTAGTTAGATTTAGGTGCACGTTAAAGAACCCCAGGTGGTCCAAATTTACGTAGTCCCCCACTGGGCGTGCCTCATAATCAAATCGTGGTTTTGGCACGTAAAACCGCATAATTTTTTAGGGAGACCCAATGCCGGAGTTCTCGGTTCGCTTCTTAAGCCAGAGCAATCAGCTCGCTGTCGACGCGGCCGAACCCGAGGTGCGCAACGCCCTTCTAGCAATAGCATCCCTGCCAATCCGTGGACAGTATGTGTCCTTTCAAGCATACGAAGCCGTTGGTCACAATCAAATCAAAGCCTCACCATGCCTAGCTCTTCAATATCATCACCACGGGCAACGGTCCTGCAGTGGAATTGTCGTTCGCTTCGAAGCAAGAGGGCTGACAAGAGTGCAGGGTAGCAAACCGGACGTGCGTCTTGTTAACCTCCCTGCCTTTTCTCTCTTCTATTTCTCTCTCTCTCTCTGGGGACATGACTTCTGAGGAACTGATGAACTCCCTGCTGCATTGCCGCAAGTGCAAGATCCTGCAACCACGCCCACTTGGTGACAACGGCACTGCCATGGTCAGATTTGAAGGTACCAACGTACCCTACAAGGTCGGCCTGCGGTCATTTACTATCCGTGTTTTTCAGTACCGTGCACGAGTGGTCGTTTGTGACATATGTCACAAGATCGGTCATCACAAGGAGCCATGCCCCAATACTCCGGCAGCGAGATGCTCTACATGTGGTCTACGGCAACACCTTACGGAAGCCAGAATTCTTGGTCCCTGGCGCTAGCCGACGTCGGAACGAACTGCTTTAAAAGCGCTTGTACGGTTTTTAAAAGAAACAGGACTTAGTGAAAAACTATAGAATGTGCAGACTGATGCGTTTCTTTTTTCTTTTCTTTTTAATCTTATCTTGTTTTCTAATCTTTTCTGCCCTTACCCCATCCCCCTGTGCAGAGTAGCCAACCGGACACTTAACCTGGTTAACCTCTCTGCCTTTCACCTCTTATTTTCCTTCCTTCTTTCCTTCCTGCGGCAACACGAAGAGGGCCCGAATGCAGAACCGAAGTTCAGCAGTTGTGGTGGTTCCCACTTGGGCGCAGCCACAAACTGTCCGAAAAGACGACAAGTCAACAAGAAAATTGAACAAAAATGCAAGCCGGCTGACAAAAGGCAACGTAAGAAACCAGTCACAGGGGCGTCAGCACCGCTATCCCGAGAGCTGAACAGAACAAAATTATTCTAGACCCATGATCAAGGCAACGCGCCATAGTTTCTACACCGGGCCACCGGTACCTCCAGCTGCACAGTCTGGAGTCAGCGGAAAAACCACCTTCTCGAATGTAGTTAGACAAGCGAACGCGTACCTAACAATCTGTTCCAGCAATAGTTCAACTTCTAGTTGTTGTCGGTATTGCCGTATGTCCATTTTCTGGGCATACATGTCACCTAACAGGATAATTTCGGCACGATTACAAAATTCCTTAATGAATTAATCCCATTATGATTATGATGATGATGTAATGGCATTCTCTTTGAAACGGGGCGGTGACGAATAGTCACCTAGCCTGCTTGATTTATTCAGGTAAGCTATAAATATGCTTTATCCAAACGGTAACTAAATGTTACTGTGCCGCGTACAGTGGAGGAAAAAAAGACAACGAAGCTCTTATGTGAGAATTCTTTTCACTTTATTATTGAGTCCCATGCGTGAATATTTCAAGTTTTTCAAGATCAGTGATTAGTCCCATGCGTGAATATTTCAAGTTTTTCAAGATCAGTGATTTCGTGCTAGCGATGCGAAAGGCTGGTGCGTTCGCTGTATATAAAATATTATGGAGGAAAATGTTTATTTCAGGGCGTTATTATTCACCCTAGATTTCTTCAGCGATGACAAACTCTTATCACTTCTTCTCATACGCACAAACGTACCTCTTAGAAGAAGTCCACCGGAAAGAACTCCGATCTTCTCCAAACGCCAACACTTTTTCAAATGGTGGCGGCGCCACGCTTTCGGCTCGTGAACCAGCGAGGTGATCGTCCTGAAAGGAACGAGTGACTCAATGTTTTCCGGTACGTAAATAATTAAGAGACGGAGGCTGAGAATAATACATTTTTGACGCAGGAGAAGCGTGGTGTGTCCCGAGAAAACACATGTCCCCTTGTACATTAAGTCGTTGAAAAAGAAAGCAATTCACAAAGATGGAATGAGACAAAGAAAACTGCACATGGCTGCTGCACGCTTTGGGCCTCAGTAGAAATCACCTCATATGGTCCACGTTCAAGATGCTCGACTTCCGATTGCTTGCAGCCACTGTATCCTTCCGACGTTTTCCTTCCGTTTCCCAAATAGCAAGAGAGTAGAATTTTTATTACTTAGGTTAAACTTCCACTTATTGGAAAGCGCAGCTACAGTTAGAAGCGCCTGTTCGGTCTCAAAGTGCAAATCAATTGTTTGACTCCTTTGATTTGCTTACACGAGCGCAAACTGCACTTCGTTTAGTACTCCTAACATGCTGCGACAAAGCATGCAGAGTTCAAGGGTCCTCGGTGCCTTTGAACTCACGCTCTTCCCACTTCAAGGGGCCGTCCTTTGGACATACAGGCCGCATGATGTCAGACATTGTGCGTTATTGCCAGTTGTAGTTTTGCTTTTAAGAGTGGGAAACAAGTGAAGCTTATAGGAGCTGCTGCTGCCAATTGCTTTAAAAGGGCAATGTAGATATGGATGGCGAAACTGATAGCTCCGCGAAATTGGGGAAGGCTATTCAGTGTTGTAATACAGGTGTAGAAACCATGCATCCACTGATTTACCTACGTAACGAAAGAAAATTGTTTGTTTTTGAAGAGACTGGAAATCAGCATATCGATTTTACCATTTTGACGCTAGAAGTTCAATGAAAATCAGCCACTCCTTTATCCCAGTCATATCGGCATGATTGGTAATAAATGAGCGGGCGAATTGGCTAAACGTGCGCGTAAACATGGAGCATACACATATACATATTCCAACCCGCTCTTTAGCAAAGATCTCAGACAGACATTACGAAAGCTCTCCACGAAATAATCTGCGTCACAGTTCCATCAAGAGTCCAAAAGGTAGATTTTATATGTTCTTAGCCTGGAATAAAATGCGCGTTATATGCGAAGATACCGTGAAGTGCGGAAACCTTTTTCACCGCCTGCGCCTTGCTGTATATATATATATATATATATATATATATATATATATATATATATATATATAGCCTACACAAAACACTTTTTAATTTTATTCTTGCAAGCTTGGCGTCGTGTGGGTGTGCAGTGGCGTAAGGTCACGTGGTTCACGTGTTGCTGGAGCACCCCTGTATGTCCAGCAAAGGCTACAGTTGACCTTCGAACCTAAGTCTACGAGCAACCATCCACTTGCAACCGTCCTTGCACCATGACCAGTTGAGTGGCCCTCAAAGAAAAGTTTTCAGTGCGAAAACTGCAAGAGATAACTTTTTCTCCAACATTTTGGCCGAATTTATGGCAAATCAACCGCGTAAATTCTGGAAGCATTTATCTAAACCAGACAGGCCGTGTCAATAAAACGAAAATTTCGAGCAGTATCATTGAAGATCCCCATACTATCGTAAATTCCTTTAACAAACTTACTTCCAATGTAGGCGCCGCGTGCATGTATACCAGTGACACGAAAAAAAACAGAAAAAAAAAAACAGATGTGAGAGGTTACATTAATGGCAACTGTCCCTCCTAACCTGCTTATACAACTTGACGTTAAAAAATCACGTGGCCCGGACAAAATTTCCAATTCTTTTCCTAAACTCTACGCGACTCAGTCGTCCCCTCTTCTGCAGAAGATATTCGGTTTATCGCAGGACACAGCGATGCTTCCTGCTGACTGGTTTTGCTCGAAAGTAGTGCCTGTCCATGAAGCGGAAACAAACGGTTGATAGATACACACAGACCGACATCGTTTAACTATAGCACCTGCTGCAAGACAATTGCGCACGTCATAAATATGGGGCTCATGAATTACTTGGTATATAACTTCCTTAACAAGGTTTTCGAAAATGGCTTTCGACCATGGCCCAGCTTTTAAGAATTACTCGTGACTCTACTACAGCTATTAATTACCATTTTCACGCAGATGAATATTTCTAACACATCCGACCGGCACCTTCAGTCGTTATTTATAGAAGCAAACTTTAAGTATTTGATGCAAATTCGAAAATGGCGTCCTGTATTTCGGCGTTATTTTATAATGGCACTCAGAACACTACCTGCAATGCTATATTGGACCGCGTCAGTGTGTTCTCTAGTGTACCACATGGATCTGTGCTCGGACCAACACTGTTCCTTATGTATGTTAATGACATTTATTGTTGTATGGAACCTGTAGTGACAATGTGGTTTGCTTTAGACAATTGTGTAATTTACACCCCAGTTAGCAAAGCTTAACCAATCCATAGAAGATATGGTCAACTTGTGCAAGCATTATAAGATGCAAATTAATACTGATATAACAATCTGCAATATACACCACTTCACATTGAGAAGACACTACATGTTACTGACTTGAAACCGGTGAACACTAAAATATTAGCGAATCACGGTAACACTGTCTGTAAACTGGTATCAAATTTGCACAAGAGCATTTAAGCAATTATATTTATTAAATACAACGCTAGCTAGTGCTACCCCCCCCCCCCCCCCCCCGTGAAAATAACAGTATATAGGAATACTAATGCGCTCTATCCTGGAGTATGCAACAATAGTTTGAAACCCACACCAATAGTGCATGACCTACGTTTCAACTTGTAAGGAAAAATGCCTTCTACCGTTTCTCCCAAGATGTAACACCTTTAATTATCCTCTTTTTTTTTGATGTGTCAATGAATCAGGGCTGAACTGGTCGATTCTGTTTTGTCACTTCTGTACAGAACCGGTGTTTTGAGGACATTGTGCATGTCCTTCTATTTCAATGCAAGCCTCTGTTTTCTCATGTTGCTGTAACAATCTGTGTAGAAATAGGATACTTTTGCCGTTCGCACTTTGTGCAGATGCGGACGGCACTGTTGTAATTCATGTCACCACGCACACCAACTTGCAAACACTTCTCTTGCTGTATTATTATTTTATTTTGAGCTACTTATTCGCTATTTCTAAATATGTTCAATTCAAAATGTGGAATGCTCACTCCCTGACTTTTTTTACGTGCCATCTCTCCTATAGGCCTTAACAGGCCTACGGTATTTGTAGATAAAATTTAACATAATATCTCGGCAAAGCTGAATATGCACAGCATCACGCTACATCACGATATGCCACGACAAAAGACAACACGTGCCAGAGACCTGTTTGGGTCAACTGGCAACCTGGCCTGTAAACAATCGGTGCCGTCTCTATACGTATATCTCCACATCGTCCCAAACACTGCCGTAAAAAAAGAAAGGCAGCTGCATAAATTTTTCCACTCCCGTCATGTCATTTGCCCAACCTTCGCAGAAGCATTGACTAGAAACCTCAGAGTCGAAACCATTCTCCGAAACATATCAGGCAAAAGAGGCGACAGCTGCTGGAAAATGTGCCGCGCCACATAACAATGATCATGGTATGTGACAACCTCGCTGGTGTGACTGATAGCGCTCATTGACCAGCACATTGTGATATACTAAGTGTTCAGCCTGAATGGCCCCATCCCGTTCGGGTCGGGTTAGCTTCTGGAAGATTTGAAAAAAGGTTGGTGGGCGAGAGGAAACGTCGCGATTGTTTCCACTTCAGTAGTTTAGCTGCCGCTTGTTGCTGTCTATTGTAACACATATACATGGCAAAAAAAAAAGAGAAAGAGAGAAATTACTTTTTGCACATCGGAAAAGCCCCTCTAGTGGGTACCACCAAAAACACAACTGGGAGTCGAGCTGGTATGGCTTGACCCTTCCGACCACGCGTGTTCCTTTAGTCGCGTTTGACTCATCGCGTAGCCTGTTTCGTCTGGTATAGGTAGCGACCAGTACACGGGACCATACCTAGCATCTTTTCCAGCTGCTTTTAGAGGCGAAGCTCCTTAGGGCGTGGGTCTGTCCTTCCTCCGATGTAGTATGTACCCACCTGTAGTTTTATTAAGTGTTCACTAGATGGCGTAAGTGTCGATCTTTCTATATATAAGTGTATATAATGTCACTAGATGGCGCTAGTTTTTTGTATAGTTGATGAGAAAACTTACAATGTAGTGCGACGGGTTAACGCTAGGGGTGTTATAATAAAAGGTGCTCGCTCTTGGCGCGCTTTCTCTTTCGCTCGGAGTCGCCGGATGGAAGACAAGGCTGCGGAGCGGAGAGCATGGAAGGCGGCGGCGGCGCTCGCTCGCAGGCAGAATCCCGCGGTGAGAGCCCGCGAGGCCGCGGCTTCACGACAGGCAGCGCGGCGGCGGCGCGAAGACCCCGTAGTGCGAGAACGAGACGTTGACGCGGTGTTTTTCGACAACTACAAGCAATGACCCTTTGTGTTGGTCGGGGATTTCAATGTGGACATTACAGAACGAACTAACGAGTGGCTCATACAACACATGGCAGCAAAACATGGACTCACGTGTGTCTCCTTAGACTATAAGAAACCCACGACAATTAGGGGGACTTGCATAGATCTTGTCTTCTCTAACTTCCCATTGAGACCTATAGAAGAACCGTTATCCCTTCATTTCACGGACCACAAAGCCGTGGTAATGAAGGGACTCCGCAAACCAAGCATCTAAGAAGAAGCGTCTAAGAAAATAAAACGTATTGTATATATACACACACTGTTTCTCACGTGTTTACTTGATCATATACTGGGCGAATTACTCGGAGTATTCACGGTTTACCGATGATCCCTCCGGAGCTTCGCCCCATCATCATAATTCACCTCGTGGATATGCTGTGATTTTTTTTTATTGTTCACGTGTATTGCGCTTCAGATGCAAATTGGCAAATTCACTTGCCCTTGTTCATACCATTCCAATACATCCACTTCCCTTTTCCAAGAACACTGTTGGTGGCTTGTAAATGAATTGATAAAAACATGCGTGCGAACAGGGGAGGTGATACGTCAAGAAACGCGTGACAATAGCCAATACACGTGCAGGCATTCGAACCACATGATAATAAAAATGATATGCAGGAAAATAAAGATCAGGAAAAGCTGAAGAGAACTGATGAACTGTGCCAAGTTTTAATTCATTAGCGATACCAAAGTCAAACCGCTGATGACGTTAAAGGAGGAGGTAGGTTAAACTAAGAAAGAAAAAATGTATCTTCTGGTTTTACTTGCCAGAACCGCGATCTGATCATGAGGCACCCCATAGGGGAGGGGGGGGGGATTCGGAATAATTTGATAGACGTGGTGGTCTTAAACGCACACCCATTGACGGCCCACGGGTGTTTTTGTATTTCATGTATTTCACCGCAGTTGAGATACATCCAATACTGAAAGCAAGCTAATGGGTCTGTAATTCTTCAATTTTTTAACGTCTCCCTTCGTATGGATAAGTATAATGTGGGCGTTCTTCTAGCTCTCTGGTACACTCGAAGTTGTGAGGCATTGCGTATAAAGGGCCGCAAGCTCTACAAGCATGATATCTCCTCCATATTTGAATACATCGACTGTTATTCCACCTTCTCCAGCAGCTTTTCCCTTGGTCATGTCTTTCAAGGCCCTTCTAACTTCATCGCTAGTTATCGAAGGAGCATCTGTATCCGGTTCATCACTATTTCGAATGAAAGTAGCTTGGCTGTTTTGGGCACTGTACAGGTCAGTATAGAATTCTTCCGCTGCTTTTACTATGTCATCGAAATTGCTGATGATATTACCATGCTTATCTTTCAGTGCATACATCTTGCCTTGTCCTATGCCAAGCTTTCTTCTTACGGCTTCCTCAATCTTTCCCACGTTATAATTTCGAATATACCTTACTTTCTTCTTGTTGATCAGTTTTGACAGTTCAGCGAATTCTATCTGATCTCTTCAGTTGGACCCTTTCATGTTTTGTCGTTTCTTTATTAGGTCCTTTGTTTCTTGGGAGAGCTTACCTACTGTTTGCCTTGGTGCCTTACCTCCCACTTCTATTGCTGCTTCTGAGATCAGCCTAGTTATGGTTTCATTCATTACCTCTATGTTGTCTTTAGCTTCATTTTCGAAAGCTGCATATTTGTTTGCATCTAGTTAAGGCGCCTGCAAACGCAGCGAGCGCAGGTGCAGACGACGAGATGCCATTCAGACGAGGCGCGCAAAATAAAAACGCAATCCCCAGCCTCCGCCAGTATGGTGGCGCAATCTGGTTAAGATGTCTGCAAACGCAGCATGCCCGACATATAAGTTGCAGTTGTAAGGCTTGATTGGGCTCAGCAGGGTGCTGTGCAGAGAGCATTACAAGCCGCAGCTCACCGTCGACGTCGGGTGGACAGTTCAGCTCGTTCTCGTCAAAACGAGGCGAACAGACTTCTGCGAAAACCCTGTTGTGCGTGGCGCCCAAATTAGAGCTACTACTGAGCGGCTCCACCAGCATACGATGTCACTGCTTTGTGGGCCGCGCAGGCCTGTGACTTTTTTCCAGCGTAAGCTGTTATGGGCTCATTCCAATAGCCGCTTCGGTTCGCTATGGCGTCCGCCGCCGCTGCCACCTCCACCGACGGCATCCGGTGAACGTAACCGCTATAGCTGGAAATGCGAAAAAAGTACCCGGTTCCCGCCAGGAGCGAACGCGCGCCCGCTGCGTGGGAACAAGATACCCTACCACTGAGCCACGCACGCGCTCGCTATCGGGCGCCGGAAAAAAAAACCTTTAAAGCATGCGCAGACGATCCGAGCCTCCGCCAGTATAGTGGCCCCATCTAGTTAAGTCGCCTGCAAACGCATCGAGCGCAGGCGCAGACGACGAGATGCCATTCAGACGAGGCGCGCAATCACCCCCCCCCCCAAAAAAAAAAATACGCGATCCCCAGCCTCCGCCAGTATGGTGGCACCATCTGGTTAAGATGCTTGCAAACGCAGCGTGCCCGACATGTAAGTTGCAGTTGTAAGGCTTGATCGGGCTCAGCAGACTGCCGTGCAGAGAGCATTACAAGCCGCAGCGCGCCGTCGTCGCCGGGCGGACAGTTCAGATCGTTCACGTCAAAACGAGGCGAACAGACTGCTGCGAATTCCCTGTTGTGCGTGGTGCCCAAATTGGAGCTACTCTTGAGCCGCTCCACCAGCTTACGCTGTGACTGTGCTGCGTGTGCCGCGGAGGCCTGTGACTTTTTTTAGAAGATGTGGTGCGTATTTGTATTGGTGATGAACGCAGTATAAACACGTGTGGTGGTCAATAAACCTTTGTTGGTAGTTTGCGCTCTTCGGTCGTCCCATGTGTTCTTTTGTGTCAGTGTTGCTCTTGCGCTGCAAAACGTTTCCTTTTATAACCGTATTTTCCGGACTATTATTGTCGGCAAGGCCCAATTTGAGTCTCAAATAAAATTTAATTTTTTTATATAGTCGCACCCTCTGCATTGTCTGTATGGAGGAAACAGTACACAGTAGAGAAACAAATATTTTATTGCTAACCAGTGAAAGTCGGGGTCCTGTATTAGACTATGCATATCCTAAAAGCAGTCAAAATCACTCTCACCGGAGCTGTCAGAAAAACAAAACGCGGTTTCGCGCTGTGCTCACAAGTCGAAAGCTGCCATTTTACGTATCGCCAGCTGCCTGTAGGGGCTATTGGCCGCGTGCAGCGACGGTCATTGCGCGGCTGATTTCTCTGTTTTTGACGCGGCAAAGAATTTGTAGGCCTGAAAGTGAAGGTATCGCGGCCGCCATCTTGCGTCTAGTTCCAATTCTCACACCGGGCGATGCCACTCAGCCATGTTTGGGACTTAAGTAATTAAGGAATTCGGTAATCATGCCGAAATTATCCTGTTAGGTGACAAGAATGCCCACACAACGGAGCCAGATCGCTGTAGTGATAACGGGAAGTTAAGGCTAGATCTCTGAGAGCAACGTAACCTCGTTATAGTGAATACGGTGCCTGTGATGGGCAGGTAAAATGGAAGCTGGAAATAGGCAGTCGACCAGCGATAACGGTCTCACGACAAAATGAATTTCTGACAAGTTGAGAGAAATGGTCATTCACGAGGATGGGTGTAGCAGCATATATTGGGAGTGACCATACACGCATTATTTTGACAATAGGATATGTAGTTGGGAAAGAGAGCCAGAAGCGAATAATGGCCATTCGAAATTTGAACGCTAAATAAATAACGAATAGAGTCACAACAGACGAGGAAGAACTTGGCAAATGGCCAACCAAGGAGCGGGGACATAGTGGGCTTCTCGGCGTAGCACCGAGAGAAATAAGGAAAGAGAAGCAACTAGTTTGGTGGAAAGGATAAAGGAAACCGAAAAGCTGATGGATCAAGGAGATACGGGAAGGGATCGATGAACGACAGAAAACATCACGAGAGCATGGGCAGGCAGAAGAAAAAAAAAAATGTGCGTGGCTTTGCTAACGCAAACACCAGAGACCAGCGGAGTTAGGGAAAGCCTACTAAAGTAGTGGCAAACCACACGCTTAGTTTTTGGCGCTCATGATTTCTTCGCGATGTTCTGCGTAGTATCACGATGAATTGAACCGGCCACGTTCATAAGCCTTCGGATATTCATTTCCTCGCCTACGCGAACTCTCGGCTTCCCTCAATCTAAACTCGGGATGTTCACTTCGGCGACGCTTGGTTTCAGCTTCCCTACCTTTCGCTTCAGTCTTTCGGAAGCAACTAGTGTCCATTTCTCTGGTCGAAATCTGCCTTGCCGCCGCCAGAATCATCGGCTGCAGTCACGGACACCGGCGCGTTATGCGCGAACGCAGTCGCTGCAGCTCTACGCGTCTCACTACCAGCTGCCTCACTCCTCCTCTCCACCTCGCATCTGATATGCTGCGCGATGCTATTTTTATACTCTGCTTTCACTCTCTCTCTCAGCTCGCTCTCCCCCAGCTCGGTGAAGCTATCGCCCAGCTGGTATGGGTTATGGCGTTTTTAAATACGAAGCTGTTTAAGCCAGCCGTAATTTGTGGTTCGCATCAAGAAACTATCATCATCAGCAATGAAGAAATAAATAAACGAAAATAAACTTTCTTGCCGAGGCACGATACAGGTATACAGCTTCGCCGTAAGAAAAGAAGCTCACTGCCATTCCACTCTGTGAAGAGGGATGACCAGCGGAGCTGTACGTATGTGTGTGTATAAACTATATTGATTTAAAGAAAGCCACATACCACATGCATTGTCATTACCTACAGTCTTTTTTGCTTGGCCACTAAGGTTACCATAGCTTTGTGGTCGCTATGGTAGACGGCCATGGGTTCTGTGACGATGCTTGAGCGGGAATGGGCGCGAACGTGACGGGAGGCTGCTAACTAAAGCCCCTCAAACTTGAGGGGCTTTAGTTAGCAGCCTCCCGTCGCGTTCGCGCCCGTTCCCGCTTGAGCTCACGCCGTCGTTCTTCGCCCGCATGCTGTTCTTCCTCGGTCCGCACAATACGCTGCCTACCCATTACACGACCGAAACCCAACTGACATAACGTGCTGATGCGGTGCGTGACGTCACCAGCCAAAGAGACACACCCATTGGGTATTAAACGCAGCTGGGGTACACCGGCGAAACGCTTCGGCTTTGTATCGACGCTATACGGCGTTTGTGGTCTACGGGGTCGTTCTACGCACGCAGCGATCCGCTGGAAACTGGAGTGTAACAGCTCCGCTTCTGTATATATAAAAAAAGAAAAGCGCAGTTGCCGCAAGATGAAATAAGCAGAAAATTGGAAATACACTGGGATAAAAAACATAGTTCAAATACTGGGTCACGCAAAGATTAAAGGTGAAACTGAGCGTTGACTGTAAGAAATACCTGAGAAAAAGAAAGCCGCACCTAGAATATTTTGAAACCACGTGGATTTATTAGGAATGAAGTCTGAAACAATACAGCAACATACCCTAGACAATGATGGAAGCAAAATGGAAGGAGACGCGGCATTAAATTCAATCCGAAAAACAACAGCTGAATCATTTCAAGGCAATGAGGAGGTGTATATTGAGAGAAATGTCGCAGTTTCGCCCAAAAGGCGAAGCATTGATTACGATAGGAAACTAGCTGACAACTATTCGAACTATACGATAGCAGTTTTATCGGCCGTATAAACTTCTCAATATTCGCTCACTAACTAAATTAACAAGCACGGTGTCACGCGTGCACAGGTAAACATGAATACCTCTCGCTCGATGACCGAGGAAACTCGCTGTCAAAAATTGGAGGACGCTTAAGCTTCGAGTGCAACGCGATAGCGTTATCGGGCCCTCTTCGCATCGCATTTTTCTTTCAGTGGAAGCGCTTCACTGCAACACAAAATGTGGGAAAGCCAGCTTATAAAGACCAAGCTTACACCCCTCCCCTTAAATTGGCTTCACTTTTAAACAGAAATGAATTGCTGGGAAGACGTTTTCCAGGGGCAATATAAGTGGTCATATTAAAATATGAAGGCCCTAGCACCTTTTTTGTTTTTCCCAATTTGACCTACTGTAGAGAGCCTTACCTGCCGAGGATGCGAGCGCCATCTGGATGTCATTTTCGCAAGTAAAGTATCCGAGCGCGCGGCTGTAGGTCTGGTATAAATGCTGGAAAATGGGTTTGGGTTTGAGTTTCCTCGTAACAGAATTATGCTTTTACGTACATTCAAATTGCAATCCGACGCCGAATAGTAAACGATCTGACGCCGGATGGTAAAGTCGTAATTTACCATTTTTCTGACGGATTTCAGTGGGAGAAATTCAATTTTATTGCGATAGCAATTATATGGACACTTCAACCGGAGTTCTGCCGTCGGCGTCGCCGTCGCCGTGAGGTTCCGTATAGATTCCAAGGGCGATAAAATTGTCGCCGCGCGCCGTATGCGCCAGTGAGAGCGCGCGGGGGACGCGTGCTCTCACGGAGAGCCAACGCACGGCGGAAAGCAAACCCGACCGTCGCGCGAAAGGCCTTGGGGGTATCGGAGGGAGGAAGGCGGGGCGACGCTGTAATACGGCACCAAATGCGTATCTTGCAACCGAGCGCAAGGGGAACGGGCAACGCAATCTCCCACGCGAAACCAAAAAAAAAAAAAAAAAAAGCGGAGAGGCAGCGCGGGAGGGAAGGGGGGGGGCAGCTTTTACTCTGCCAACAAATACGCTTGCACTGGCTGTGGTGGCGGTCACCCGCACCGTCTCTTATCTCTACACGGCTCTGACCTTTGTATGCGCTGTGCATTCGCCGCTCAGTTTCCATTGAAGCGATAGACCGCACGATTCTTCGCCCGCTGCAGCTGCTGCGCCAGCGTTTTGACAGTCGTTGTCGTTGTCTGCGGTTATTCAGTGTGATCTATTCATGTTTGCTTGTGCGCGATGACACCATGCTTGTCAATTCAGTTAGAAAGCGAATGTGTCCAAGTTTATGCAGCCGATAAAACTACTATCCGCTACACCGAATAGCTCTCTACCAATTTGCTATCGCAATTGATGCTTCGCCTTTCGGGCGAAAGTGTGACATTTTTGTTCACCAAAATCCTGCACCACGTGGAGGGCCTGCGTGGTCGGGGTGGTTGGGGTGCTCGACGATGATTTTCTCTGTCACGAACGCCGACATCGCACGCCAAGGCCGGATTTTCTGCGACACGGGACCCGGAGCGAATTGACCTTGTTGCCGCCTCTCGCTTCAACGCGAACTAAACGTCGAAAGCAAAGCGCATACGAAGTTACCGGCACTAGTTGCACTTTGACCACATCGCAGATCGCTATCCAGATGCGGTGGACGCGCCGTAAGCAGCCGCCTCCAGAATATAACCCCCCCTCTCCCTTGCCTCTCCCCCGTGCCTCGCGCGCGACAGAAGAAGCGAGCTTCAGCCCGGCCTTTCTCACTCGCGCGCGCGAGATAGAGCTGCAATCATCGGCTCACCCTCAGGGCAAGCTTTCACTCGCACATACGGCGTGCGATGCGCGGCGACGACGTTGCAGTGTTTGGACTTTATACGGAACCTCACAGGGACGTCCACGGCCATGACCATGGTGACGGCAACAATGCGCTTGGAGTGTCCATATAATTGCTATCGCAATAAAAAAAAAGAAAAAAAAAACGAAGAGAATGAACGAGAACCAGACGGAAAAACAGCTAGTGCAGAGATTTTAACTGGAAGAAAGCGGAAGGTTGCGTTAGGGAGATAGAGGTACTAGGACCAAAAAGTAAGGAAGCACTGTTGCAAGCAGTAGCAAATGGCTTACACCGTAGGCGAATACCAGACATTTGGCGACAAAGTAGGAAGAACTTATTTTTTAAAGGTAAGGGGGGGGGGAATAGAATTCCCTGAAATAGACCGTCGACCAGTACATCGGTAATATACAGGTTCGCAATGCAGCCCATTAAACTGAAAATGCAAGCATGGGCAGAACATATTGGCATAATGGGAGAACTTCCGAATGACGTCAACTCGGTTGTTGTCGGCATAAGAACTTATTTGTTCTTACTCAGTGTATGGAAATATCCAGAGAAGAAGGAGACCGTTGTATGTGGCGTTCTTAGTGATTACGGGAGCGTATTACAACGTTAACCGTAACATTTTCTGGGATATTCTGAAAGGGGAAGGCTTAGGCAATGACTGTATAGAGGTTTGGGGGGAGATTTACCGAGAAAATAGCTTGGGTTGAATGGGAATGGATCAAAAGCGAGAACAAAGTTGATATCTTCAAAGGACTAAACCCCCGCTGTTGTTTATGATGTACAGCATCCAGCATTTTTATCTAAATCGCGCCAGCGCCTATCACGCGTCAATTTAACGCATTTAAGCGGCGATAATGAGCGAGACTGGCAGAAGTACTCTCAAGTGCACTAAACACTTTCCTGTGCACGAGTCGTCCAACGCGACGGTTCCTTCAGGACGACGTACGACCGCATTATAGTGTTCTCGCGAGATGTAGCTAAACATGAGGGAGGCCGTACATGGTAAGGATGGAAAGGGCGCTAGAAGGAATCAATATCGGGTTAATCTGCCATACAAGAGGTGGGCACGATAGTAGAGCAGCAGCTCCCTAGTTTCTTTTATGCGAAGGACATTGTGTTGCTTGCTAACAGGCAAAGTGATATGCAACGTCTGGCTAATATTTGTGGACAGGAGGATGATAATTTAGGATTGAAATTTAGCGTCATAATATCAGGCATTACGGTATTCAATGAAAACAGTGAACATACAGTGTCAATACAAGGTCAGGAAATACCTCGAGTAAAATGAAACAAATACCTCGATATATCGGTGTATCGACAGCTTGGTCGACTCGCGAGGCTCCCGATCTGCATCGGCGGGCTATATGGAAACACTGGCAAAAACTATAATAGCAAGGGGTAAGAAAAATGCGACCATATAAACAACAGAACCACAGAGCTAGGGGCTCCAGGGTCGGTGGAAAGGCGCAATGGTTCCAGGAGTTAGATATTGCTAAGGAACGCTTGGGAGGAGACGCATAGCGGAGGACCAGCGCGTCGCTCCAGCTTTTTCGCCTTTCTCAATCTCGCATGGGCCGATTTTCACCCGGATTTTCATCTCTACGGACCCAGCAAGATTCTCCGATCACGGGGAGGTGCGGACTGACGGATTTGAGTGAGTTTTTGTCAATTTTTCGATCCTTTTCGACTCGGAAGGTCGCACTCCGGGTTAGGCTTGACGACGAGTACGCCCGTCGCCGGCGGCGGCGGAGCAGCTAAGCTTAACAAGGCAAGGAGCGTCTCAGCGCCACTTAGAGAAAGCATGCAGCCGATCGAAATCGACGGCGAAGATTTTCGGGAGGACGACGCGAACGATGGTGCTTGGAACCTCGTTCAAAGGAAATCTACGGGCAGAAAAAAGACGGACGCGTTCGAGTTTCTGAATCGCCCTCGCATAGCTCAAGATGGTGGCCGCGTTGGTGCCAAAAGTGGTCGGCGCATACCGGCGCTGAGAAGGAAGGTTTTCGCAGCTTCTAGAATGCCGGAGCTACCGGAAGAGCATCAGAAGATCATTGTGAGGCCGCGCAACGGTCTCGACTTGAGAAAAGCCAGCCATTACGGCGTTTCTACGGCTATCTTCAGAGCGGCGGAGATTTCCAGTATGGAAGCGGAGACCGACGTGGTGTGCCCGAACGTTGTTCAGAACATCGTGGTCGTCTGTACGGAAAAGGAATCCAACGCAAAGAAGCTACTGAGAATCAAGTCAATTTTGGTCAACGGCAAAGAACACGAAGTCAACGTGTATGCTGCTGCCGGGGACGGGTTCGTCAAGGTACGCAACGTAGAGCCAGGAATCAGCGCGGTGGATCTCAACGCCCTCATAGTAAACCGGAGAAATCCCTCGGCGCGACAAGCCAATCGCATCAAGGAAACGGGTTCGGTGATTGTCCTCTTCGATGGGGACGAAGTGCCGGACTACGTGCGAGTTGGCCAGACCCTGTACAGATGCTACCTGTACAAGAAGCAGATCGAGGTTTGCTACAACTGCGCCCGCATTGGACATCGTGCCGATGTCTGCCCGACGCCTACGCTCAAGGTATGCCGCGGCTGCGGAATTACAAACCCCGCGGACGGCCACGAATGTCAAGCAAGATGCAAGCTCTGCGGAATTAAAGGCCACCCCACCGGCGACAAAGTATGTAAGCAGCGATACCAAACGCCGTTCATCATCAGACAAAGAAGAAGAGAGCGCGCCGAGGCGCGCACCTTCAAGTCAAACCCCATGGACTTCCCTCAACTCATGCCCAGCGGTGCAGCGATGACGCAGCAAGGCTGGGTTCAGCCCTTCACAGTGGGCGGTAGTCCGATCCTGCCTGCCACGGCAACGTGGGCCGACAGACCCTCGCCACCAGAGACTACGAGAGCCAGGCAGCAACATCTTCAAAAAGAAGAGAGTGCGGCACCCAAATCGCAGGTAAGCGGGGGCAGTTTGCAAGTGCAAAAAAGAGAGAGTGAGGAGCTGGAAAAGATTAAGGAAGAAAATGCTCAGCTTAGAGAGCTCGTGGGTGAGATGAGAAAAGAGATGGCGGAACTACGGGCGGCTATCTCCGCGCCGCGACAGGAGCGGGATCAGGCCAGCATGGTGGGCCGCAAAAGAAGGGCGATAGGAGAGACCCCGGAGCCGGATGGCTTCGAGGCATTCCAACAGCAGATTAGCCAGACACTAGCCAGGATATCAGAGGCAATAACCAGAATCGGCACGGATATTGTCGATCTTAAGAAACAGGGAACGGAGCAGAATCAAAGAATCTGTGAATTGGAGAAAAAACATGGCTTGCTGCAACGCACAAACTCACAACCCAACATACTCATGGCCAGTGGGAAGCCGGATGGCCAGTCAAAACCGTTCAGTAAAAATGGCGGGGGACGATAAAAAACACAGGGATCTGCGCGTGTGGCAGTGGAATTGCCGCGGATACAGAGGCAAAAAAGCAATACTGGCTCAATACCTGCGCACTCAGGAAGAGAAACCGCAGGTGATACTCCTGCAAGAAACCATAATAGAGGACGTAACTATTAACGGATACGAAGTCTCGGTTCGCAAAGGGGAGAATGGCAGAGGTGTGGCGACCTGTGTCAAGCGCGGCATAACCACCATAGACCATGGAATTCTGGATAAACGATCGAACGCGGAATACATGTGCGTGGAACTCCTACCGGGTAGACACTTTAGAACGGGCTTCCTTATACTCAATGTATATAGCTCGCCCAAGAAGAAGGGAGAACGCTTCTACGCGCTCATAGCCAAGGCAGCCAGTATAGCGGCTAAGGCGGGGATTCCCCTACTTGTAGCAGGAGACTTTAACGCACCACATACTACATGGGGCTATGGGGCGAACACACCGAAGGGAGAATCGGTCGTGAAATCCCTTCACGATCATGGCTTCACTCTGCTTACAGATCCACATTTCCCCACTCGCATGGGTAACTCGGTGACCAAACCCTCTTCACCCGATCTCACTTTTATCAACTACACAGGCAACAAAACATGGACGAATAGGGGGGAAGACCTAGGCTCGGACCATTACATTGTGGAGACGTGCCTATACGCTAGTTGCAAAGGTACGAGGTCTCACAGAATAGTAGACTGGAACAAATTCAGAGTCAGCAGGAAGGATCTTCTTTGCGAGGGTGGCTATGACGACTGGAGGGATAAACTCCTCTCTGACGTCGCTGCCGCCACCAAAGAAGTAGAAACAGACGCCGATATTGAGGTTATGGACAGCCACCTTGCACATCTTATGGAAGCTAAGCGCTCCATCAAACAGCGATGGGAAAAGAACAAACTGAACCGAACGCTCAGGAAACGTATTGCGCGGCTTAATACGCAGATAGCCCAGTACGCGCAGGAGCTGGAGAGGAAACAATGGATTGAGGTGTGCGACAAAGTCGACGGACAGATGAGGGTAGGGGGTAAATGGAATCTGCTTAAACATCTCCTCAAGGCAGGAAACACCCGCAGTGCACAACGGTCAGCCATTGAGCGCCTTGTTCACAGGGAACTCGAGGGCAGGGACAAATATGAACTCATGGACGAACTCGCACAATGCTACCTGCCAATAGCAGTCGGGAGAGACGAGCCCGAGCAGTCCGCCTACGAAGGAGGGGAGGTACAGGAAATAGATGGCGATATCACATCATGGGAGGTGAGGCACGCACTCCACAAGCTCAACAGTACGTCGGCCCCTGGGGCGGACGGACTTAACAATCGCATGCTGAGAAACCTGGACGATGATTCGGTAGACTTTCTCACCGACATGTTCAACAAACACTGGCGCGCGGGCACTTACCCCAAGGAATGGAAACACGCTTCGGTAATCCTCATACCCAAACCAGGCAAGAAATCCACACTGGAAAACTTCAGACCTATCTCACTAACATCATGCGTCGGAAAAATCTTTGAACATGTAATCAACGACCGGGTCTCGAGATTCATCGAACAGAGTGACATCTTCCCGTCGAATATGCTAGGCTTTCGCCCGCACCTTTCGACGCAAGATGCCATGCTACTCATTAAGACTCAGGTGTTGGACGCCTCGGCCAGGGACCCCAGGGTCATATTGGCCCTGGACCTGACTAAGGCTTTCGACACAATTGACCACAGTCATATACTGGCATCCATTTCTCACATGGGGCTTGGATACCGCTTTCATAACTTCATTAAGGCCTTCCTGAAAGACAGGACGGCGACCATTAAGATAGGGGACGTTCAATCCAAGGAGTACACGCTCGGTAGTACGGGGACGCCGCAAGGCGCAGTGATCTCTCCACTGCTATTTAACATCGGCATGTCCACCCTTGCCAGGAAACTTGACTCGATGAAAAAGCTAGGCTCAGCCATCTACGCCGACGACATTACTTTATGGTCGCTTCAGGGCTCGACGGGAGAAACGGAACAGACACTACAAGAGGCGGTCGAAATCATCGAATACCACATAAGACTAATGAACCTTCGGTTATCCAGCAGCAAATCAGAGCTGCTGGTATACCAGCCTATACGTATGGGGCGCCGACCTAAAGGCTGGATTCCGGTGGAGGAGGTGGATATACACCTAAGAACGACAGACGGCGAGGAAATCCCTCGGGCAAACACACTACGTATTCTGGGCATGCTAGTCTCTGCAAACGGGAGAAACACAGCCACGATAGAGAAGCTGCAACAACACACAGCCGCCACCATCCGCCTCATACAAAGGGTGTCAGGGAAGAAGGGCGGCATCAAAGAAGACAATCTTCTTCGTCTCTTTCATGCGTTCCTTCTCAGTCACATAAACTATGTGGCCTCCATGCACAATTGGAGCGCGGCAGAGAAGAAAAAACTCGAGGTACTCGTCAGGAAAACGGTCAAGCGGGTGCTAGGTCTCCCCTTGAGAACTAGCACAGCTAAATTACTATCTCTGGGTGTTCACAACACTATAGACGAACTGATCGAGGCTCAGCGAATGGCACAGGTCGCCAGACTCTCTAACACCACTGTAGGCAAAACAATTCTCGAAAAGGCAGGCATCAACTCGCCTCTTACTTTTGAAAGGGCAACTCCACTGCCACAAGCAATTAGAGAAATTATCGTAGTTCATCAGCTACCCAGAAACATGCACCCGATTCACAATGTGGGCCGACGCAAAGCCAGGGCTAAGGCCATCCTAGAGAAACTAGACAGCCGGGGGGATGGAGCAATCTTTGTAGACGCCGCTAGAATGACTGCAGACAAATACACGCTAGCGGTAGTTAACAAAGAAGGGCGGCTACTCAATGCTGCTACAGTTCAAACCAAGTCCGCCAGCATCGCTGAGCAAGTAGCCATTTCGCTCGCTATGACAATGGAAGGTACCTTCACCATCTTCACCGACTCCATGTCTGCCGTAAGGGCTTTCGACTCGAATCACATCGCGGAAAAGGCCGCCATGATTCTGACTCACTGCAAAGTGTACTCTCACGAGTTGGTGTGGTTTCCCGCCCATCTGGGTGGGGCCGTCGACGGCATCCCCAACCCCAACGAAATGGCTCACGCCCGGGCGCGAGGACTCGCGTGCCGCCCCGGCGCGTCGGGTCCTTCTCGACCGGGCCTCCCGCACCCCGACGGGTGTGGGGCGGGAGTTGGAGATGCTACCGGCGGAGACGCACTGACCACCTTTAATGAGATCACGAATCACTACAAGCTAGGTAGGAGAACCCTCCCCACTCCGCACAAAGAACTTTCCAGAGGCCAGGAGATAGCCTTCCGACTAATTCAAACGAACACCTTTCCGTCGCCAGCCATTATGGCCAGCTACATGGAAATCTCCCCTCAGTGCTCTCTCTGTGGCGAATTAGCCACCTTTGGTCACATCATGTGGCGCTGCCCCCGCTTACAAATCAACTCCAGGGTCCATCGCATCGACGAGACCGACTTCTACACCTGCATCACGAGCTCCGACCTTCGGAGCCAGCTATATGGGCGATCCAGGGGGCCTGCGAGGTGGCAGGGGGTCTTGCACTCCCGGTACCGACGTGGGTGACGCCTAAGGAGGGTCGCTAGTCCACCCTCCCCCCAGGATAAAATAAAGTTCTGTCTGTCTGTCTGTCTGTCTGTCTGTCTGTCTGTCTGTCTGTCTGTCTGTCTGTCTGTCTGTCTGTCTGTCTGTCTGTCTGTCTGTCTGTCTGTCTGTCTGTCTGTCTGTCTGTCTGTCTGTCTGTCTGTCTGTCTGTCTGTCTGTCTGTCTGTCTGTCTGTCTGTCTGTCTGTCTGTCTGTCTGTCTGTCTGTCTGTCTGTCTGTCTGTCTGTCTGTCTGTCTGTCTGTCTGTCTGTCTGTCTGTCTGTCTGTCTGTCTGTCTGTCTGTCTGTCTGTCTGTCTGTCTGTCTGTCTGTCTGTCTGTCTGTCTGTCTGTCTGTCTGTCTGTCTGTCTGTCTGTCTGTCTGTCTGTCTGTCTGTCTGTCTGTCTGTCTGTCTGTCTGTCTGTCTGTCTGTCTGTCTGTCTGTCTGTCTGTCTGTCTGTCTGTCTGTCTGTCTGTCTGTCCAGGAGTTACATTTCGAAATGCGGTTGTTTGCTTGATCTCTGAGGTACAATCAAGACTCGATGGCAACCAAAGGTCAGTGGAGCGCCTCGAATTTTGTGCTCATGGGACGATTCCAAACGAAGCCCCCAAGCTTGGAAGTGAGTGAAGATCAGAAGACAATTGATTTCGAAGAGCGACTAAGGAATTTGAAAGAAAGCAATGGTTTGCGAGAGTATTCAATGATTTCTACAGGGAACATATCGACTCGCAGTGGTGGAAAAGAACAAGGAAGCTTACCCGCAAGTATGCGAGCGGTATAGTAAGCGACGTAGCAACAAAATACGTTAAACGCAAACTGAGAGATGCTAAGACCATCTCCTGGGTAGCCGCAATAGTAAAGAACCGGCTAGGAGTAACTGCCTAAGAGGTAAATACGAAATCAGGCAGAAAACATTCGCTGACGATTTAAAGGGAAGGTCCTTACTTTTCGAAGCAAGATCATGAAGCCTAATAACGAGTACACTATAGCTCTAAAGCGAGGTACATAAATGAAGAAGAAGCATGTGTTTGGTGTTGTAAAGGTAGCAAAAACGATGGAAGATATTTCATTAAAATGTGAAGGTAATCTATAGTACACCCAGCTGTCGGTTTAGGCTTCACTGATTTCCTTGAAGCCCTTCAGTTCAGGTATATCAGGGGAAAGTAAACATGTCCGAAACAGAGACTAGTAAAAGAGGATTGGAGGTTTGGTGGAAGAAAAATTTTGTCGCAGTTTCACCCGAAAGGCGAAGCACCAATTGCGATAGCGAATTAGTAGAGAGCTATACGGAGTAAGGATAGTAGTTTTATCAGCTGTATAAACTTGGACATGCAGCAGCACCAGCAACGCGCAGAACTGTTGTCGAGGCCGTCGGCGTTTTGCCTGCGTTCGCACCGAACGCGCGCGGCGTTTTTATATAAATATGTGTTTGCGGCCGCAGCTAAACGTCGCGTCTCCTCCCTCTCTCCCGTCCGCCCACAGCCTTTCGCGCAACGGAAAAAGTTGCGTTTGCTCTCTATATATGAAAAGGAGGAAAGAGACGCTTAATTCTGTAGCCTTTCAGGGAGCACGGCGCAGAACGCGCCTTTGCTCTCCGACGTGCGTTCGCTAGCCTCGCGCCCTTTCACTCGCACATACAGCGTCCGGAGCGCGGCGACAATTGCATCGCCGTTGACGTCATACGGAACCTCACGGCGACGGCGACGACGACGGCGACGCCGACGGCAGAAATCTGCTTTGGAGTGTCCATATTTGGAGTGTCCAAAAGTAGGGAGACCACAAACCACGGAGGCGTACAAACACAGCATTCCTAGTAATGGTTCAAGAAGTTCGATGGTGGGAATTTTCTGTCTTAAAAAAAGAAAGGTACACTAGGCAATATTTGAAAAAAGGTTGTCGCAGTTTCACCTGAAAGGCGAAGCATCAATTGCGGTAGAAAATTTGTAGAGAGCTATACGGAGTAACGATAGTAGCTTTATCAGCTGTATAAACTTGGACATGCAGCAGCACCGGCAACACGCAGAACTGTTTTCGACGCCGTCGGCGTTTTGCCCACGTTCGCACAAAATGCGTGCGGCGTTGGTGACCGTTGCCGGAGCCTCTGATATAAATAGGCACTTGGTGCCGCAGCTAAGCGTCGCCTCCCTCCCCCCCCCCCCCCCCCCACGGCCTTTCGGGCGTCGGAAGAAGGCGCGTTTGCTCTATATATATGGTGATTGTAAAGGAGGAAAGAGACGCATACTTATCCAGCCCTTAAGGGAGCACGGCGCAGAATGGCGCTGAGCCGTGCTCCCTCAAGGGCTGCAGAAGATAGCGCCAACCTTTCCCTTTCCCTCAAGAACCACTTATCATCATCGGCGCAGAACGCGCGTTTATTCTCCGCCGTGCGTTCACTCCCTGTGAAAGCGCGCGTTCCTCGCGCCCTTTCATTCGCACATACAGCGTTCGGCCAACACCCTCTGGAAAAATATGAAGGCCTTAGTTCTTTTCCCTTTCCACTCGCGCTACGTCAGCAGATGGGGCGGACGCATCATCATCATCGGACGCATGAGGCGGCGAGCGCGTTTTGCGGTTTTGCCCGTCGCCGCGACACGACGCATCCGCGCGTCCGGATCGCGCTGGTGCGCGTTGATCGCGCGTCTCCAGAAACTCATTCCCCGGCGCGTATGTACAGTCGTACATCTCATCGCTGTTCAGTCGGACGTGTTTTTCTCGCCGTGAAAAGAATCCCGCCGCGATGCCGTGCAAATGCTGTGTACCTCGATGCCGCGGAAACTACACGGGGGACACGAAGGTGCACGTCTTCAAGTTCCCGAGAGATCAAGCTCTAAGGGACGCTTGGATTCGCGCTGTGCCACGGGATAACCTCACGGTCACCGAACATTCCAGGGTAAGTTTTTTTATTTAGGTGTTAGTTAATTGAAAGAATATAAACGTACATGTGTAAGTGGCTCATGAGCCGCATGTTTGTGTGACCTGTAGCCGTCGGTTTGCTGATTGGAGCGTATTTTTTTTTAACACGAAAGTGTTTTATGTTCACTGACGTATTTCCGTCACGGAAATACGTCATTTCCGTCACTCATTTTCGTCACGTATTTCCGTCACGGAAATACGTCATAGAACATAATACAAAGAAAGAAACCAGAAGAAAAAGTTCCACAAACATGCAAAATTTGGAAATCGAACCCACGACCTCTCAGTCCGCGACGATAGATCGCCGAGCGTTTAACCCATTGCGCCACAAACGCATTTGCAGAGAGCTACACAGACGCGCCTTATATATCTAACACTCCTCCGTGTACCCGCGCTCTTGCTCGGGGCGGTGCCGCCGCCTACGAGCAGAAAAGAGAAGTACTGCATTATGACACTAACGCGCACCGACAGTGAACGCTTCGGTGGTCTCAGCACTACGACGCCTCGATGCCAGCATTCGAAGGGACGCTGGCATCAAGAAGCACTACCAACGCCACCTAGGTGGCGTTCACCGTACTCAGCACAGCGGAGCGTGGCCTCCGCAATTAGCTCTGAAAATGTTTCTGAAGTTGATCGCGGAGGCTGCAATTACGACGCGCTGTACGCGCTGATTTGACTCGGTGACGATTCAGTTACGTGCTTTGTCTTGCGCGTTGTATTAGTGTGTCAGTTACGTGCTTCGTCTTTCGCGTTGTGCTAGCGTGTGCAGCGTAGTGCAGCTTCCATATGCACGACGGTTGCTCATGGTCATCGACGTTGGTAGTCGTGATGGAGGAGACGTGCCACCAGGCGTCAGCGTGGGTGCATCAACGCCTAAGGGCGCTTTAGCCACAAAACACCAATAGACATTATATATCAATGTGCAATAAACATTACACTACTTCTGTGAAGACACGTTTCACTTTCGTGTTCTATACCGATTCCTATATAAGAGGGATCAACCACATTTTTTTTTGGTATGTGAACTTCATTTCATGGACGAGGACATTATTCGAGACGCGACGCATACAGATCAAGCAACTGGCCGCGTAATGACAGTGCCGCTATCTCATGTGCGCCTTCGCCCAGACGCTGTACCGTCGAAGTTCCCGAATCATTCGAGCTACTTGTCCAGAAAGACCGCGAGGAGGGAAGCTCCTGACTCCAAGCGCGCGCGAATAGAGAATGCAGCCCTTCAGAAAGCCATCGCTGAATCCAACGAGGCATTTATCAGAGCACGCGAGGAGGATAAAGTCAACAGTGTGAGCGAACTTGCCAACCACTTAAGGAGCCAAGGGATGAAGTTCTGGGATGTTATCGAAAGAAATGAAAGGCTTCTTCTCATTCACATTGTCGACGATGAAGCACCGTGGTTGAAATACTCTGTTTGCGTGAAAGGAGATTTGAGCGTGACACTACACGTTATGAAAACGGCCGTAAAAAAGCTCGGTGCAAATCTCTGCGTTCCCGAAATCGCTAACAGTAAAAGGGGTATGGTGGAACTCCTGGAAGGCATCGAGAAGTGGGACTGTGACCTGATGTCCAACTCAGTCGCCGAAATTTGCGAGGCTGTTTGTTTACTGCTTGATCAGCTTTGCACGTCCCAAGCAGAAGATGACGCCAACTGTATTCAATTTCTGAAAGAGCAAGTCACCTTGCACCTATCGAAAAAACAGCGCAGGCGCTACTCTGCTGATTTCATGATGTTTTGCTGTATTGTTTTCACTATATCGCCCCATGCATACGCGTTCATACGTAGCCATGGAAGCATCACCTTGCCGCATCCTATGACGATAAGATCAGTGTGCTCGTCTTATGGTATGAGTCCTCAACAAGAGCATCAGAGTGAAACATTCCTCAGCTACATGACAACAAGAATTTCTGACCTGAAAGATGACCAGCGCTTTGTCACAGTTATGGTTGATGAAATACATATAAAACCTTACTTTGACTACAAAGGAGGCAATATTACCGGCGCTGCAATTAATAGAAATGAAGCTGCTAACTGTGCGCTCGTTTTCATGGTGCGCAGCGTGACGTGTAAATTCAAAGAAGTTGCGCACATCGTGCCGGTGCACCGAGTAGAGGCGGAGTTCCTGCAAAAGACGCTTAAAGACGTGATTTGTGGGCTGGAAAAGATTGGGTACCGGGTTATGTGCGTCGTCAGCGACAACAACTCTGTGAACAGAAAAGCGATGTCACTTTTCGAATCACCTCCGTGTAACAGAATTGTGTACCAACATCCATCAGACCCTTCAAGGCCACTGTTCTTCGTTATAGACCCAGTGCACATTCTAAAATGCATACGAAATAACTGGATCAATCAGAAGAATGACCAAATTTGTTTCTACTTCCCGGAGATCCAAGGAGACACACCAGAATCAGAGCGAATGCAAACAGCGTCATTTGCAACAATCAGGGACCTTCACAGCAAAGAGTGTGACCAGCTGTTGAAATATGGCTATGGGCTGTCAAGAAAAGCCCTCTACCCTTCGAGTCTTGAAAGGCAGGACGTAAAGCTTGCTTTACAAATCTTCAATGACTATTTAGCAGAGGCGTTACGTGCTCTTGGAGCAAAGCACAACCTATTCTCTTTCGAGGCCACGGCTACATTCGTCGAGATCATACTCAAGTGGTGGAAAATTGTAAACGTCAAAACTCCATGGAAGGGAGAAAGGCTTAGAGATCACTTCCAACAACCAGTGCTTTCCATTGATAACGATCCAAAAATTGACTTCTTGCACATGTTTCTGAAGTGGCTGGATGAGTGGAAGAACAAAGGTTTTGACAACGGTACTCTGACAAAGGAGACTCACGCTGCTCTCGAACACACCACCTATGCGCTTGTTGAGCTCGCTAGGTACAGCTTCGAAGAGCTTGAAATGTCATATGTCCTTTTTGGGAAGATTCAGACAGACTGCCTTGAAGATCGGTTTGGAAAGTATAGGCAGCTGGCAGGTGCGCAATATCACATCTCCATCAGGCAGATATATGAAGTCGAAAACAAGCTGCGCCTGCAGAGCACCTTGCCTACAGTTTCCCCTGACCAGCACTGGGAATGTGTCCGAAAGGAAGTCGAGGCATTGCTTCCCAGCAGCAACGTTGTTGTTACCAGCCAGGCTCTTACGAAGATGCAGGACGTCGTCCCAGTCCTCGTCTACGTTGCAGGTTATGCAGTATACGGGACCCTTAAAAAGTTGAAGTGCGAGCAATGCAGGGACTCGTTGACCGTGGACAAGAAGATCACAGTCTCTGCCACAAACGAACATTATGGTCTTGTGAAGCAGCTGGACCGAGGAGGTTTAGTTTATCCATCAATGTTTGCACTTAACGCAGTTGCTCATAGCTACGTTGTAGTAGAGCAGCTCGCTACAGAGCCAGCACTGCTTATGATGCCTGAACAACGCCAGGTGGTAACGAAAATGACGCTACAATTGCTGGCTAGTGAAGAGCAGTCCGACTTCGATACGTGTGAGAATGGCCACACAGTTGAATTAGTGCTTAAACACATCCTGCGGTGCAGCACCAACATTCTGCTAAAGAACTTTTGTAGGAAGCTGAACGACAAACTTCTCGACGCTGCCGATAAATCAAAAAAAGGAAAGCCACAACTCTCGAGGCCAAATAACTGCATGCATTGCTTCTAATATAAAGCCAGCACAAAAAGAAACTGGGCTTCGTAAATAAATGTTTTGCTGCTACAGTTTTCTGGCGTTCTATTCTTTTTTAAATAAATGCATGCTTGTTCTTGCAGAAAAAAAAATGTTTCCGCGCAATGCACCTGCGAGACAACCTCTCTTGAACAGCGTTCCATATCTTTTTTTTTTCAATCCGCCCCATCGTGTGACGTCACGCGAAGAGAGCTAAGGCCTTCATATTTTTCTAGAGGGTGTTGGTTCGGCGCGCGGCGACGATTTCATCTTCATTGACGTCATACGGAACCTCACGGCGACGGCGACGGTGACGCCGACCGCAGAAATCAGCTTTGGAGTGTCCATATGATTGCTATCGCAATAAAAGCAGCTTGGTGGTGCAACCTACCACCCCGCTTTAAAGGGGACGCTCATAGCATCCGTTTCATCATCATCATCATCAGCCTATATTTTATGTCCACTGCAGGACGAAGGCCTCCCCCTGCGATCTCTAATTACCCCTGTCTTGCGCTAGCGTATTCCAACTTGCGCCTGCAAATTTCCTAACTTCATCACCCCATCTGGTTTTCTGCCGACCTCGACTGCACTTCCCTTATCTCGGTATCCATTCTGTAACCCTAATGGTCCATCGGTCATCCATCCTACGCATTACATGGTCTGCCCAGCTCCATTTTTTCTGCTTAATGTCAAATAGAATATCGGCTATCCCCGTTTGTTCTCTGATCCACACCGCTCTCTTCCTGTCTCTTAACGTTACTCCTAAGATTTTTCGTTCCATCGCTCTTTGTGCGGTCCTTAACTTGTTCTCGAGCTTCTTTGTTAACCTCCAAGTTTCTGCCCCATATGTTAGCACCGGTAGAATGTCAGATTGTACACTTTTCTTTTCAATGACAGTGGTAGGCTCCCAGTCAGCATTTGGCAATGCCTGCCGTATGCAATCGAACCCAATATTATCCTTCTATAAAGATTGCGTCTTTCCTTAATGCCACCACTAAAAGGTAGCTCGGTATCAAACAAACTACCTCAGATACAGTGGCATTCTAGCCACTGTACCTCAGGTCTTGGCAAACTACCCCACTCTGTTGCGGTTTGCACTAAATGCATTTTTTGTCTACCATGTATAAACAAATATCTTGATGAGAACTCTCAGGGTTCCCAATCCTGAATCTGCCTCCTTGACAGCACTAAGAATACTTCTGGTTTCGATATCAATACTCTGCGAAGACCAGCAATTTCTTCCTTTTCTTTGTAGCGGCGAGCTACCAACATCGTCATCCCCAACGCCATCGACATCTGCGCGTGAACGAGCCACGAGACGTTCCATTTCGCTTCGCCGTCAGTGTCATTGCAGGCTGCGTCTCGTCCGAGGCCACCCATCACTTCAAGCCCCTGCCGCGCACGTTGCGTCGTAGCCAGGCCCTCCGAGTCAAAAGGTCGCGTAAAAGGCTCGCCTACCACAGCTAGCGGATAGGATCTTTAGGCGAACTCGACTCGAGTATGTACGCGAGGCATCTGCCGCCGGCAAGTTCTGTTCTTCATCACTCCACACGGCTTGCAAGAAAACGCAGCCAACGAGAGGTCCACGAACGGTCCATCAAGAAGACGGGAAACCGCAGACGATTGCCCCCACGCTCCAGCTTTCATCAAGGCTCGCGACTCAAGGTACAGCGCCGTATCTCGGGGAACCAGCCACGGGCGACGTCTGTATTCCGGAGCTGCCGATGGCGTTACCCTGGACAACGGGTGACAATTACCCTGGCCCTGGGCACCACGAAGCCAGCGTACGGTGGTGGACTTGGATTCGTGACTCCGTCCCTTCCGGTATGGATTAAATCAGCAGTTCTCCACGGCAACAGCTCGGCACGAGGGCGCACATTACGCCGAGCGTCGAGGAAAATGGATATCTCGTGGGCCAGGCTACCACGCTGTCCTCAGAGACCCGTCACGATGCAGTTATGGTTCTCAATCAAAGTGAATGCGCCGTTGCCTCTGAAACGAGGCACGTATAAAACTGCACAGCAGGCGACCGACTCAACGCTCAGCTCTGATGCCAAAGCGAAGGTATTGGATGCCGCCGCCCACGTCTCGGAGAAAACATGCAGCGTCGAGCGAGTCACCGAATCTGCTGGACGCGTGACTGTCTTCCCGAGCGAGCTTATCAAGCGGCGCGGAGGAGGGCAACGAGAGGTGCGTCCGAGACTCCAGAATGTACCGGAACGCTTGGACGTGGCAGGAAGCCAGGGTCCTCGACTGTTGTCTGCTTCTGGCCACGACCAGAAGGTCGATGCCGTCCGTCTACTCCATCGCGTCGAATGCCCTCGTGCGTCCACGACCGGTCTGGATGGCGCGTCTCGCGTTTCCATAGCGGCCGCGGTGCTTCTGACCAGCCATTTCCAACGGCACGGCCCGCGACTATCTCTGTTTCCAGCCTTGACGTCCACAGGAAGCAGTGACATCGTTTTGCGGTGCTGCAGCGAATGCATAGTTCCGTCCCAGCCTCTGAGCGTTCAAGAGGGCGAGACTCCGCAGACGCCGCTCGACGCCGCCGGGTCAGGTTTGCTAGCCGGGTGCCGCTGTTCCTGGCCGCTATTGCCGGAGGAATCGAGTGTGGGCTCTCACGCCTCTGACCAGCTGCTGGTATTTCAGACGGTGAGCGACCCGGGACGCGAGTGCGTCCTGAGACGCGCGGCAGACTCGACCTCCAACGGCCGGTCTCTGGACGAATCAAGTCAGCGCCAGGCAGCCCCCGAAGTCTGCGCGTTTCAGTACAAAGCCTCAACATGCGTGGATGCTGGGACTCGGTGGGCTGGTTGGTGGCAGTGACATAGGCAGGCCGTGCGCCGCGCGGGTGACGAATTCGCGACGTCTGGGCCGGCATGACATAGAGCACACCAGCGGTTCTTAATATTGTTGTGATTTGGATAATTGATTTTTACGGTGATGTTATTGTTTGTTTATTTGTTAGATGTAATAAAATCTTTGCGATGCGCATGTGTCCCCTGACTTTTGAACTCTGGCGTATTGAAACGGCAGAGTATCGCGTTCAGTTTAGATATTTGTGAACCCCATGCGTGGTTGTTTTTTTGACATAGAGAATATGCGGATTTGTCGAGGAGGCGCAAATAGCGAAAAAAATTAAGGTTGCAGATGAAATCGGCACAAGTAATACGCGCCGTCTCTCGGGGTATTGACGTTTAATGCGAAAGCATGCTATGCCCCATTACGAGAAAATGCGGTGTCGGCGTCGCCAAACCATGGTACAAAAAAAAAAAAAAATCAGTAGCTCCTCCCCTGTCGAGGCGGAGGAGGAATAAACTTTTATTGTGGAACCAGCACTTTAAGATGGCCGGGCCTAAGCCTCCCATGAGGGGACGTGTCGAGAAAATAGGGGTAAACGAAGCTTATCATGTGCTTCTCCGGTGTTCCTCCGAACGAATTGCCCTAACGAGTACCACGTTGTGCTCGAACCATAACTGGTCACACGCACTGCTGCTGGCTCCGAAGTTCCGGTTGAGAATATCGCGTTGAAACCTGGCCGTCAAACCTGGCCGTCGTCCCTCAACTCGGGGTCGGCGGCTCTTCCTTCGCTGACGTTTCGCCTGGGCTTCGGAAACACTTACGCAGGTCGAAAACGAGCCCTTTACCTAGCGCGTTCATGCTGGACGGATTTTATAAAATTGCTTCAAAATTAAATCTGTCTGTTACGTAAGACAATGAATAGCTCTTACCCGCTGAAGCAATGGCTCATACCCCCGTAAACGCGGCCTCCCCATTATTACAACAGAAGAGAGAGAATGATGGAGAGAAGGAAATGACGCTTGAGAAGTGAAATTCCTCGCTGGATTGATGAGCGGCAACGCAGCCAGCTGTGGAAGCAAAGGACGACGACAAACGCGGGAGTAGTGGCATGAGCGCGTGCCGAGCACGAGCACGAGCGGAAACCGAGGGGCGCCAAGAAGCCAGCTGCAGAAGAAGACGACGACGCTCGAGCCAATGCTGATGAAGATAATTTTGTGCGTACATGGACGCCACCGAAATCTGTGAGTTATATCAAGCTTCGCTTGAAAGTTCACGCAAAATTAATCTGAGAGTGTTACGTATGCGTAATCACTGTGCCACTTTTTCATCTCCAAGCCGCCCGGTGTCGTTACCAATGTTATGAAACTTTATTGGACCAGCATAAATCCTTATCAACCCTCATCGATCGTTATCAACCTTATCGAACATGATCCCACCCTTATCGACTCTTATCGTTGCTTATCAACCTCGATGTCCAGCGAAGCCGTTGCAAAACCACCACATCAATTGCTGAGGGGTGTATGCAATGCTTTATTGATGGTTTGGATGCTTGTTTCGAGATCATTCATTATTGAAACGTATGCTGTTCTGTGTGTTGTATGAGTGATATGAATGAATGTATGCACTGTTCACTTCACTTTGCTGAGCGCTTGTAGCCTCTGCCTTACGTGGATATGAGCCATTGCATATTTTATTTGGGCACGGGTATAGGCGCAAACTTTATTATTTGTGCTGACGGATTGTCCCTCGGAACGTGCTGACGCGCGTTCCGAGGGACAATAATAAAGTTTTACCATACCATACGGGTATAGGAGCCATTGCATTCGTCTTACGTGACGGAGGGACAAATTTCTCGTTGGGTCGGCATAGAAATGCTTATGTCTTTAAAAAGATCGACGGCGCAACAACACGCCAGAAATGCTCGGATTGACGTCAAAATTCTCTGAGAGGTTTCCGTAAACAAAGTAAATCAGTGGCTTTGAAAAGAAAATGTGGTCAATTTTGGTCTGGGTGGGAATCGAACCAGGGGTGCGAGACGAGCACGCTTCCCCGACACCAATGTGGCTCGACGGTTCTGGCTTAGTTAAGGCAATGCCTCCGTTACTAGATGCCTGCTGCGTCGCTCGTTTTCCCATTGGAGCGGAGGTTCCCGTAGTCAGGGTCGTCGCAGAGAGACGGAGCTCGCTACCGACCCTACTTCCTGTTGCGGAGGAAGTGACGATTACCTCAACCAATGGCTTGACGAGAGACCCGGGTCCTGCCTCCGGGTACAGCGGCTACAAGACTATTCTAGTCACTGTACTCCGGGATCGCAACAGACGCCGCTGTAATCTGGTAGGCAGGGTCACGTGATTTAGGTTTGGAGCGGCCGCCGCAGCTAGCGCTCGCAGCCGACCCCGGTGGAGAGGGGTAAAGAGGAAAGGGGCAGGAACCAGCTTCTCGGTTCACGCGGCAGGTATCTTCTAAAGGAGGCATTGATTAAGGTACACTGCCTAGAATATACTTACGTAAGTATATTCTAGGCACTGTAGTTAAGGTGTGTTTAGTTGGTATGTCACTGCACAGGTCACGTCGCGTTGAGACGCTTGGCGCGTTTTGATTTGGCCTTACCGATGCGCAGTTAGAACGCAGGCGACAGCTTGCGCGTTGAAGGAACGTGCGAAAAAAAATTCACCGAAGTGACTAGAATGTTTTCGCATTCCCCGCATGTAAGCACTCTTAGGTGTCTCCGCCGAATTTTTAACGCGATAGCATCAAGGGCTCCGTGTCGCTGAAAATCCGGTGTCGGCGTCGTAGTCGGTGTATAGCGTCCCGTGAGCGTAAAAATATTGTATACGACACTAAAGTTATTCTTCTACCACTAAAGTTGCTTATACCTTGTCTTACATTCTTGACAAAGCTATTCCTCGGAATTTTGAGAATGACAGCTTACAAACAAATGTTATGAAACAAAACACGGACAGCGCATGCCTTTTATATGTTAAATCTTCTCAGACTGAACTATTGAAACTGCGAAGCAATACCAGAAACCTGAAAATAATACATAGCTTTCGCCGCCACCGTTTCGGGAAAAGCAAATGTGACCATATCACTTCTCGGTAGATGCCTCAACTACAGTGTGCTATTCTATACTCGCGGACAACTTTCTGTGGCAATGAAGGGAAAGCTACGGACGCGTGTATGCTGCACATGTGTTAGCGCGCCAAGTAGTCAGGTAGCGTTTGACAGTGCTTTTGGTTGCTCGGAACGGACGCTGAATCGACGGAGCTTTCGCGTGCGACGGCTTCGCGTGTGCCCAGACGCGGAAGGGAAAAGCCGCAAAATAAGTAAACTTTTACGCTCAGTGGTGTGTTCTGTCTTATGTAACTGTTGCTAATAAGCTGTTTATGTTTTCTCTTCCGCAGCCTAAAACCAACGTGGATTAAAACGCGGGACTATTTTCAGAAGCGCTCTCACTTGTGCGCGCTTTGCCTCCGTTAGCTTTCCCTTCATTGCCACAGAAAGTTGTCCGCGAGTATAGTACGCTGTGCCTCAACCACAGCTTTTATCCAGCGGCCGTGCCTCAACCGTGCCGTGAGGGAAGGAAGGCCTGTGCGCGTGATATTGAGGCAGGAGCGGAAAGCTTTCACTGCTCGCGAATGCCGCTAGGAGGAGCGATGGCGTTAGCGCGATATTATAGTACAGCCCCTTCAAGAGCTATACTCGGCGACAGCTTTTCTTGACAGCACTGTGGAAGCTACAGAGCCGAACCGCCTGCATGCGCGCGCGCCAGGAAATAGTACCTGGTTAATTTTCTCATTCTAAGAGTTACTTGGCCCGAATAAATAAAACTTTCTTGATTATAAATATAGAACAAGTATGGGCAGCTGTTCATGGAAAAAAAGTTAGCGTGCGCCTTAATTTTTTTTCTTTTTTATTTCTTGGACGGAACCACGTTTTCGGCACCGCCTGCAGGTGGCTCTCGCAGTAAACATGGCGTCCCACGTGCCGGCGGTACCGTGTGTGGCCGCAAACTCTCCTTTTCGTTCTCCGAGGAGGCTATACTCTAAGTTTGACAAGAAGTGGGTCTCCAAACAAACCAAGAAGGTTATCTGTAATGTCTATGCTGGAGTAAGGCGCCGTCAGCCCGAGCTGTCGATGAATACGTTTTGCTAAACACACTAGCCCTGCGAGCTAGCGAAAACTGAAACTGGAACTGAAATCGGCTGCAAGCTGCCGGACTACTTGCGTTGTAACACAAATGTGCGAAGGCCCCGCCTCCGTAGCCTTCGCTCCAATCTCAAGAAAAGCTGTCGCCGAGTATAGTGGGGAGCCTACATGCAAACAGCGTTGCATATATAGGCTCCTTAAGCGCTAGGGCATAAAGCGCTGGAGCGCTTGCTTGCTCTTGAGACGCATGTGATGGATTTTGCTCAATGAGGTAATTATGGGAAAGTAAAGGCGATTGTGCCAGTCCATTGCACTTGAACAATCGGACGCACTTGTATCGCATAAAAATGAGATTTTAGAGGGCAGAAAATGTGGACATCACGTGTCAAAGCAAACAATGACAAGAAAGTCGTATTGTGGACGAATAAACGAATGTTTTGTCTTGAGTATTACGTTATGTGACTCGAGATCATAGCACGCGAATGTGAAGACGATGCGAACGGGGCCCAATAACGCTATAACGTTCCACTCTTAAAGGTGACGCTTTTAAGTTCTCCAAGTTTTTCTTTTATTGCGATAGCAATTATATGGACACTTAAACTGGATTTCTGCCGTCGGCGTCGCCGTCGCCGTCGTCGTCACCATCGCCGTCGCCGTGAGGTTCCGTATAGATAACATCATCGCCGCGCGCCGTATGCCCGAGCGGTAGCGTGCGGGGGACGCGCGCTATCACGGAGAGCGAACGCACGGCGGAAAGCAAACGCGACCGGCGCGCGTGGGGGCATGGGAGGGAGGCGGGGTGACGCTGCGCTCCGGCACCAAAGGCCTATCTTGCAACCGGGCGCAAGGGGAACTTCCCACTCAATCTCCCACGCGCAAGCAAGGAAGCGGGACGGCAGCGCCGGAGGGAGCGGGGGGCGCACTTCTACTCTGCCAACAACCGCGCTCGTCGCTCGCCGGCCGCACTGTCTTATCTCCACACGGCTCTGACCTTTTCTATGCGCTGTGCATTCGCCGCTCAGTTTCCGTTGAAGCGATAGACCGCACGTACCTTCGCCCGCTGCGACGTATATGCGCTTGCTGCCAGCGTTTTGACAGTCGTTGTGTGCGGTCATTCAGTGTGATCTATTTATGTTTGCTTGTGCGCACTCACACCACGCTTGTTCATTCAGTTAGTAATAGTCGGGCCACATTTTCCAACGCACGCTGCACATGCAATGCTGCCCGGATCGGCAGTGCAGCGCTACAGGTGTGTCCCTTCGCACGCGCTACCCACGGGAAGCGCTTCTCATCAACACCACCGTTTCACACACGCCTTCTCGTGGTCATCGAGTCTCTCTTCATGTCGGTCTACTTACGCCGCAGCACACCTGCTTACTTAGTCAGCTCATGTTTACTACAATTCATATTGCTACCAAAGCCGCTCACCTTACTTCGTGTCACATTGCTGTGTTGCTATCGCATTCATTGCTTCGCCCTTAGGGCGAAACTGTGACATTTTTTTTTCTTCGCCTGGTAGAGAAATGAGGGCGTTGTACGTCGTACGTCATACGGGGACGTATATCCGTTGCCACGCATAGATGATGCCCTCGATTGCCTCCACGGAGCGAGTTATTAGATGGGAAGCAGCTTATGGTCGGGGCTATGTCACTCTCTCCCTCTCTCCCTCCCTCCATCCGCCGTGCGGCGTCCACACCCCTACTGCGCATGCGCATCCTCCTCCCCCTCCTCTCCTTGTCTCATCTCCTCTCCTCCCTCCTCCCCCTCCTTTCGTTGCCTCATCTCGTCTCCTCTCGGCATTCCTCCTCTCCTCTCCGACGCTCTTCTCCTCTCCGGATTGAGTTGAGTTTGAGTTTGAATTTATTTACCCACATGGCAGGTACATAAAAGTACACATAGACGCGGTTGGGTGTGATGGGAAAAAAGCTGCAATTCACAGCTTGACTGACCCCATCACCCGGTAAACAAAACAAAATAACAAAATTACAGGCAGCGGAGAGTGACAACACAAAAGGAACACGCATGTGGCCTGTCACAGCAAAGCGTAAAATAAAACTCTGAAATACATAAAAAAACATTCAAAAACAAAGCAATAGATAAATGAATGACACTAATTAGCCATCACAAAAAATGACCTAATATTCACGAATCCTAATATTCATATTCACATCCTACGTAATATACCAGTTTTAGACAAGATACTTAAACTTTCAATTGTTAACTTTCACTTGTTCAGTGCACTCAGAAGACAGAAATGTAGTGTTTGGAGTCCGTAATTAGTGCGAGGACATGGTACATACCAATTCTCTGTATGCCGAGTGACGCGACTGGCAGGATTTGGTTGCAAATCGGCCACAGTACGTAAGAGGGTACTTCCTCTGCGTATTTCTGATTTAAATGTTGACAAAAGCTGGTATTCGTAATAACTGTTTACTCTTAAAATTCTATACTTTAGAAATAAAGAAGCGGTGTGTGCGTTATGTGATACACCTTCAATGCACCGTAGGGCCTTTTTTTGTAACACTACCAGATTATTTAATGATGCTTTAGAGCCCGTGGCCCAGACCAGATGACAATAATATAAATGTGAAGAAAAAAGAGCGTTATACAATTATAGTTTTTGTTTTACAGGTAGTATATTTTGACATCGACGCAACACACCTAAAACTCTGCAAAGTTTATGACTTAAGTGTTCAGTATGGTAATTCCATGCCATATGTTCGTGAAAGAGAACACCAAGAATTTTAACTGTTTGGGAAAATTCAATTTCGTTATTATTAAGGGTTAGCTTGAGAGACGTTTCGTAAAATTTGGATTTCGCACGGAATAGTACAGCCTTGGTTTTAGAGCAATTATTCTGTAGTGAATTTGCCACAGTCCATGCATGTGTTTTTTTAGAACTTCATTAGCAGACATAATGAGGTAATCAGCCATTTCACCAGAAAAAAATACACTGGTATCATCCGCATAGATTACATAATCTACAGAGCTGTCAATTTGTACAATATCAGTAATAAAAATATTAAATAACAGAGGTCCCAATATGCTCCCTTGGGGTACCCCATTCCTAACTTCAGGGATGATGACAGCTCTCGGTTCATTGATACGCACTGTTGCCGATTTGAGAAATAGCTTTTTATTAGAGTTAAAATGACACCGCGAACGCCATAACAATGGAGTTTTTTTTAACATTGTAGCATGATTTATCCTGTCCTTAGAGAAATCAAGGAATATTCCTAAGGTAAGATTTTTTGCTTCCACATTTTTTAGAATCAATTTCTTTTGGTAAAGTAAGGCACTTTCGGTTGACAGGCCTGACGGAAAATCAAATTGTGACGACGTAATAACGTTATGCTTATTAAAGAATTCAGGCAGTCGAATTAAAATGAGTTTTTCACACCCCTTACGAAAAACTGGCAAAATCGAAATTGGTCTATAGTTCTCTAAATTGCTTTTATCTCCGCCTTTATATATAACCGTTACTTTAGCGGTTTTCATTCTCTGGGGAAACACTCCTGTGGTAAACGCGAGATTATAAATGTGTACTAAGCAGGCACATACGAGATTTAAAATAAATATTATTGGTTCTAATTTTAAGCCATCTATGTCCTCGCTTTTACTCATTTTGAAATTTCGAAGAACACTGGTGACCTCTTGCACGTCTGTGGGATTAGCAAACAAAGAATCAGTTAGAGCGGGAGGCAAATGAGCTAATGAATCGCAATTGTGAGTACTGTCAACCAAAGAGCTAAAATACTCATTGAACTTGTCTGCTAGCACTGTACCCTTGCATGTTTTATTGTTGATTGACAACTCACTAATATCGTTGGTATCGAGGGTTGTTTAGTATGATAGAATTTAGTTATTCCATAATTGCTTAGAATCAGTGACATCATCAAACACCATGAAGTAGTAGTTGCGTTTAGCTTGTTTTTGTATTTTAGTGAGTTTATTCCTGTATGCCTTAAAATCTTTAAATTTATCTGGGTCTCGCTTCCTCAGAAACTCTCGATATAACCTATTTTTTTCTTTTATCATATTAAGTATTGCTGAAGAAATCCAAGGTTTCCGCGCCCGTGTTGGTCTCTTTAAAGCTTTGTAAGTAAAATGTTTCCTATACACAGAACATAGAGTATCAATAAAGCAATCATAAGCGAGATCAGCTGAAGAACAAGATAGAACACCATTCCAATTTAGTGCGCTAATTTCCTCTCTGAAAGAAGATAGCGTTCGTGGATTTATTTGTTGAAAATAAGCGACAGGAAGTATTTGACTCCTTTCATTAGCTGTTACCTAGGACTAGATATATGGGTAAATGATCGCTTATTGGGGCATCAAAGACGCCTGCCTGTATGGAACTATTTGTACTATTCGTAATGAACAGGTCTAGTAAAGTAGAACTGGTATTGGTCACACGCGTTGGGATGGTGATCACGTTTCTTAAGAAAAAGGAAGCAAGAAGGTCTGAAAATCTCGCCTGTTTAGGTGTATTGCTCAACATATCTATCTTAAGGTCTCCTCCCAGTACTACTGTGTAGTTAAGCTCATTGACAACAATAAACAGATCTTCCAGATATTGAATAAATGAATCGATATTGCCATCAGGTGGCCTGTATATTACTACAAACATATAGTTCTGATACTTTAAGGCGCAACGAATGGCATCACCTGCGGCTCCGCGCGCGATAATGCGAAGCAGCTTAGGTTAGAGGCGCGACGGTAGGCGCCCCAGAGGCACCGGCAACAGTCACCAACGCCGCGCGCGTTCGGTGCGAACGCGGGCAAAACGCCGACGGCGTCGACAACAGTTCTGCGCGTTGCTGGTGCTGCGGCATGTCCAAGTTTATACAGCTGATAAAACTACCTTGAGTCGACCCCGTGGCTGCTTCGCATACTACTCAGGGTTCCCCTGCGGGAAGATGGTGTAATTTATTTTTCGTCCGTCGACCTGTGGTGTGGCTATTGGCAGGCTGCCGTAGATCCTATGGACCGCGAGAAGACCGCTTTTGTGATACCTGACGGGTTATACGAATTTTGAGTTATGCCCTTCGGTCTATGCAATGTGCCAGCCGCATTTGAGCACGTGATGGATTCGCTCCTTCGTGGCTTCAAATGGTGGATTTGCTTATGTTACCTAGATGACGGTATTGTTTTCTCAACGACATTTGACAGCCATATTCTGCGCATGTCCGCCATCGTCCAAGTCTTCCGCAGCGCCGGTCTTCAGCTTAACTCATCCAAGTGCCATTTTGGTCGCCGCGAAATAACAGCGCTCGGCCACCTTGTTAATGGTGTAGGAATCCGACCTGACCCTGAAAAATTTCGCCTGCACCTTGCTCAACCAAAGACGTTCGCTCCTTCATTGGCTTATGTTCATACTTTCGTCGCTTTGTAAAAATTTCGCTGACATCGCCCGTCCGCTCACCGGACCTTCTCAAGAAAGATACGCCTTTCGTCTGGGGCAATCTAGAAGCTCATGCATTTTCTGCGCTTATCCGTCTTTTGGTGACTTCTCTATTGGCGCACTTCGACCCATCTGCTCCTACGGAAGTTCGGATGGATGCCAGTGGATACGGAATCGGAGCCGTCCTTGCCCAGTGCCAGCATGGTCGCGACTGCGTCATAGCGTACGCCAGCCGCCTGCTATCTGCCCCAAAACGCAATTAGTCAATTACCGAGCGTGAATGCCTTGCTCTTGTTTGGGCAATCTCCAAATTTCGGCCGTACCTCTTTGACCGCCCATTCACAGCCACCCATTCACAGGCCACTGACCACCATGCGCGCTGCTGGCTTTCCTCGCTGAAAGATCCTACA
>NC_051163.1:99825878-99885877 GCF_013339745.2 Dermacentor silvarum | reverse complement strand
GAACTTACCAGTATTGGCGATGCCACAGTTACAATTTCAGCCCACAGAACTCTAAATACAAGCAGGGGTGTGATATCCGAGGAGGACTTCCTTGGTTTGAGCGATGAGGAACTGCTGGAGGGTTTCCAGGAACAAAACGTGACCAAAGTACAAAGGATTGTCATCCGCAGAAATGATCAAGAAATTCCCACAAAACATGTCATACTCACCTTTGGAACAAGCGAAATGCCTACCTCTCTAAACGCAGGGTACGTAAAAGTAAATGTCAGACCATATATCCCGAACCCCCGACGATGTTTCAAGTGTCAAAGGTTTGGACATGCTTCACACGCATGCCGAGGACAAACAACCTGTGCTAAATGCAGTTCCAATGACCATCAATCTGACAATTGCACTTCTTCTCTACACTGTGTCAACTGCAAAGGGGACCATCCAGCCTACTCGCGGTCCTGCCCTTGCTGGAAAAAAGAAAAGGAAGTAATTGCACTAACTGTGAAAGAAAAAATCTCGTTCTATGAAGCAAGAAAGCGACTGTCTTACCTTTCTAGAAGAAGTTATGCCGAAGTGACGCAGGTGGGGGCAGCGTCACAGAGGCCTCGGGAGTCCTCCGAGCCCATGCACAGTGGTACCGCAGTGACCCCTCCTGCCCCCGTGGTGGCAGCAGCCAGTGCTGCTCCATCCTCTTCGAAGGGCCCGCAGACGCCAGTCCCGCTGGGCCCTAAACTCAATCGAACTCCACGGCCCGAGACACGTGTCCCGGCGCCCACCTCTCGATCCTCCAGCGCCTCTGAGAGAGCGATGGAGGTCGACGCAAAAACCACGGTGTCATTGACGCCGAAGGACAAGCGCTCTCTCGAGCGCGCAAAGAGGGACAAAGTCCCAATAACCACACTATTTAAGAAAGTGATACCCTAAGGGTTATTGCTCCTTTGTATTAGCCTTCTCCACATCCATGTCACCTCACACCTTATATCTTATCCAATCGTAATGAAATTTTTTTATCTTTCAGTTTCAAAATGGCTTTTATTATTCACTGGAACTGCAGAGGTCTATTACGCAACTTAGGTGACATCAAAGACATGCTAAGTAACTTCTCTCCTGCGGCCTTGTGCTTGCAGGAAACAAACCTTGGCGAAAAACATAAAAATTTTTTAAAAGGCTTCACTGTGGTACGGCGCGACCGTACCCAGGCGAGCCGGCTTTCGGGTGGTGTAGCCATTGTTCTGCAGGCAGGTATCGCAGCTAGAGAAGTTGCCATTACCAGTCACATAGAAGCTGTTGCTGTCACCATTTTAGCGCACAAAACCATCACCATTTGTTCGCTATACATTCCACCACAATCACATTTTACCGTAAAAGACCTAGAGTTAATTTTAAACCAGCTACCTCAACCTTTTTTAATCGCGGGTGATTTTAACGCACATAACACGCTATGGGGTAGTAAAACAAACGACACCAGGGGACAAACACTTGAAGATTTTATCCTTGCAAATGACGTATGCCTTTTAAACACCGGTGCTGCAACCTACTGCTCTCCAAGCACAGGAGCTATGAGCTGTCTGGATCTAGCACTGTGCTCTCCGTCTCTCTATAGTGATTTCCACTGGAGTATTATCGATAATCCCTATGGTAGTGACCATATGCCTGCAATCATAAAACCAACATCCAAGCTACCTATCCTACCTTCTAGACCACCCCGTTGGAAACTTCACCTTGCAAATTGGCCTCTCTTCACCGAAAAAGCTAGTCTAGACAAACTGATCTTAGATGACCTAAGCATAGACGAAGCGAATGAGAGGATTACTACTTGCATAGTTGCTGCGGCGGAAGAGGCTATTCCCCAATCTTCAGGATTCTTAAGAAAAAAACTAAAACCCTGGTGGACAAACGAATGCACAGAAGCTAAAAAATTGCAAAACAAAGCGTGGGGTATCTTCCGAAGGTACCCAACCCAAGATAATCTGTTATCATTCAAAAAAGCGAAAGCAAAGGCGAGGTATATCCGTAGGCAAGCAGAACGAAATTCATGGAAAAACTATATCTCATCGATTAACAGTTCAATAACATCCAAGAGAATGTGGGATCAGGTTCACAAGTTTAGGGGCGACTATGCTTCCTACACGATCCCCGTACTCTCAACTCCAGGCACGCAAACAAGTCTACAGGAACAAGCAGACATATTAGGCCAACACTTCTACACTATATCTAGCTCGGCAAACTATTCCGCAACATTTCTTAAACACAAACAGTCCGCAGAAAAGCAAAAGCTCCCGACAACGGGAAATTCAGACAGACCGTTTAATGCCCCTTTAACGCTCCATGAAATAAACAGAGTGATCTGTTCGGGTAAGAAAACAGCACCGGGTCCTGACAAAATACATTACACTATGCTGGCCCACCTGTCCCAGAAAGCCGTGGAGGCGTTGTTGCGTTTTTTCAACATGATCTGGGAAACGGGTAAAATGCCTGCAGAGTGGAAAAAGGCCATTATTGTTCCCTTCTTAAAAGCGGGAAAGTCACCAAATACTCCCAGCAGCTATAGACCTATAGCACTAACAAGTTGTCTCGCAAAATCGTACGAAAGCATAATAAATATAAGGCTAACATAAGTTCTTGAAACAGATAACTTACTCGATACTCACCAGTGTGGTTACAAGAAAGGCTGCTCAACAACTGAACATCTTGTCCGTCTTGAACATACCATACGTGAGGCATTCCTGTACAAACAGCACTGCCTAGCGGTGTTTTTCGACCTAGAAAAAGCTTACGACACCACATGGAGGTATGGCATTTTACAAGATCTAGCTACACTAGGAATACGTGGCAGGATGCTGAACTGTCTGGCCGATTTTCTGTCAAACCGAACATTTCAAGTCCGTCTGGGCGCAACACTGTCCCGAGTCTTTGTTCAAGAAAATGGCGTCCCACAGGGTTGCGTATTAAGCACCACTCTTTTCATGGTGAAGATGAATTCCATAAATTCGGTTATACCGTCCAACATTATGCACTCTTTATACGTCGACGACCTTCAGATTGCATGCCGTGCCTCGGGAATGTCTACATGCGAAAGGCAAACCCAGATAACAATAAACAAGTTGACGCAATGGGCCGATAAAAATGGATTTCGCTTTTCTACACAAAAAACTGTGGCAGTCGTGTTTTCACAAAAAAGGGGGCTATACCCGGACCCAGTTCTCAAAATAAATCAAAGCCCATTACCGGTTAAGCACGAACAAAAGTTCTTAGGAATCATTTTTGATAGCAAATTAAACTTCATCGCTCACATTAACAGCGTAACAACTAAGGCAAACAAAGCGCTTAACATCCTGAAGGTCCTATCACGTAAACATTGGGGCGCCGATCGAACGTGCCTGTTACGTATTTACCGCTCTGTCGTGCGCAGCATTCTTGACTACGGTTGCATAGTTTACGGGTCAGCAAGGCAGTCATACATCAAACGTCTTGATCCCACACACAACCACGGACTACGCTTAGCAACTGGCGCATACAGGACCTCCCCAATAGAAAGCCTGTATGCCGAGAGTAACGAACCCTGTTTGGAGCACCGAAGAGCTTTGCTCACAATCTCATACGTGCTTAGAATCACAGCTCTACCCAATCATATATGCCACACTCTTGCTACCTACACCACAAACAGAATACACTATGCCAACAAACCACACAGCGTGAGACCACTTATCCTTCGATTTGAAGATATGTGCCAAAACTACAATGTTCCGAGCGAGGCTCTCAAGGTCGCCGAAACACCGAATAGACTGCCCCCGTGGTATGATTTCGCACATTTTTGCGATTTTACCCTAACATGCCACAAGAAAAAAGAAACACCGCTTGAACACATAATGCAAGATTTCTTAGAATTACAAAATAAATACAATGACTACACCGAGTTTTACACTGACGGTTCCAAGACAAATGAACATGTTGGAAGCGCAGTTGTATCGGAATACTGGGAAAACTGTCTTAGGTTGCCACAGTCTGCTTCAGTTTTTACAGCCGAAGTATATGCCCTGCTTATGGCCTTAGAAAAAATAGTAACAGAAGATTATAAAAAAGCGGTTGTCTACACAGATTCCCTTAGTTCACTTAATTCTCTCCATAGAAAATCAGAGTGCGAACCTTTTCTCGGCTGCATCCTGAGAATGCTCGGCAAATGTGAAAAGCATGGTAAAATAATTCGTCTCTGTTGGGTTCCAAGTCACGTGGGAATCCCGGGAAATGAAAAGGCGGACAAATGTGCTGCACTCACAGCCTGTAACAAAATTAGACAAATAAATCTTCCATTCAAGGACTGTGTCCGGGTGGTCCGTGCTGCGATCACCTCAAAGTGGCAACACGAGTGGGGCTGCCAAGTAAATAACAAACTACAAATAGTAAAACCCATACTACAGGAGTGGAAGACATCTTATCACCAGGAACGTTTCATGGAAGTCATTCTATGTCGCATTCGCATCGGACACACACATCTCACACATAACTTTTTATTGAAAAATGAACAACAAACAGTTTGTGATCACTGCCAAGAATCCCTAACTGTGAATCACATTTTAATAACATGTCCGGCGTTGGAGGAAAAAAGACAGAAATATTTTTATGAACTTTACAAAACACTAACACCACTTCATCCATCCCTGATCCTAGCTGAAAATGCACTTGTATCTCTAGACGATGTTTTTAATTTTTTAGATGAAACAGGGTTCTTAAACAAATTTTAAAGTAAATGATCTTTGTTGCTTGAAGCACTTTTATCAAATTATATATTTTCAACCTGTGCATGGCGCATCATAGCCTTAGTTGCTTTTGCGCCACAAAACCTTACATAACTAACTAACTAACGTACAGCTCCGCTGGTCATCCCTCTTCACACAGTGGAATGGCAGTGAGCTTCTTTTCTTACGGCGAAGCTGTATACCTGTATCGTGCCTCGGCAAGAAAGTTTATTTTCGTTTATTTATTTCTTCATTGCTGATGATGATAGTTTCTTGATGCGAACCACAAATTACGGCTGGCTTAAACAGCTTCGTATTTAAAAACCCCATAACCCATACCAGCTGGGCGATAGCTTCACCGAGCTGGGGGAGAGCGAGCTGAGAGAGAGAGTGAAAGAAGATTATAAAAATAGCATCGCGCAGCATATCAGATGCGAGGTGCAGAGGAGGAGTGAGGCAGCTGGTAGTGAGACGCGTAGAGCTGCAGCGACTGCGTTCGCGCATAACGCGCCGGTGTCCGTGACTGCAGCCGATGCCTCTGGCGGCGGCAAGGCAGATTTCGACCAGAGAAATGGACACTAGTTGCTTCCGAAAGACTGAAGCGAAAGGTAGGGAAGCTGAAACCAAGCGTCGCCGAAGTGAACATCCCGAGTTTAGATTGAGGGAAGCCGAGAGTTCGCGTAGGCGAGGAAATGAATATCCGAAGGCTTATGAACGTGGCCGGTTCAATTCATCGTGATACTACGCAGAACATCGCGAAGAAATCATGAGCGCCAGAAAACTAAGCGTGTCGTTTGCCACTACTTTACTAGGCTTTCCCCAACTCCACTAGTCTCTGGTGTTTGCGTTAGCAAAGCCAGGCACATTTTTTTTTTCTTTTTTTTTTCTTCTGCCTGCCCATGCTCTCGTGATGTTTTCTGTCATTCATCGATCCCTTCCCGTATCTCCTTGATCAATGATCTTTTCGGTTTTCTTTATCCTTTCCACCAAACTTGTTGCTTCTCTTTCCTTATTTCTCTCGGTGCTACGCCGAGAAGCTCACTATGTTCCCGCTCCTTGCTGCGCCATTTGCCAAGTTCTTCCTCGTCTGTTGTGACTCTATTCGTTATTATTTAGCGTCCAAACTTGGACTGCCCATTATTCGCTTCTGGCTCTCTTTCCCAACTACATATGCCATTGTTAAAATAATGCATATATGGTCACTCCCTATATATGCTGCTACACCCATCCTTGTCAATGACCATTTCTCTCAACTTGCCATAAATTCATTTTGTCATGAGACCATAATCGCTGGTCGATTGCCTATTTCCAGCTTCCCATTTTACCTGCCCATCACCGGCACCGTATTCTCTATAACGAGGTTACGTTGCTCTCAGAGATCTAGGCTTAACTTTCCCGTTATCACTACAGCGATCTGGCTCCGTTGTGTGGACATTTTTGTCACCTAACAGGATAATTTCGGCATGATTACCGAATTCCTTAATTAATTAAGTCTCAAACATGGCTGAATGGCATCGCCCGGTGTGAGAATTGGAACTAGACGCAAGATGGCGGCCGCGATACCTTCACTTTCAGGCCTACAAATTCTTTGCCGCGTCAAAAAACAGAGAAATCAGCCGCGCAATGACCGTTGCTGCACGCGGGAAATAGCCCCTACAGGCAGCTGGCGATACGTAAAATGGCAGCTTTCGACTTGTGAGCACAGCGCGAAACCGCGTTTTGTTTTTCTGACAGCTCCGGTGAGAGTGATTTTGACTGCTTTTAGGATATGCATAGTCTAATACAAGACCCCGACTTGCACTGGTTAGCAATAAAATATTTGTTTCTCTACTGTGTACTGTTTCCTCCATACAGACAATGCAGAGGGTGCGACTATATAAAAAAATTTAAATTTTATTTGAGACTCAAGTTGGCCCTTGCCAACAATAATAGTCCGGAAAATACGGTTATAAAATGAAACGTTTTGCAACGCAAGAGCAACACTGACACAAAAGAACACATGGGACGACAGAAGAGCGCAAACTACCAACAAAGGTTTATTGACCACCACACGTGTTTATACTGCGTTCATCACCAATACAAATACGCACCATATCTTCTAAAAAAAGTCACAGGCCTCCGCGGCACACGCAGCCCAGTCACAGCGTAAGCTGGTGGAGCGGCTCAAGAGTAGCTCCAATTTGGGCACCACGCACAACAGGGAATTCGCAGCAGTCTGTTCGCCTCGTTTTGACGAGAACGATCTGAACTGCCCGCCCGGCGACGACGGCGCGCTGCGGCTTGTAATGCTCTCTGCACGGCAGTCTGCTGAGCCCGATCAAGTCTTACAACTGCAACTTACATGTCGGGCACGCTGCGTTTGCAAGCATCTTAACCAGATGGTACCACCATACTGGCGGAGGCTGGGGATCGCGTGTGTTTTTTTCTGGTGGGGGGTGATTGCGCGCCTCCTCTGAATGGCATCTCGTCATCTGCGCCTGCGCTCGATGCGTTTGCAGGCGACTTAACTAGATGGGGCCACTATACTGGCGGAGGCTCGGATCGTCTGCGCATGCTTTAAAGGTTTTTTTTTTCCGGCGCCCGATAGCGAGCGCGTGCGTGGCTCAGTGGTAGAGTATCTTGTTCCCACGCAGCGGGCGCGCGTTCGCTCCTGGCGGGAACCGGGTACTTTTTTCGCATTTCCAGCGATAGCGGTTACGTTCGCCGGATGCCGTCGGTGGAGGTGGCAGCGGCGGCGGACGCCATAGCGAACCGAAGCGGCTATTGGAATGAGCCCATAACAGCTTACGCTGGAAAAAAGTCACAGGCCTGTGTGGCCCACAAAGCAGTGACATCGTATGCTGGTGGAGCCGCTCAGTAGTAGCTCCAATTTGGGCGCCACGCACAACAGGGTCTTCGCAGAAGTCTGTTCGCCTCGTTTTGACGAGAACGAGGTGAACTGTCCGCCCGGCGTCGACGGTGAGCTGCGGCTTGTAATGCTCTCTGCACAGCAGCCTGCTGAGCCCAATCAAGCCTTACAACTGCAACTTATATGTCGGGCATGCTGCGCTTGCAGACATCTTAACCAGATTGCGCCACCATACTGGCGGAGGCTGGGGATTGCGTTTTTTTTTTTGCGCGCCTCGTCTGAATGGCATCTCGTCGTCTGCACCTGCGCTCGCTGCGTTTTCAGGCGCCTTAACTAGATGCAAACAAATATGCAGCTTTCGAAAATGAAGCTAAAGACAACATAGAGGTAATGAATGAAACCATAACTAGGCTGATCTCAGAAGCAGCAATAGAAGTGGGAGGTAAGGCACCAAGGCAAACAGTAGGTAAGCTCTCCCAAGAAACAAAGGACCTAATAAAGAAACGACAAAACATGAAAGGGTCCAACTGAAGAGATCAGATAGAATTCGCTGAACTGTCAAAACTGATCAACAAGAAGAAAGTAAGGTATATTCGAAATTATAACGAGGGAAAGATTGAGGAAGCCGTAAGAAGAAAGCTTGGCATAGGACAAGGCAAGATGTATGCACTGAAAGATAAGCATGGTAATATCATCAGCAATTTCGATGACATAGTAAAAGCAGCGGAAGAATTCTATACTGACCTGTACAGTGCCCAAAACAGCCAAGCTACTTTCATTCGAAATAGTGATGAACCGGATACAGATGCTCCTTCGATAACTAGCGATGAAGTTAGAAGGGCCTTGAAAGACATGACCAAGGGAAAAGCTGCTGGAGAAGGTGGAATAACAGTCGATGTATTCAAATATGGAGCAGAGATCATGCTTGTAGAGCTTGCGGCCCTTTATACGCAATGCCTCACAACTTCGAGTGTACCAGAGAGCTAGAAGAACGCCCACATTATACTTATCCATACGAAGGGAGACGTTAAAAAATTGAAGAATTACAGACCCATTAGCTTGCTTTCAGTAATGGATGTATCTCAACTGCGGTGAAATACATGAAATACAAAAACACCCGTGGGCCGTCAATGGGTGTGCGTTTAAGACCACCACGTCTATCAAATTATTCCGAATCCCCCCCCCCTCCCCTAAGGGGTGCCTCATGATCAGATCGCGGTTCTGGCAAGTAAAACCAGAAGATACATTTTTTCTTTCTTAGTTTAACCTACCTGCTCCTTTAACGTCATCAGCGGTTTGACTTTGGTATCGCTAATGAATTAAAACTTGGCACAGTTCATCAGTTCTCTTCGGCTTTTCCTGATCTTTATTTTCCTGCATATCATTTTTATTATCATGTGGTTCGAATGACTGCACGTGTATTGGCTATTCTCACGCGTTTCTTGACGTATCACCTCCCCTGTTCGCACGCATGTTTTTATCAATTCATTTACAAGCCACCAACAGTGTTCTTGGAAAAGGGAAGTGGATGTATTGGAATGGTGTGAACAAGGGCAAGTGAATTTGCCAATTTGCATCTGAAGCGCAATAAACGTCAACAATAAAAAAATCACAGCATATCCACGAGGTGAATTATGATGATGGGGCGAAGCTCCGGAGGGATCATCGGTAAACCGTGAATACTCCGAGTAATTCGCCCAGTATATGATCAAGTAAACACGTGAGAAACAGTGTGTGTATATATACAATACGTTTTATTTTCTTAGACGCTTCTTCTTAGATGCTTGGTTTGCGGAGTCCCTTCATTACCACGGCTTTGTGGTCCGTGAAATGAAGGGATAACGGTTCTTCTATAGGTCTCAATGGGAAGTTAGAGAAGACAAGATCTATGCAAGTCCCCCTAATTGTCGTGGGTTTCTTATAGTCTAAGGAGACACACGTGAGTCCATGTTTTGCTGCCATGTGTTGTATGAGCCACTCGTTAGTTCGTTCTGGAATGTCCACATTGAAATCCCCGACCAACACAAAGGGTCATTGCTTGTAGTTGTCGAAAAACACCGCGTCAACGTCTCGTTCTCGCACTACGGGGTCTTCGCGCCGCCGCCGCGCTGCCTGTCGTGAAGCCGCGGCCTCGCGGGCTCCCACCGCGGGATCCTGCCTGCGAGCGAGTGCCGCCGCCGCCTTCCATGCTCTCCGCTCCGCAGCCTTGTCTTCCATCCGGCGACTCCGAGCGAAAGAGAAAGCGCGCCAAGAGCGAGCACCTTTTATTATAACACCCCTAGCGTTAACCCGTCGCACTACATTGTAAGTTTTCTCATCAACTATACGAAAAACTAGCGCCATCTAGTGACATTATATACACTTATATATAGAAAGATCGACACTTACGCCATCTAGTGAACACTTAATAAAACTACAGGTGGGTACATACTACATCGGAGGAAGGACAGACCCACGCCCTAAGGAGCTTCGCCTCTAAAAGCAGCTGGAAAAGATGCTAGGTATGGTCCCGTGTACTGGTCGCTACCTATACCAGACGAAACAGGCTACGCGATGAGTCTACCGCGACTAAAGGAACACGCGTGGTCGGAAGGGTCCATGCCATACCAGCTCGACTCCCAGTTGTGTTTTTGGCGGTAGCCACTAGAGGGACTTTTCCGATGTTAAAAAGTAATTTCTCTCTTTCTCTTTTTTTTTGCCAGGTGTATGTGTTACAATAGACAGCAACAAGCGGCAGCTAAACTACAGAAGTGGAAACAATCGCGACGTTTCCTCTCGCTCACCAACCTTTTTCAAATCTTCCAGAAACTAACCCGACCCGAACGGGATGGGGCCATTGAGGCCGAACACTTAGTATATCACAATGTGCTGGTCAATGAGCGCTATCAGTCACACCAGCGAGGTTGTCACATACCATGATCAATGTTATGTGGCACGGCACATTTTCCAGCAGCTGCCACCTCTTTTGCCTGATATGTTTCGGAGAATGGTTTCGACTCTGAGGTTTCTAGTCAATGCTTCTGCGAAGTTTGGGCAAATCACATGACGGGAGTGGAAAAATTTAGGCAGCTACCTTTCTTTTTTTACGGCAGTGTTTGGGACGATGTGGAGATATACGTATGGAGACGGCACCGATTGTTTGCAGGCCAGGTTGCCAGTTGACCCAAACAGGTCTCTGGCACTTGTTGTCTTTTGTCGTGGCATGTCGTGATGTAGCGTGATGCTGTGCATATTCAGCTCTGCCGAGATATTATGTTACATTTTATCTACAAATACCGTAGGCCTGTTAAGGCCTATAGGAGAGATGGCACGTAAAAAAAGTCAGGAAGTGAGCACTCCACATTTTGAATTGAACATATTGAGAAAAAGCAATTAAGTAGCTCAAGATAAAATAATAATACAGCAAGGGAAGTGTTTGCAAGTTGGTGTGCGTGGTGACATGAATTACCACAGTGCCGTCCGCATCTGCACAAAGTTCGAACGGCAAAAGTATCCCATTTCTACACAGATTATTACAGCAACATGAGAAAACAGAGGCTTGCATTGAAACAGAAGGACATGCACGATGTCCTCAAAACACCGGTTCTGTACAGAAGTGACAAAACAGACTCAACCAGTTCAGCCCTGATTCATGAACACATCGAAAAAAGAGGATAATTAAAGGTGTTACATCGTGGGAGAAACAGTAGAATGCATTTTTCATTACTAGTTGAAACGTTGGTCATGCACTTTTGGTGTGGGTTTCAAGCTATTGTTGCATACTCCAGGACATAACACATTAGTGTTCCTATATACTGTTATTTTCACGGTGGGGGGCGGGGGGGGGGGTAGCACTAGCTAGCGTTGTGTTTAATAAATATAATTGCTTAAATGCTCTTGTGCAAATTTGATACCAGTTTACAGACAGTGTTACCGCGATCCACTAATATTTTAGTGTTCACCGGTTTCATGTCAGTAACAAGTAGTGTCTACTCAATGTGAAGTGATGTATATTGCACATTCTTATATCAGTATTAATTTGCATCTTATAATGCTTGTACAAGTTGACCATATCTTCTATGGATTGGTTAAGTTTTGTTAACTGGGGTGTAAATTACACAATTGTCTAAAGCAAACCCCATTGTCACTACAGGTTCCATACAACAATAAATGTCATTAACATACATAAGGAAAACTGTTGGTCCGAGCACAGACCCATGCGGTACACAATGGAAAACACTGACGCGGTCCAATTTAGCATTAATTGCAGGTAGTGTTCTGTGTGCCATTATAAAATAACGCCGAAATACAGGACGCCATTTTCGAATTTGCATCAAATATTTAAAGCTTTTTTTCTATAAATAACGACTGAAGGTGCCGGTCGGATGTGTTAGAAATATTCATCTGCGTGAAGATGATAATTAATAACTGTAGAAAAGTCATGCGTAATTCCTAAAAGCATGGCCATGGTGCAAAGCCCCCTTCGGAAATGGTATTAAGGTAGAGCAAGTTATATTCCAAGTAATTCATGAGCCCCATATTTATTATGTGCGCAATTATCTTGCAGCAGGTGCTAGTTAAAAGATGTCGGTCTGTGCGTATCTATCAGCTGTTTGTTTCCGCTTCATGGACAGGCATTACTATCGAGCAAAACCAGTCAGCAGCAAGCATCGCTGTGTCCTGCGATAAACCGAATATCTTCTGCAGAAGAGGGGACGACTGAGTCGCGTAGAGTTTAAGAAAACAATTGGAAATTTTGTCCGGGCCACGTGATTTTTTAACATCAAGTTTTATAAGCAGGTTAGGAGGGACAGTTGCCATTAAGTCAACCTCTGACATCTGTTTTTTTTTTTTTGCGTGTCACTGGTATACATGCAGGCGGCGCCTACATTGGAAGTAAGTTTGTTAAAGGAATTTACGATAGTATGGGGGTCTTCAATGATACTATACGAAATTTTAGTTTAATTGACACGGCCTGTCTCGTTTAGATAAATGCTTCCAGAATTTACGCGGTTGATTTGCCATAAATTCGGCCAAAATGTTGGAGAAAAAGTTATCTCTTGCAGTCTTCGCACTGAAAGCTTTTCTTTGAGGGCCACTCAACTGATCATGGTGCAAGGACGGTTGCAAGTGGATGGTTGCTCGCAGACTTAGGTTCGAAGGTCAACTGTAGCCTTTGCTGGACATACAGGGGTGCTCCAGCAACACGTGAACCACGTGATCTTACGCCACTGCACACCCACACGACGCCAAGCTTGCAAGAATAAAATTAAAAAGTCTTTTGTGTAGGCTACAGCAAGGCGCAGGCGGTGAAAAAGGTTTCCGGACTTCACGGTGTCTTCGCATATAACGCGCATTTTATTCCAGGCTAAGAACATATAAAATCCACCTTTTGGACTCTTGATGGAACTATGACGCAGATGGTTTCGTGGAGAGCTTTCGTAATGTCTGTCTGAGATCGTTGCTAAAGAGCGGGTTGGAATATGTATATGTGTATGCTCCATGTTTACGCGCACGTTTAGCCAATTCGTCCGCTCATTACCAATCATGCCGATATCACTGGGATAAAGGAGTGGCTCATTTTCATTGAAGTTCTAGCGTCAAACTGGTAAAATCGATATGTTGATTTCCAGTCTCTTCGAAAACAAACAATTTTCTTTCGTTACGTAAGTAAATCAGCGGATGCATGGTTTCTACACCTGTATTACAACACTGAATAACCTTCCCCAATTTCGCGGAGCTATCAGTTTCGCTATCCATATCTACATTGAACTTTTAAAGCAATTGGCAGCAGCAGCTCCTATAAGCTTCACTTGTTTCCCATTCTTAGAAGCAAAACTACAACTGGCAATAACGCACAATGTCTGACATCATGCGGCCTGCATGTCCAAAGGACGGCTCCTTGAAGTGGGAAGAGCGTGAGTTCAAAGGTACCGAGGACCCTTGAACTTTGCATGTTTTGTTGCAGCATGTTAGGAGTACTAAACGAAGTGCAGTTTGCGTTCGTGTAAGCAAACAAAGGAGTCAAACAATTGATTTGCACTTTGAGACCGAACGGGCACATCTGACTGTAGCTGCGCTTTCCCATAAGTGGATGTTCAACCTAAGTAATGAAAATTCTACTCTCTTGCTATTTGGGAAACGGAAGGAAAACGTCAGAAGGATACAGTGGCTGCAAGCAATCGGAAGTCGAGCATCTTGAACGTGGACCATATGAGATGATTTCTACTGAGGCCCAGAGCGTGTAGCAGCCATGTGCAGTTTTCTTTGTCTCACTCCATCTTTCTCAATTGCTTTCTTTTTCAACGACTTAATGCACAAGGGGACACGTGTTTTCTCGGGACACACCACGCTTCTCCTGCGTCAAAAATGTATTATTCTCATCCTCCGTTTCTTAATTATTTACGTGCCGGAAAACGTTGAGTCACTCGTTCCTTTCAGGACGATCACCTCGCTGGTTCACGAACAGAAAGCGTGGTCCCGCTACCATTTGAAAAAGTGTTGGCGTTTGGAGAAGATCGGATTTCTTTCAAGTGGACTTCTAAGAGGTACGTTTGTGCGTATGAGAAGAAGTGATAAGAGTTAGTCATCACTGAAGAAATCTTGGGTGAATAATAGCGCCCTCAAATAAACATTTTCCTCCATAATATTTTATATACTGCGAACGCACCAGCCTTTCGCATCGCTAGCACGAAATCACTGAGAGGAGTTCATTACAAAACTTGAAATATTCACGCATGGGACTCAATAATAAAGTGAAAATAATTCTCACATAAGAGCTTCGTTGTCTTTTTTTCCTCCACTGTACGCGGCACATTAACATTTAGTTACCGTTTAGATAAAGCATATTTATAGCTTACCTGATTAAATCAAGCAGGCTACGTTCGTCACCGCCCCGTTTCAAAGAGAATGCCATTACATCATCATAATAATCATTATGGGATTAATTCATTAAGGAATTTTGTAATCATGCCGAAATTATCCTGTTAGGTGACATATGCATGCCCAGATAATGGACATACGGCAATATCGACAACAACGGGAAGTTGAACTATTGCTGGAACAGATTGTTAGGTGCGCGTTCGCTTGTCTAACTACATTCGAGAAGGTGGTTTTTCCTCTGACTCCAGACTGTGCAGCGGGAGGTACCGGTGGCCCGGTGTAGAAACTATGGCGCGTTGCCTCGATCATGGGTCTAGATTAATTTTGTTCTGTTCAGCTCTCGAGATAGCGGTGCTGACGCCCCTATGACTGGTTTCTTACGTTGCCTTTTGGCAGCCGGCTTGCATTTTTGTTCAATTTTCTTGTTGACTTGTCGTCTTTTCGGACAGTTTGTGGCTGCGCCCAAGTGGGAACCACCACAACTGCGGCACTTCTGTTCTGCGTTCGGGCCCTCTTCGTGTTGCCGCAGGAAGGAAAGAAGGAAGGAAAATAAGAGGTGAAAGGCAGAGAGGTTAACCAGGTTAAGTGTCCGGTTGGCTACTCTGCACAGGCGGATGGGGTAAGGGCAGAAAAGATTAGAAAACAAGATAACATTAAAAAGATAAGAAAAAAGAAACGCATCAGTCTGCACATTCTATAGTTTTTCACTAAGTCCTGTTTCTTTTAAAAACCGTACAAGCGCTTTTAAAGCAGTTCGTTCCGACGTCGGCTAGCGCCAGGGACCAAGAATTCTGCCTTCCGTAAGGTGTTGCCGTAGACCACATGTAGAGCATCTCGCTGCCGGAGTATTGGGGCATTGCTCCTTGTGATGCCCGATCTTGTGACATATCTCACAAACGACCACTCGTGCACGGTACTGAAAAACACGGATTGTAAATGACCGCAGGCCGACCTTGTAGGGTAGGTTGGTACCTTCAAATTTGACCATGGCAGTGCCGTTGTCACCAAGTGGGCGTGGTTGCAGGATCTTGCACTTGCGGCAATGCAGCAGGGAGTTCATCAGTTCCTCAGAAGTCATGTCCCCAGAGAGAGAGAGAAATAGAAGAGAGAAAAGGCAGGGAGGTTAACCAGACGCACGTCCGATTTGCTACCCTGCACTCTTGTCAGCCCTCTTGCTTCGAAGCGAACGACAATTCCACTGCAGGACCGTTGCCCGTGGTGATGATATTGAAGAGCTAGGCATGGTGAGGCTTTGATTTGATTGTGACCAACGGCTTCGTATGCTTGAAAGGACACATACTGTCCACGGATTGGAAGGGATGCTATTGCTAGAAGGGCGTTGCGCACCTCGGGTTCGGCCGCGTCGACAGCGAGCTGATTGCTCTGGCTTAAAAAGCGAACCGAGAACTCCGGCATTGGGTCTCCCTAAAAAATTATGCGGTTTTACGTGCCAAAACCACGATTTGATTATGAGGCACGCCCTAGTGGGGGACTGCGTAAATTTGGACCACCTGGGGTTCTTTAACGTGCACCTAAATCTAACTACACGGGTGTTTTCGCAATTGGCCCCCTCAGAGAGACTGAGATGAGCCGAAATGTAGCACGTTATGACTCTGCCTAAACGTATGAACTGCTAGTCCATAATGCGGCACGGCTGCTTAGGCCGAATGATAATGGTGTGTTAGGTGTTTACACGGGGCACCTTAGCTCGGCGTCATCGCGTCAGTCGCACGGTTCTGCTTTGTCCGTCAATAACTAACTGGTATACAGTTGTCCTCTTCGTCCTGGCGACTAACGGGATCACGAAGCATGCAGCGCGCGCCTCTCACATGAGAGTAATCCCTGGGTATGCTAGTGTACTGTCGTTCGGGCGTCGGCAAGAGCGAGCCTCCCGCACGTTTTTCTCAATTCGGTGCGGTAGAGATGACGCGAGCTTGGTAAAAAGTATTCGCAGACTTGCCTTCAATGTGTTCTCAAGATCCTGGAGTGGGGAGAATGGGTTGGTGTCCAGCATCAGCACCCTTGAAGGCATGGCAGCGACGGCCGAGTCCCTGGTTGAAGCCAGCGGTGTCAGCGAGGCAGTCCTGGTTGTCCGGAGACTGTAGGTGCATGTCCTCAGGAAGTGGCACATCGTTAGGGAGCTCGGGCTGCACCGGCGACACCATCAAAGCACGAAACTTTGGCGTGGGTAATACTTTCAGCAGTGGCCGCCGGCAGCAAGCCGGGTGGCGGTGTCGCCGGCGGGTTCACAATACAGCGCGCATCTGTTTTCAGATAGCAGCTGCCAGCTACTGCAACTCGAGATAACGTGCAAAACCAGCAGCGAGCGCAGCTGCCGCTGCGGCAGTGGCTCGACAGCTAAGCGCCGGCCAAGTGGTCGATATCCACGGAGGGCGCTCAAAACGCGTCCGCTCACCAGACAACGGTGCGACGGCCAGGTTTCAACGCGATTTTCTGAACCGGAACTTCGGAGCCAGCTGCAGTGCGTAGTGACCGGTTATGGTTCACGCACAACGCGGTGCTCGTCAGTGCACTTCGTTCCGAGGAACAACGAAGAAACTCACGAGAAACTTCGCTTACCCCATTTCCTCGACCTTTGCTACCACCGCCCGGTGGCGACGCCGTCTCCGCATTCTCTCGTAATGGGGCATATCATGATTTCGCATCAAAAAGACAATAAATACCCCGAGAGACGTCGCGTCTTAATTTGTGCCGACTTCATCTGCAGCTTAATTTCTTTCGCTATTTGCGCCTCCTCGACAAATTCCACTTATTCTCTGTGTCAAAAAAAAAAAAAAAAAACAACCATGCATGGTTCACAAATATCTGAACACAACGCGATACTCTGGCGTTTCAATACGCCAGAGTTCAAAAGTGAGGGGACACATGCGCATCGCAAAGCTTTTATTACATCTAACAAATAGAAAAACACTAACATCACCGTAAAAGTCAATTATCCAAATCCCAACAATATTAAGATCCACTGGTGCGCTCTATGTCATGCCGGCCCATGCGTCGCGAAGTCGTCACCCGCGTGGCGCACGGCTGCCTCTGTCACTGCCAGCAACCAGCCCACCGAGTACCAGCATCCACGCATGTTGAGGCTTTGTACTGAAGCGCGTAGACTTCGGGGGCTGCCTGGCGCTGACTTGCTTCGTCCAGAGACCGGCCGTTGGAGGTCGAGTCTGCCGCGCGTCTCAGGACGCGCTCGCATCCCGGGTCGCTCACCGTCTCAAATACCAGCAGCTGGTCTGAGGCGTGAGAGCCCACACTCGATTCCTCCGGCAATAGCGGCCAGGAACAGCGGCACCCGCCCAGCAAACCTGACCCGGCGGCGTACCACGGCGTCTGCGGAACACAAGTCTCGCCCTCTTGAACGCTCACAGGCTGGGACGGAACTCTGTATTCGCTGCCGCACCACAAAACGACGTCGCTGCTTCCTGTGGACGTCAAGGCTGGAAACAGTGATAGTCGCGGGCCGTGCCGTTGGAAATGGCTGGTCAGACGCGCCGCGGCCGCTATGAAAATGCGAGACGCGCCATCCAGACCGGTCGTGGACGCACAAGGGCATTCGACGCGCTGGAGTAGACGGACGGCATCGACCTTCTGGTCGTGGCCAGAAGCAGAAATCAGTCCATGGCCCTGTCGTCCTACCACGTCTAAGCGTTCAGGTACCGTCTGCAGTGTCGGACGCACCTGTTGTTGCCCTCCTCCGCGCCGCTTGATACCCTCGCTCGGGAAGACAGTCACGCGTCCTGCAGATTCGGCGTTTCGCTCGACGCTGCATGTTTTCTCCGAGACGTGGGCGGCAGCATCCAATACCTTCGCTTTGGCATCAGAGCTGAGCGTTGAGTCGGTCGCCTCCTGTGGTTTTTCGTACGTGCCTCGTTTCAAAGGTGATGGTGCATTCACTTCGATCGAGAACCGTAACTGCGCCGTGACGGGTCTCTGAGGACAGCGTGGTAGCGTGGCCCACGCGATATCTATTTTCCTCGGAGCTCGACGTAAAGTGCGCGCTCGTGCCGAGCTGTTGCCGTGGAGAACTGCTGATTTAGTCCATACCGGAAGGGACGGAGTCACGAATCCAAGTCCACCACCGTACGCTGGCTTCGTGGTGCCCAGGGCCAGGGTAGTTGTCACCCGTTGTCCAGGGTAACGCCATCGGCAGCTCCGGAATACAGACGTCGCCCGTGGCTGGTTCCCCGAGATAAGGCGCTGTATCTTCAGTCGAGAGCCTTGATGAAAGCTGGAGTCTGGGGGCAATCTTTTGCAGTTTCCCGTCTTCTTGATGGACCGTTCGTGGACCTCCCGTTGGCTGTGTTTTCTTGCAAGCCGTGGGGAGTGATGAAGAACAGAACTTGCCGGCTGGCAGATGCCTCGCAGTACATACTCGAGTCGAGTTCGCCTAAAGATCCCATCCGCTAGCTGTGGTAGGCGAGCCTTTTACCGCGACCTTTTGACTCGGAGAGCCTGGCTACGACGCAACGTGCGCGGCAGGGGCTTGAAGTGATGGGTGGCCTCGGACGAGACGCAGCCTGCAATGACACTGACGGCGAAGCGAAATGGAACGTCTCGTGGCTCGTTCACGCGCAGATGTCGATGGCGTTGTGGATGACGATGTTGGTAGCTCGCCGCGACAAAGAAAAGGAAGAAATGACTGGTCTGCGCAGAGTATTAATCTCGAAACCAGAAGTATTTGTAGTGCTGTCAAGGAGGCAGATTCCGGGTTGGGAACCCTGAGAGGTCTTCTCATCAAGATATTTCTTTATACATGGTAGACAAAAAATGCATTTAGTGCAAACCGCAACAGAGTGGGGTAGTTTGCCAAGACTAGAGGAATACTCGCGGACAACTTTCTGTGGCAATGAAGGGAAAGCTACGGAGGCAAAGCGCGCAGAAGCCAGAGAGCTTCAGAAAAGAGTCCCTCGTTTTAATCCACGTTGGTTTAGGCTGGGGAAGAGAAAACATAAACAGCTTATTAACAACAGTTAAATAAGACAGAACACACCGCTGAGCGTAAAAGTTTACTTATTTTGCGGCTTTTACCTTCCGCGTCTGGGGAAACGCGAAACCGTCGCACGTTAAAGCTGCGTTGATTCAGCGTCCGTTCCGAGCAACCAAAAGCACTGTCAAACGCTGCCGGACTACTTGGCACGCTAACGCATGTGCAGCAACCACGCGCCCGTAGCTTTCCCTTCATTGTCACAGAAAGTTCTCCGCGAGTATAGTTTGTGTGATACCGAGCTGCCGTTTAGTGAGGGCATTAAGGAAAGACGCAATATTTATAGAAGGATAAAATTCGGTTGGAGTGCATACGGTAGGCATTGCCAAATCCTGACTTGGAGCTTACCACTGTCGTTGAACATAAAAGTGTACAATCATGCCATTCTACTGGTGCTAACATATGGGGCAGAAACTTGGAGGTTAACAAGTTAAGGACTGCACAAAGAGCAATGGAACAAAAAATCTTAGGACTAACGTTAAGAGACGGGAAGAGAGCGGTGTGGATCAGAGAAAAAAACGGGGATAGCCGATATCATAGATGACATTAAGCGGAAGAAATGGAGCTGGGCAGGCCATCTAATGCGTAGGATGGATAACCGATGGACCATTAGGGTTACAGAATGGATACCAAGAGAATGGAAGCGCAGTCGAGGTCGGCAGAAAACCAGATGGGGTGATGAAGTTAGGAAATTTGCAGGCGCAAGTTGGAATATGCTAGCGCAAGACAGGGGTAATTGGAGATCGCAGGAGAGGCCTTCGTCCTGCTGTGGACATAAAGAAAGTTGTCGCAGTTTCACCTGAAAGGCAAAGCATCAATTGCGATAGCAAATTTGTAGAGAGCTATACGGAGTAATGATATTAGCTTTATCAGTTGTATAAACTTGGACATGCAGCAGCACCGGCAACACGCAGAACTGTTGTTGACGCCGTCGGCGTTATGCCCGCGTTCGCTCAAAATGCGTGCGGCGTTGGTGACTGTTGCCGGAGCCTCTGATATAAATAGGCACTTGGTGCCGCAGCTAAACGTCGCCTCCCTTCCCTCCCCCCCCTCCCCCATGGCCTTTCGCGCGTAGGAAGAGGCGCGTTTGCTCTACATATATGGTGATTGTAAAGGAGGAAAGAGACGCCTACTTCTGGAGCCCTTAAGGGAGCACGGCGCAGAACGCGCGTTTGTTTTCCGCCGTGCGTTCACTCCCCGCGAAAGCGCGCGCCCCTCGCGCCCTTTCACTCGCACATACAGCGTTCGGCGCGCGGCGACAATTTCATCTCCATTGACGTCATACGGAACCTCACGGCGACGGCGACGGCAGAAATCTGCTTTTGAGTGTCCATATAATTACTATCGCAATAATATAGGCTAATGATGATGATGATGAAATGGATGCTATGAGCGTCCCCTCTAAAGCGCGTTGGTAGGTTGCACCACCAAGCTGCTTTTTCTAATATTGCCTAATGTACCTTTCTTTTTTTTTAAGACAGAAAATTCCCACCGTCGAACTTCTTGTACCATTACTGGGAATGCTGTGTTTGTACTCCTCCGTCGTTTGAGGTCTCCCTAGATTCCTTCCGCCAAACCTCCAGTCGTCTTTCACTAGTCTCTGTTTCGGACATGTTTACTTTCCCCCTGCTATCCCTTAACCCGAGGGCTTCAAGGAGGCCAGTGCTGCCTAAACCGACAGCTGGGTAGACTATCTTCACATTTGAATAAAACATCTTCCATCGTTTTTCTAGCTTTACCGCAGAAGGCACACGATTCTTTTTCATTTATGTGCCTCGCTTTATAGTATACTCGTACAAAGGCTTCCTGATCTCGCTTCCAAAAGTAAGGACCTTCCCTTTAAGTCGTCATCAATTGTTTCCTTCCTGATTTCGTATTTAACTATTAGGCAGTTACTCATAGCCGGTTTCTTTTCTATTGCCGCCACCCATGAGATGGTCTCAGCCTCTCTCACTTAGCTTTTAACGTATTTTGCTGCTACGTCGCTTACTATACCGCTCGTATACTTGCTGGTAAGCTTCTTAGTTCTTTGGCACCACGGCGAGTCGAAATATTCCCTGTACAAATCCTTGAATGCCCTCGCAAACCATTTCTTTCTTTCAGATTCCTAATTCGCTCTTCGAAATCACTTTTATTCTGCGCATCACTCCCTTCGAAACTTGGCGCCCCACTGACCTTTGGTTGCCATCGAATCGGTTGCCATCGAACCTCTGAGTTCAAGCAAACAACCGCATTTCTAAATGTAACTCTTGGAACCATTGCGCCTTTCCACGTACCCCGGAGCCACTAGCTCTGTGGTTCTGTTGTTCGTTATGGTCGCATTTCTCTTTCCCCTTGCTATTATTGTTTTTCCCAGTGTTTCCCTTTATCTAAGGCCCTCATTTATCCACAAACCGATTTATTTGTATTATTTCACTCGAGCTATTTCCTGACCCTGTATTGACACTGTGCGTTAACTGTTTTCATGGAATGCTTTAATGCCTGATATTATGACGCTAAATGTCCATCGTAAATGTTCAGCCTCCTGTCCACAGATATTAGCCAGACGATGCATATGACGATGCATATGAGCAACACAATGTCCTCCGCATGAAAGAAACCTGGGAGCTGCTGCTCTACTAACGTACCCACCTGTTTGTATGACAGATTAACCAGATATTGATTCCTTCTAGCTCCCTTTCCATCCTTACCAAGTACAGCCTCCCTCATTTTCAGCTATATCGCGCGAGAACACTATAATACTGTCGTGCGTCGTCCTGAAGGGAGCGTCGCAGTGGAACGATTCTTGCAGAGAAGAGTGCTCAGTACACTTGAGAGTACTTCTGCCGGAATCGCTCATTATCGCCGGTTAGGTTTGGGCGCTAAAATGACGCGTGAAGGACGCTCGCGCGATTGAGCTGAAAATACTGATTCTGAAATGCGGGAGGCTGCGCATCATAAACAACAGTGGGGATAAACGGCACCCTTGTCTTAGTCCTTTGAAGATATCAATTTTCTTCTCGCTTTTCATCCCTTCCTATTCAACGCAAAGTATTCTATCGGTAAATCTCCCTCAAAAACAGTATACAGCCGTTGACTAAGCCTTCTCCTTTCAGAATATCCTACAATATGTTATATGGTTAACTTTGCAATACGCTCCGGTAATCACTAAAAAAGCCACATACAACGGTCTCCTTTCTTCTTTGGATGTTTCAGTACACTGAGTTAGAGCAAATGGGTTATTATCCCGACACCTACCGATTAGATGCCCTTCTGAAGTTATCCCATTACGCCAGTATGTTCTGCCCGTGCTTGTAGTTTCAGTTTAATCGGCTGCATTGCTAACCCTTATATTATCGATGTAATGGTCAACGGTCTATTTAAGTGAATTCTATATTTTTCCCCTTATCTTTATAAATTAAGTTCTTCCTACTTTCTCAGCAAATGTCTGGTATTCGCCTATTGTGTAAGCTGTTTTCTATTGCTTGATTTCGACAGAGCTTCCTTACTTTTTGGTCCTAGTCCATTATTCAACCTAACGCAACCTTATTTTCTCTTCTGCTTTCTTCCAGTTGAAATTTATCAGCAATAGCGCATTTCTGCCGTCACCGTGGTCATTGCCGTGGACGTCGCTGTGAGGTTCTGTATAAAGTCCAAACACGGTAACGTCGTCGCCCCGCGCCGTACGCTGTATGTGCGAGTGAAAGCTTGCCCTGAGGGTCAGCCGACGATCGTAGCTGGATCTTGAGCGCGCGAAAGGGAAAGGCCGGGTTGAAGCGCGCTTCTTCTGTCGCGCGCGAGGCACGCGAGGAGGGGGGAGTTCTACTCCGGCGGCGGCTGTCCGCCCTATCGGGAAAGTGTTCTGCGATGTGGACAAAGTGCACTTTGTGTCGGTAGCTTCGTATGGGCTTTGCTTTCGACGTTTAGTTCGCGTTGAAGCGAGTGAGGGCACGAAGGTCAATTCGCTCGCTGCTGCAGCCGCGCCTCTTCACTCCGGCGTTTTGACAGCGAGTTTCCTCGGTCATCGAGCGAGACGTGGTTATGTTTACCTGTACACGGGTGACGCCGTGCATGCTTGTTAATTTAGTTAGTCAGCGAATGTTTAGAAGTTTAAAAGCCCGACAAAACTACTATCCTTAGTTCATACAGTTGTCAACTAATTTGCTATCGCAATCGATGCTTCGCCTTTAGCGTGAAACTGCTAAATTTTCCTCAATATCTACCTCGTCATTGCCTTGCAATATTTCAGCTGTTATTTTTCGGATATAATTTCATGCTGCGCCTCCAACCAATTTGCTTCCATCATTCTATAGGGTAAGTGGTTGCACTCCAGACTTCATGCCTAATAATTCAAAGTGGTTTAAAATATTCTATGTGCCGCCTTCTTTTTTTCACGTATTTCTGACAACCAACGTTCAGTTTCACATTTATTCTTTGCGTTACCCAGTATTTGAACGTATATTTTTTTATTCCAGTGTATTTACAATTTTCTGTTTACTTCATCTTGCGCATACTGCGCTTTTTCAAGTAAGCTTGTTTTAACTCACAGATTTCGGTGGCGTCCATGTATGCACAAGACTAGCATCGTCAGCACTGACTCGAGCGTCATCTTCTTCCGCAGCTGGCTGCGTTGTGGCTAATCATTCCAGCGTAGAATTCCACTTCTGTCGCCGTAATCGGGTGGCCGCGTTTACGGGGGTATCAGTCATTGCTTAAGGGTGTCTGAGCCATTAATTGGCTACGCAATGGACAGGTTTAATTTTGAAGCAATTTTATGGAAATTCATCCAGAATGAACCCGCTCGGGAAAGGGCTCGTCTTCGACGTGCCGATTCTAGCGTGAGTGCTTCCGAAGCCCACGCGAAACGTCAGCGAAGAGCCGCGCACCCCGAATTGCGGGATCGCGATGTTGAGGCCAAGCGTCAGCGCCGTCTCGCCCTCCAGGAACCCGACAACGGTGGTGCACGCCTCGGCAACGCTAGCGCCAACTTCCAAGGTGCGACAGTCAGGTTTCAACGCGATTTTCCCAAACGGAACTTCTGCAGTGCGTGTGACCAGTTGTGATTCGAGCACAACGTGGTACTCGTCAGTGCAATTCGTTCGGAGGAACACCGAAGAAACACACGACAATCTTCGCTTACCCCCCTTTTCCTCGACAGGATAGGGACTACTTTTTTTATTTAATACAGAACCGAAGCTGTTACACGCTAGTTTCCAGCGGATCGCTGCGTGCGTAGACCGAGCCCGTAGACCGCAAGCGCCGTAGCCTCGATACAAAGCCGAAGCGTTTCGCCGGTGTACCCCAGCTGCGTTTAATAGCCAATGGGTGTGCCTCTTTGGCTGGTGACGTCACGCACTGCATAGGCACATTATTCATGCAGTTGCGTTAAGACCGTGTAATGGGTAGGCCGCGTATTGGGCGGACCGAGGAAGTACAGAATGCCTACGAAAAACGACGGCGTGAGCTGAAGATAGAATTGGCGCGAAAGCGGCGGGAGGCTGCGAACGCCTCCCGTCACGTTCGCGCCCATTCCCGCTCAAGCATCGTCACAGAACCCATGGTCGTCTACCACAGCGACCACAAAACTATAGTAACCTTAGTGGCAAAACAATAAAGACTGTAGGCAATGACAATTCATGCGGTATGTGGCTTTTTTTAATCAATATAATTTATAATCATATATACGTACAGCTCCACTGGTCATCCGCAACCACAGAGTGGAATGGCAGTTTCTGTCGTTCATCGATCGCTTCCCGTATCTCCTTGATCCATCCATCAGCTTTTCTGTTTCCTTTATCCTTTCCAACAGACTTGTTGCTTCTCTTTCCTTATTTCTCCCGGTACTACGCTGAGAAGCTCACTATGCTCCCGCTCCTTGCTTGGCCATTTGCCAAGTTCTTACTCGACTGGTGAGACTCTATTTGTTACTTATTTAGCGTTCAAATTTGGACTGGCCATTCTTCGCTTCTGGCTCTCTTTCCCAACTACGTATCCCATTGTCAAAATGATGCGTGTATGGCCACTCCCTGTATATGCTGCAATGCCCTTCCTCATCAATGACCACCTCTCTCATCTTATCATAAATTCCTTTTGTCATGAGACCGTTATTGCTGGTCAGTTACTATTTCCAGTTTCCCATGTTACCTGACCATCACAGGCCTCGTATTCACAAAAACAAGGTTACGTTGCTCGCAGATATCTAGCATTAGGTTCCCGGTGTTGTCGCTATAACGCTCCGTTATGTGGGCATTCGTGTCACCTAACAGGATAATTTCACCCGCCATGGTTGCTCTGTGGCTATGGTGTTGGGCTGCTGAGCACGAGGTCGCGGGATCGAATCCCGGCCACGGCGGCCGCATCTCGATGGGGGGCGAAATGCGAAAACACCCGTGTAGATTTAGGTGCACGTTAAAGAACCCCATGTGGTCCAAATTTCCGGAGTTCCAGCTACGGCGTGCCTCATAATTAAATCGTAGTTTTGGCACGTAAAACCCCATTATTAATTAATTAACAGGATAAGTTCGGCATGATTACCGAATTACTTATTTATTAAATCCCAAACCTGACTGAGTGGCGTCGCCTGGTGGGAGAATCGGAACTAGACGCAAGATGGCGGCCGTGATATCTTCACTTTAAGGTCGGAAGCACGCTTGAAAAAAACAAGTTCACACTGCGCTGACAAATTCTTTGCTGCGTCAAAAAAAAAAAAAAAAGAAATCAGCTGCGCAATGATCGACGCTGCACGCGAGCAATATTTGCAGCCCCTACAGGCAGCTGGGGATGCGTAAAATGGCTGCTTTCGAGCACTTCGACCGTACAATAACACAGCAGAATGAAAGCCGACACTGCGGCCGCAGTGCACGCGCAATCACCGAGCGGCATTTACAAATAAAATAAAATAAAGAGAAAGCAAGGAATTCTTAAGGCATAAATACATGTCAGATGCAATTATGAACACCATTTGAGCGATCTGAACGAAATATAAGCGCGCGAAGTAGTACGAATAACCCTGCAGAGCTGCATCGCCAGCAGTTTCCAACGGCGCGACCTTGATGCGGCCCAATGCACTTCGATCGCAGCGCCGCCACAGTATTTTTCCACATCGGGCGCCTCACTGCAAAGCATGTGCCGCCCCAGGCGCTCGTCCCACTCGACCGTATTCTAGTACACTCTACTTCGACTTGTGAGCACAGCGTGAAACCGCGTTTTTTTTTTTTTTTTTTTTTTTCTGACAGCTCCGACGAGGGCGATTTTGACCGGTTTTATGATATGCAGTCTAATACATGGCCCCGACTTGCACAGGTTGGCAATAAAGTATTTGGTTCTTTACTGTATACTGTTTCGTCCCTACAGACAATGCATAGGGTGCGACTACATGTAAAAAAAATATTTTATTTTAGACTCAAATTGGCCCTCGCGGACAATAATAATCCGGAAACTACGGCTATAAAAGGAAACGTGTTGCAGCGCAAGAGCAACACGGACACAAAAGAACACACAGACCGACAGACGAGCGCAAACTACCAACAAAGGTTCATTAACCACCACGCGTACTTATACTGCGTTCATCACCATTACACATACACACAGTATCTTCTAAAAAAAGACACCTCTTTATCTGACATGTGCGCAGGTGTGCTGATACAGGCTCAACCTAAAAAAGACATCTTTTCAGCCTCTATTATCTCTCGGGTGAGTCTATGATCACTTCTGCTCACAACAGTACACAGATCAAAGGGGGGCTTACATGGACAGGAACTGCAGTGCATTGCTAACCAACCATCCCGTGCCGTCTTATTTACTTTGAGCGCATGTTCATTCAACTTATCGTTCGAACATCTCCCTATTTGCCCCACGCAATGCTTTCCACATGACAGTGGAATACTCTAAATACTACATTAGTGACACAACCAAGCAATGGATGTTTGTGCTGCTTATTGCAGCTTCGTTGATAAAGAGATAAAGAGCTGTCCTTTCTTAGAAGGTATTGTGCGCATGTGCAACAGTCATGAACGCATTATAAACACGTGTGGTGGTCAATAAAGCTTTGTTGGTAGTTAGGCGCTCGTCTGTCGTACCATGTGTTCTTTTGTGTCCGTGTAGCTCTTGTGCTGCAAAACGTTTCCGATGTACCACCAACAGGCCCAAATCGCCACAATTCAAAGGTTATAATAGCTTTTCTCTGTAAGAAAATAATTTTCCCTTTATACTAAGCAATGCACTTACTAACTGCGCTTCCGATGACAGTGACAAGGCGCATTACGTATTAATGAAATGCCTTTGATGAGCCCTTTTTTTTGTAGAAAATGCTTTTGAGGGAATGACCTCAGCGAAGTTGCGTTGTTGCTGCTATTTATATAGTCAAACCAGCCCCCCCGTCAGTCCTTCCACTCCGTGAAGATGGTTAACCAGCGAAGCTGCTACGTGCGGCCCCGGCGTTTATTACTGGGTTAATCCCGGGGGTTCATTGAGGTATTTCTCAATTATGAGGTTACACACACGTTCGACTGCCATGGCGAGAACGACGTCACTGCCCGCAGTCCGCCGTTGTCGTTTACGTTTGATGTCTCGAGTTTGCTCGTCGGCGTGGTTAGCAGCATTCGCCCGCCATTGCTGCTTGCGATTCTTTGAAATTAAATTGCTTCAAAATTAGGTCAGCCCGTTACGTAAGATAATGAAGGGCTCATATCCCGGTAAACGCGGCCTCCCCAATACGACGTCAGAAGAGAAATGAAATTCTACGCTCGAATCATGAGCGGCAACGCAGCCAGCTGTGGAAGCAGACGACGACGACGAAGCCGGGAGCAGTAGTACGAGCGCAAACCGAGGGGCGCCAGCTAGCCAGCTACCGAAGAAGACGACGACGCTCGAGCCAATGCTGATAATTTTCTGTACACAGGTGATTTCGCCTAGCCATATAAAGCTTCGCTTTAAAACATACTTACGAGCTTTAGTCACATAGTCCATCCTGAAAGCATCGCTATGACTTCACTAGGTCCTATATGAAGTTAAACGCACTTTTTTCTCTAACGATGGCATAGGTGAAAACAAACACGATTTTAAATAGCGATCTCCGTTCCGCGAAGATAACCCGGATTTCGGCGTCATTCTTTATCTAATTATTTAACTTATATTTAACCCACTTCAACACAGCACAATTACCTACATTATTAAATGAATATTTTATTTCACTTCTCATGCACTACGATCCGTTCTTACCAATCACCGATACCGAACTGATTACGTGCCTCTCAGAACGCCGAGCGCGAAAGTCATCCGCTCCTAAATTAATCCGCTCCGCGCTTCCAGTGCCGCTCGCCTGTTCATATCTAGGTCATCAATCATCCGCCGTGAAGCTGCGTCCCTAATCATATACTTTAGGCTGTGTCACCTTTTATCGCCGAGCTTAATACACCCGCATTGCGAATGTTCAAAGTGGGGACATACACGCTCACGCGTCACACCGCTTGCTATTTCCTGCGTCCATTTCTTCATAAAATGATCACGGCATGTACGTGGTCAGGCCCTCGGTAGCCGTCCACCATGCGTGCCGTCACTCGAGAACATGGTATGACAGAAAACGTTTGCCTTTATTGAGGTTTCCACTAGCAGTAAATTACAAGGATGCTTATTACGTACTACTCTTGGTGACAGAATCACTATTTTAGACTAGAGGTACCTCTTCTGTCCGAGCCCAGCATAGTAACACATCTACCGTCCCGCGCAGTAGGAGACATGATTTCGGATGTCGCACGCCGGGATGTCGCTCTTTCCGCAGAGACTGCAGGTCTTAGGGTGGTAGCGGCAGTCGAAGCTGAAGTGCTCCTCCAGGTGGCGAAGCTGGGCTTTGTACGGGCATCCAAACTCTGCATGCACACAAAACACGAGCTCTCGGTACATGTGCTTCAGGCGGAAGGTCAGGACCTGGAGGTCGGCCTCCACGAATGAGGCGCCGTCCTGGGGACACATTGCGCTCCGGGGCGGGCCATCGTCACTGGCGTCCTGGTACCGGGCTAGCCCTCTCGTGTTGAGGAAGCACATGTCGCGGCATAACTCGCACAGAATGTGGCCGCATGGAAGCAGCAGGGCCCTGGCTGGAACAACAACCCTGCAGCCTGCGCAGACGCGACCGCTCGGCAGCGAATTTGCGAAGAGGATTGGCCGCTCGTACAGGCTGGAGCAGCCAAACCCGCTCAGGAGGTACGGGGTCGGGCCGCGTTTCGAAGAGTCCACGTGGTGGGGCGACAAGCACGGCTTCATAGTCTGACCGGCGTCACTTTTTATCTCCGTGGGAGTCACCGCATCGCCACACGTGGCAACCTCTGGATCCATCAGAGTGTCTTCGGCAAGGTAAAACTTCGAGTCTGCCATGGCGAAGGTATCGATCGAACGACGGCAGAACTCACGGCTTACGGTGAAATTTCGGCCGGCAGACCGCTGGATGTCCCGATGATGGCTTCTATGGCGTGGGTCGAGGATGTCGGCGATGTGCAGTGCCGGTGATGTTGCGAGGAGCGTGGATGAAATAATGCTGCCGAGGTTTTTGAGGCTAGTTTTATATCCAAGGAAGGTTCTCACTCAGTTCAACACGACCGTCGTGATTGAGAGATGCCATTAGCGGAGAGAAAAGAGAGAGGGGTCACAATACGAGCTGTTCTATTGGCTGCAACGTGTTGGGGCAAAGGTGGTGAGAGTGCAAAACGGTCACGTGGTTTGTTCTGTTGGGGGCAACGAAGCCGGCCTGTTTGAGCCACCAAAGAGCACCAAAGAGGGGAAGTGACGCCGTAATGAATGAAAGGGGGGGACAGCCTACACCTGTCATGTCTGCAGTTGAAGGTGCAAGGGAGCCGGTAGGGGTAAGGAGGCTAGGAGAAGGGGGTGGAAACATGGCTTGTCTTTTCTCGACGCTACAAAAGAAATCCTGCTACGATCTGCACCCTGCCCACGTTCCAGTCTTATTTTCTTCGTCTTTCTTCTTTCTTGACTGCGCAGGACAAACCTTTTTCTCTTTTACCACAAATATTTAGTGTCAGGTTTGCGTTCTGCTGTAATTTGTCGTTCCGGCGATGCGGCCTTAGTATTACATACTCCTCAATGTAAAATGCTTGGTTATCGTAAGGGATTCAGCCGCTTTACGGCGTTGACCCATGCCACTATTTATGCTGGGTACCGCTCGCTACTCAGACGAAAGCCAGAAAGAAAGCGACGTTGTTCTTAACGCAGAAATAGAGAGCTTTAAATTGCTACCATAGCGTCAGGGCACCCTAGCGCTTGGGTGCATCTGCTCTTGCGTACCCAAGCAGAAAAGCATACTCGAACTTAAGTCGCGCCACTCTCTGCGCTGGCAACAGGTCATTTCATGTGGCGCTTGCATTTCTTAAAATATAAAGCTCGTAAATAAATTACAAATACAAAATTACTCATTGCATGTTTCTGTTGACACGAATAAATCCACCCGGTTAGAAATTTTCGCGTCTTGTACAACGTGTTCGCTTCGGAAGTGAATTCCTACCGGATTCGTTGTGATCCGCGGGTCATCCTCTTCACTTCCCAGAGAAGGAATGCAGCCACGAGACTGAAGAATGGGACGGCGTTGGCGTGTTTGACTGCTATTGTTATTTTGTGAAAGCCTGTCATTTTTTTTTTCATTCGTCTGGGCGCCCACGTGGCATCAGTATGAAGTTAAACATGAGCATGCCTTGGCTACCCTTGTGTGAGTTCGCTTCCCGTAAACTCTCTTTTACGGCGTCAGTAACGAGACCTCTTTCGCGCACTAACATTTCTTCCGAGCCGGCTGTCCAAATCACCCATTGCGTTCTGCGCATGCGCAGTGCCGCAGCCTCTATTTGCCGTGTACGCATACCGCTTACGCTCAGTAATTTAAAACTCTGTAATAAGGCGAACACCCATCCACGATGCACTGCACTAGCATGCCATTCAGAAACGTGGGTGTGGAACACGTGCTGGAGCTTGCGCTTCCGTGCTGAGACGGCAACGTTCTAATAAGCGTTCTAATAACGACGCCAGCGGTCTAATATGCGACATGCTCGCGTATGAGCAGGCGCCTCGAACGTACTTGAAGTAAACTAAATGTTACTGAATTCTGAAGTTTTACGGGCGAAGAGCACGATTTGATTATGAGGCATGCCGTAGTGGGGGACTCCGGACTAATTTTGAACACCAGCGGTTATTTAACGGGCCCCAATGCACGAGACACGAGCGTTTTTGCATTTCGCCCCCATTGAAATGTGGCCGTGATTTGACCCGGCGACCTCGTGCTCAGCAGCGCGACACCACAGTCGCTAAGCCACCGGGGCGTGTCAAAAGTTATTGTGCCGCATACAGAGCAGGAAAAAAAATAACACGATAAAGTCGTTATCTAAAAATTATTCTCATTTATTGAGTGCCATGTTTGAATATTTCAAGTTTTGTGATAAACTCCCATCAGTGATTTTGTGGTAGCGACGCGAGAGGCTGGTGCCTTCGCAGTATATAAAACAATACGGAGAAAAATGGTGTCTAGTCGGCGCATTCATTCAGCAAAGATTTCTTCAGGGATGGTAAACTCTTATCGCATCTTTGCATACGCTCTAACGTACATCTCAGCAGAAGTCCGCCGGAAAGAACTCCGATCTTCTGCGAACGCAAACACAAACTTTTTTCAAGTGATAACGGGACCGCACTTCTGCTTCCTCAACAAGTGACGTGGTGATCGTCCTGAAAGGAACGAGTGACTCTACGTGTTCCGGCAGAGAAAGAATTAATTGGCGGAGGCTGATAATAATACATTTTTGAAGCAGGAGAAGCATGGTGTATCCCGTGAAAACAGATATTCTCTTGTACACTAAGTCGTAGAAAAGGGAAACAATTCACAAAGATGTAGTGAGACGGAAAGAAACTCAGAGCCCTTCCACTACTGCGAAGAGAGAACCTAGCGATGCTATGGCTATGGTGGGTCTGCTATAGTGAATATTGCTATACTATATATATGTATTATCATTATCGACTATATTGAGCATTTTCGGCATGTTCGTCAAAGAGCAAGGACACCGTCGTCTTGTTTTTGTCCGGCGCGATGGCCAAGTAGTGCGCTTGCTGCGCCGAGCTCGCCCCATCGTTGTAGACTAGCGTATCGGCCACAGTGTTCATAGCCGCGGCACTCCGCACGGCATCGTCAGGATCCTGACGTCAGGACCCTGGAAGATGTGGTTAAACGAGCGTCCGTCCCATAGCGAGTCCAAAAGGCAACTGCTGATAACAGCGCTCGCGCGATCTCTACGGCACGAGACAAAGGGACACAACGATTTGTGGGACGTGCCTCGACAGGGTATCGCGACACCTGTAAAAGAGGCATCGGCCGTGACGATGGGTATAACAATGGGCCATCCATCATCGCTTCACTGGCTCCTCTTTTCTGTCCCATTTTCAGGAAATGTATTTCGCGCCACATTCAAGTATACCTAGCAAATCTCAGCAGCAACTTGCCCAAGAAGTTCTTTTGGCATCCATCATCAGTTTTGACACCTGTGCTAAAGCAGAACTGGCGGGAAACCACCACGCACGTGCAGACGAAATCGGTTGTTCTACGCGTCGTTTTGTCCGCGATCCGCCAGAACCTAGCCATATACAGCTTCACTGTAAAAACTGCACACTGCTGCTACACACCCTACGCCTCCGTAAAAAGCATCTCATATGCTCCGAGTTCAAAATGCTCGGCTATACCTTGGCTTAACTTCAAAAAAAATTATATTTCTTATTATCGCCATCCTTCCGATCCCTATATTTTTCTCGTCCCCGCTGTACTTTTTTCTTCCTTTCCTCAAGGACTAAGAAAGTAGAATAGAAAAGAAATGGGATATATTTTTTTGAAATGACTATGTTGACCAACCACTGAAGGGAAAGCGTAGCTACGACTCAGATGTGCCTAAGAGTCGCTCGTGCTGTTCGGTCTCAAAGTGCAAATCATTTCTTTCACAGCTTTGTATGTTTACACGAGCGCAAACTTCACTTCGTCCTTTAAAACTTCGATTAGTACTAGTAACACGCTGGGCAGCTGCCGACTTCGGTCAACACTGCACCAAACAAAATATAACCCGAAGGATCAGAATGCAGGCAAAAATACAATTAAACTGGTCTTTAAGGATGCTTCGCAATTTAGCGAGCCATCTCTTGGATAGTCAAGCGGCATGATGCAAGTCGTTCTGCGTTGTTGTAAGTTGTAGTTTTGCTTCTTACAAAGCAGACACAAGCAAAGCTTATAGGCGCAGCTGCTGCCAGTTGCTTTGTTTTAAGGCTGCACTGTAGATAGAAATAGCGAAACTGACAACTCTGCGAAATCGGGCAACACTATTTAGTGTTCTAATACATGTGTAGAAACCACGCATCCGCTGATCTGTCTACCTAACGAAAAAAGTTGTCTATTTATTGAGACACTGGAAATCCGCATGCGATTCTAACATTTCCTTTTTTCGACGCTAATAATTCGTTGACCTGGAGCTAGTCCTTTATGCAAGTCATGTCGACTTGATTGGTAATAAACGAGAGGACGAATTGGCTAAACGTGCACGTTAACATGGAGAAAAATACGCCACCCCGCTCTTTAGCAACGATCTCAGAAACACATTACGAAAGACCTCAACGAAATCATCTGCCTCATAGTTCGATCCGGAGCCCTAAAGGACGACTTTATATGCCGTTATCCCTGGAATAAAATGCGCGTTATATGCGAAGATACCGTGAAGTGCGGAAACCATATTTCACCGCCTTGGCCTTGCTGTAGTCTGCACAAAGCACTTCCTCTTTAAAATTATTCCTGCAACCTCCGTGTCGTGTGTGTGTCCAATGGCGTACGATGACGTAGTTCACGTGTTGCTGGAGCGCCTCTATATGAACAGCAAAGGCTACAATTCACCTTCAAACCTAGGCCTCTGAGCAACCATCCATTGCCTCTTGTAACAGTCCTTGCAGCATGGCCAGTTAGTGACACTCAAAGAAAAGCTTTCAGTACGAAGACTAAAAGAGAGGTCGTTTTCTCCAACATTTTCACCGAGTTTATGACAAATCAACTGCGTAAATTCTGGAAGTATTTATCCAAACGAGACAGGCATTGTGCATCAAATGGAAGTTTCCAGTAGTACCATTGGAGAGCCCCGTACTATGGCAAATTCTTTTAACACAATTTCAATCAAGTTCACACACGCACGCGCACCCTACAGGTATAACACTGACACGCAAAAAATTACAGATGTCACAGCTTACCTTAATGACAGCTGGCCCTCCTAACCTGCTTGTAAAACTCGATGTCAAAAAATCACGTGACCCGGCCAAAATGTCTAATACATTTTCTAAACGCTACGCGACTCGGTCGTCCCCTCTTCTGCACAAAATATTCGCTTTATCGCTGGAATCAGTAGTGCATCCTGCTGACTGGCTTTGTTCGAAAGTAATGCCTGTGTATGAAGCGAAAACAAACGGCTATAGAAACACACAGACCGATATCTTTAACTAGCATCTGCTGCGGGATAATTCCGCACGTCATAAATTAGGGCCTCATGAGTTACTTAGAATATAACTTGCTTCATACCATCAGACAATTTCCAAATGGGACTTTCGACCATAGCCCAGCTTTTGGAATTGCTCGTGACTTTGCTACAACTATTGATTCTCAACTCCACACAGATTCGGTTTATAAATTTTTCCAACTCATCTGCAATGCCCTCAATAGTTTTGGTTTATAAAAATGAAAACTTAAGATGCTTAACCAAACTCGAAAACGGCGTCTTGTATTTCGGCGCATTTTTCTAATCGCACTCACGACGCTAGTTGCAATGCTTAAATGGATCGCGTCAGTGCGTTCTCTACTGAACTACATGGGTCTGTGCTCAGACCAACACAGTTCCTTAAGTACGTTAGTGACGATTATTGTTGTATAATGGAACCTGTAGTGATAATGAGGTTCTGTGCAGACAATTGTGTATTTTCACTCCAGTTAGCAAAGTTTAACTAATCCATAGGTGAAATCGTCAACTGGTGCGACCATTATGAGATGCAAATTAATCCTGTTATAACAATGTGCAGTAGACACCATTTCACACTTAGTAGACACTATCTGTTACTGACATGAAACCGGCGAACATTAAAACATTAGAGGATCACCTTAACGCTGTCTTTAAACTGGTATCAAATTTGCACACGAGCATTTAAGCAACTAGATTTATTAAAGACAAAGCTAGCTAGTGCTTTCCCCCCACATGAAAATAACAGTGCATACAAACACTAATTCGGTCTATCTTGGAGTATGCGACTATAGTTTGAAAGCCACACCAAAAGTGCATGACCGACGTTATTGAAAAAAAAATTGAAGTAGGGCATTTACATTTATTTCTTTAAAGTATGCCCGGCAGAAAAGCGTTACAGCACTCCGTATAGAAGTGCGTTTGGCAGCTCTGGCCAGTCTACGAAAGGTAACCTGCTGGAAATTTCTGGTCCTTTTCTTTTACAACTTCATAAATGCCAAGTAACGACAAATACTTGAAGTACGAGAAGCGTCACTCTAGTAGAACTTGTGATGAAAAATGCTCTCTACCGTTTTTCCCACGCTGTAACACGTTTAATTATTCACATTTTTTTCTGAGTCATTGAATCAGTGCTGAATTGGTTGATTTTTTTTCTCACTTGTATACATAATTGGCATTTTGAGTGGTATGAGAGCAGTACGAAAACGCGGCACGAAAGACAGACAGCTGCCTAAAATGTTACCACTCCCGTCATATGACGTCAGGGGCCCAACCTTCGCAGAACAATGGACTACAAACCTTAGAGTCTAAACCATTCTTGGAAACCTACCAGGGAAAAGAGGTGCAACAGCTGCTGGCAAATGTGCAGCGCCACATACCAAAGATCATGGTTTGTGACAACCTGGCTGGTGGGACGGATTGCGCTCATTGACCAGCACATTGTGATACAAAGTGCTCGGCCGCAATGCCCCACCCCGTTTCGGTGGGGTTCGGAAACTTCGTGATTGTTTTTCACTTGAGCAGCGTAGTAGCCTTCAAATCCACTGACGCAGCTTAGTGCCGTCTACTCTAACACCTTTATATAGCAAAAAAAAAAAAGAAATGCGAAATTAACTGAGTGTCTATCTGGTGTGGCTTGACCCTTCCGGCTATGCGTGTTCCTTTCGCCGCGGTTGACGCATCGCGTGGCCAGTTTCGTCTGCTATAGGCTAGTGAAGAATGCACGGGGCCACACCTAGCCTCTCTTGCAGCTGCTTTTTATTGTTCATGTTTATTGCGCTTTACATGTAAATTGACAACGTCACTTGCACCTGTTCACACCATTTCAACATATCCAACTGAACCCACTTCCCTTTTCTAAGAACACTGCTGATGACTTGTAAATTAATTTATAAAAACACATGTGAGAACAGGGCATGTTATACATCAAGAACTGCGTGACAACAGCAAATACAAGCGCAGGCATTTGAGCCACATTGTAGTAAAAATGATAGGCAGAAAAAGAAAGATCAGGAAAAACTTAAGAAAACTGATCAACTTCGTCAATTTTTCATTCATTAGCAATAACAAAGTCAAACTGTTGATGACGCTAAAACAGCCGATGACTAAGAAGTAAAAAATATTCTCTCGCGCGTTTTATGAGCCAAAACCGTGATCTGATCGTAATTCACGCCTGATAGCAGGACTTCTGATTCATTTCCGACGCGTGGTGATCTTAAAATCATATTGCCTCTAGAGCAAGGTTACTTCCGGATTGACCTCTGGTTGGCTACGGTGGCTCGCTAATAGAACGTGTATGCTCTATGGTTTCCGCTCTATCTTGCTCCCATGCATCCTGATCTCACTTAAAAGAGTAGTTTGCAACACTTCCAATTTTCGTGAAACTTTTCTGCAAGACAAGGTCTTTGAAGACTGCGAATCTTCTTGGGTTTCGTGGGATCAGGGTATCTGGCTGCCACTTTCTGTCCCCTTTCGTCAAAACTAAGTGATTTGAGGCCATCCAGCTGCACCCACTCGGGCGTAATTAATTTCTTTATTGGTTAAAAAGTGACGACATTGTATTTTTAAATCGACAAACACTGTACTTAGGAAGTTTCGACTACGGTTACTTAGCAAGAACGGCCGAAACACGAAGAAAACACTTCGCGACACGTGACGTCACCATGACGTACCGGACATATAACGCCGTGTCTTTTTATTTTTTGATGGTCGTACCTTTGGCCAGACGTCAGTGCGCCCTCACAACATATTTACCGGAGACGCCAATCCCATACGCAGCGTACATTTTCTTGTCAGAACTCACAATTACTGAGCATAGCTTTAGTCAACAACCAATAAAGTCGTCTTGTTTTTTTTATCTCACTGATTGGCAAAAAGTACACCAACACGTTAGTAACTGGCTGCAAGATTTACGAGAAAGAAATAAAACAAAAATCACAAGCCATTCCACTGCTGTGAAGGCGGATTACCAGCGAATCAGTTTAGCGCACGACATATAGAGGTGACGCAGAATTTAGATCAAAGATATGAGCAAATGTTATTAGGGCGAAAGCCTTAGCTGTCTATGTTGGCGGCGCCCTTGGCGGTGACCTTGGCGAAACTGCGCCGTGAAGAAAAATGACCGACGCCGCAAATAGTAAAATCACGGCAACAAATGCTCGGATTGACGTCAAATTTCTCAGGAAAGTTCCTATAGCCGAAGTAAATTTGTGGCTTTGAAAGAAAATTTAGTAGATTTAGGTCTGAGTGGGAATCGAACTTGGGTTCCCGAGTGCGAGACGAGCACGCTTCCCTGAAGCCACGGCTGCTCCACCTCGCCGACTAAAGGTGCGGCCTAGCGCGTGCACTAACATGCTGCAGTTTAAGATACTAGGATAAGTGTTTATAGGTGGCGTTCAGGAGGTCGCCTTGCGCGCAGCAGGAGGAGCGTGCCAAAGAGATAAGTTTTGTTATTTTATATTTCACTTTTTGGTTTTTTTAGGAGGGTTAGCTTAGCCAATCAAACTTTATAAATTATTTTATAATATTTCTTGGTCTTCTCGCTTAGATAAAAGTAGGTAAAGAAAAAAAATTTTTTCTTCCACATCTACGCCTTGTTAGTACGAGATGATGGTTGGTACTAGGGGGAACCCACGCGTGCGTTGTTCTGAGTGCGAGCGTTCCTACGCGCTGGAAGAAACGCGGTTTAAGTCAGCACGCGAAGCGAATGGTGCAGATTTTATCTGTAGGATGTGTGTGCTAGGGTCGCGGCTAGACCGCCTAGAGCAAGACAAGGATAAGTTAGCTAAGCGGGTTGGAAAGCTAGAAAAGGAACTTAAAATCGAGCAGAAGCAGAGGAAGGAGGCAGAAGAAAAGCTAGCTAACGCAGAAATCCAGCTGAGCGCCACCATTCTGCAAAGCAATGATGAACGCATCGAGGCGAGCACCGCGAACGGAGCTGGCTCCGATGCGAGTGCAGAGACAGCCGAACCCGCCACGCCGGGAAGCAATGGCGGAAACGTCAGTGATAGTCACGAAGGGGATACCACTGACGCGGCCGGGGAAGAAAACAAAGCCAAGGGCAAGGATAAGAAAGGAGAGGAGGGCATTGTGACTTCGGGGGCAGATTTCGGCGGTGAGGGGGAAGGAAAGCGTCGAGTTGTCTTTGTTGGGGATTCCAACATGCGTAAAGTAGAGCCGGCGATAGCAGAGGGGATAGGGGCAGACGAACGAGTCCAGGTTAGCGCGCTTCCGGGAAAGCCGATTAGAGAGGTGATAGCGAAGGCCAAGGAACGCATGTGGAACACAATGGAGGAGAGACACCTAGTGGTGATAATGGGTGGAGTGATTGATGTACTGAACGGACGAGGAGCAGGAATCACAAAGCAAATAGCCAAAGGGGTCACCGACCTGCGGAATGTTTCAAAGGAAGTACAAATCGCGGTGTGCACGGTGCCAGAGGTTGAAAGGCAGGGTTATAAAATTGAAAGGGCAGTTCTTGCAGTAAACAGGGAAATTTGGACTCTAGCTAAAGCAATGAATTTTACGGTCATTGACATCAACCGAGAAGTGCACCGAGCAGGCCGTGAATGCGCTTTTGTGCGTGACGGGATACATTTTAGTGAAAGTGTAGCAACACCGGTCGGACGTCGATTCGCAGCACGAGCTGTAGCTTTTTTAGGCGGGCCCCAGGCAATCAGGAAGCAGGATTGAGTATTGAACATAGCGAAACACCAGTAAAGGGCAGAATTAGGCGACCAGGAGTCCGGAAAAGATGCAGAAAGGATAAGAATAGAGAAGGTAAAATTTGCTACATTAACCTGCAGGGTGGTCGTAATCAGGAAAAATGGCTGGAAATTCAAACGCAACTGAATGATGAAGCGATTAGCGTGTACGCCTTGACCGAAACGCATCTACGAGATTTGGAGCAGCCGCCTGTTATTGACAACTTTGTATGGGAAGGGTGCAACAGAATGACCGGGTCAAGGAAAAGCGGAGGCGTAGGCGTACTAATTAGGCGAGGTCTGAAGTGGCGAAGGGTAAACGAAACATGTAAAGAGCATTTATGGATTTGTAGTACATGGCAAGGTAAAAAGACGTGGCTGGGAGTAGCTTACCTATGGACAGGTAGTGATAGCAGGGAAAAAAATAAGGAATTGGTCGATTGCATTAGAAGCGATATTAATGAGTTCAGTAACTCGGGCCAGGTGATATTAGTGGGAGATATGAACGCGCACATGGACGATTTAGACGGATATACTGATTACAACGGCTCTCTAGTGCTGGATTTGTGTGATGAACAGAACCTTATAGTAGTTAACAGGGAGAATAAGTGTCATGGACAGGTAACGTGGCAATGTGGAAACAGGCAGTCATGTATCGACTACGCCTTAGTCTCAGAAATGGTCTACGAACAACTGGACCAAATGATAATAGATGAAAATGGAAAAAATAGCCTGGGAAGCGATCATAGACGTTTAGCATTAAAGTTTGGGCGAGATACCAGCGCAGAACATGAACCAATAGCCTCAGAGTTTTTAAAAATGAATGACGAGCAAATAACAGAGATCGCAAACAACATAGAGAAGAAAATTGAGGCTTTTCCTACAGCAGTCTGGGAATATAAGGAACTGGTGGAGGTTATGCAGCATGAAATAAGGCGGACACGGCAATGCAATTGTTGGATTGGAAAGAGGAAAGCACGTAAGTGGTGGAACAAGGAAATTAAACAAGCTATAGAAGAGCGTAAAGAGGCATCTAGGGTTCATCGAGAAGCCAAAAAGTTGGGATTACAAGAAGAAGAGGTGCTCCTTAGATGGAATACATACACAGAAAAGAAAAGGGTTGCGAGTGAGCTCGTGCAAGAGAAAATTAAATGCGCAAGTGAACGTTGGGTGCATAACATTCACAAAAGAGACAAAGGCGCCCCAAAAAGATTCTGGAACCATATAAAAGCACTCGGAGCTCCAAATAAAACTCGCAAACGGCTATAAGGGATGAAGACGGTAACATCTATGAAGGCGATGATGCGCTGCGGTACATCACAGACGTTATCAGGCATAACTTCGGTACGAGAAAAAGCGTAGTTCAGACAACAGATCCAGCAACAACAGAGAGGCCTGAGAGATCAAAATTCAGCATAGAAAGCTTTTATTGGAAAAAGACAGCAGTAAATGTCCCTAACAACACGGCAGCAGGACCCGATGAAATCCCAATACAGCTAATCAAAAACATCGGTCCAAAAAGCAAGGCACTGCTGACTAATGCCATAGAGCAAGTGATTAGAACAAAGAATATTCCCGTTGGATGGCGTGAAAGCAAGATGAATCTCATCTACAAAGGCAAAGGAGATAAGGATAAGACGCGCTCATACAGGCCAGTTACAGTAACGTCGGTGATATATAGAATGGCAATGCAAGCCATAAAATTAGAACTGTCGAAGTGGGTGGAGGAAAACGGTGTATTGGGGGAACTACAAAATGGGTTCAGGCCAGGCAGACGCTTAGAAGACAATATGTTTGTACTAACTCAGTGCATAGAGATCTCAGTAGCTCAGAAAAGACCTTTATGGATAGCATTCTAGATATTAAAGGAGCTTATGACAACGTAGACAGGGAATTGATGTGGGATAGTCTTCAATACGAAGGCATAGATGACGATTTCGTGGAGCTGCTGAGGGAGATATATCGAGACAACCAAGTACAAGTGGCATGGGAAGGCCGAAAAGGAAATGAAATGGTGGGAATTCAGCAAGGATGCCCTCTGTCCCCATTGTTGTTCACGCTTTACGTCAAGGGAATAGAAAGACGACTGGAAAACAGCGAATTAGGTTTTGATTTATCCTACATGCGTAATGGACAAATGGTGCAACAGAAGGTCCCTGGACTGATGTACGCAGACGACATTGTGCTACTAGCGGACAATAAAAAAGATTTACAGATACTTGCAAATATCTGTGGGAACGCAGCGACAAATCTAGGCCTTAAGTTTAGCACAGAGAAATCAGGGATTATGATCTTTAATGAACACACGAGTAACTTCGTGGTGTCAATTCAACAGCAAGCAATACCCATAGTGAAGCAATATAAGTACCTCGGCGTACACATAAACGAAGGAAAGAATTACTCAAGCAACCACAAAGATAATCTGAAAATAAAGGCGAAGCGGAATGTAGCATTAATGAAACACAGAGCACTCTGGGGCCACAATAAGTATGAGGTGGTGCGTGGAATCTGGAATGGAGTAATAGTGCCCGCGCTAACATTCGCAAATGCCATTATATGCTTAATATCGGATATATTGGCGGGTTTGGAAGTTAACCAAAGATCAGTAGGCCGGTTGGCTTTGGGAGCACACGGTAATACGACAAATGAGGCAGTGCATGGAGACATGGGTTGGGCCTCTTTTGAAGTCAGAGAAGCACAAAGCAAAATTAGTTTTGAAGAAAGGCTCAGGAACATGGATGAAAATAAATGGGCGGCTAAAGTGCACAAATATCTCTACATGAAAAGCGTGGACACAGAATGGAGGAAGAGGTCAAGGAAGTTGGCAACCAAGTACAGGATAATCGAAACTGTAAATAGACAACCAGGAGTCATCAGAAAGAAAGTGAGAGAAATAGAGACGGTGAATTGGATGCAAAGAATGGAAACGAAAACGACAATGGAGATTTACAAGAATGAGAAGAAAGAAATTAGAAGGGAAAATCTGTACGATAACACAAAGGGCAGTGCCTTGCTATTTGAGGCTCGAGCCGGTTGCCTAAGGACGAAAACATATCGGAACAAATATTCGGAACTACATGATACATGTGTATGCTGCAGTAAAGATCCAGAGACCACTCAGCACATCCTAATGGAATGCAACGGGATCCACCCAGCGAGAACCGTAGGTAACGTGCAACTCCCAGAAGCGCTTGGGTTTAAAGTGGAAGGAAACATAAACAGATCAGGCGTAGAGATCAGCAAGAGACGATTAGAGTACTGGTGGAAAAAAAGCAGGGAAAAGATGAATACGACCTGATCTCTTAAAATCATAGGCAGCGGTACAAGGTAAATTTTTGAAAAAGAAAAATAACGAGAGGTATACAAAAATGCTAGATAAAGAACATGTATAGTATACCTGAATAAATCAAGCAGGCTAGGTGACTATTTGTCGCCGCCCCGTTTCAAAGGGGATGCCAATAAATCATCATCATCATCATGGTGCCACACGTGCACTTCCCATTTCTGCTTGTTGTGTCTTCAAAAAAGTCTGGCCTCGATTGTACAACTTCATGTATTACCAATATGTTTTACAAAAAAGTCTAACCCCCATTGTATAACTTCATGTATTACCAAATGTGCAGCAGGCTGTCGCCTTCTGCCCAACTTTTATTAGTCAAAACGATATGAAGCAGACAGATTACGAAGCCAAGGAAACCACATGCGACACTGTTGCTTGTTTTAGCTGAAATGTAGAATTTCTAAAGGGAAATGATAGTGGGCAAAAAAACAACCCGCCGCCGTTTGGAGCGTTCGTTCTTTCATAGCGTGCAGCCTAAGCTCTTCGCGAATGCAACACGCCATTGACTTCAACAGCGTACTCTTGATACGAAGATCATTCGGAGAGGCTGCGCTGTTCAGTCTCATCTTTGTCTGTCCCATCAAATGGTCCTGACGTGACTTTTCTTGAGGTAGGTAATAGAAAATTCGCAACAATCTCTAAGGCGGCTGCCCTACCCAGGCGGTTTTTCAACCAAGAAAGTTCTCGTCCCTAGTCCTCGTTTCTTCCTGTAAGCGAGCTCCCGAAAAGCAGAAAGCACAAGTACAAAAGCTTTCCCAGAAGTCGGAGATGACAGGAGGTCATCATTGTTCCCTGCACACCATACCTTGACACTAAGAAAAAATTTGTTGTTGTCAAATATCCCTAGAAGGATGTGCGCGCTCTCGGGCTTGGTAAAGGCGAAGCTTTTGAATGGGAACAATACTTCTCTCTAATATACTCCGGTGCAGAGTAATTTCTTTCAAAAAACTTTTCTCGGGCATGCCCATATACAATTTTGAGAGTCGTTCTTTTGTGACCTTTGCGGTGCAAACTGCTCGACACGAGCAGCACAGATTGTCTTCTTTCCTTGTATTTCTACTCGGTGGTGTTCGGCACTGAACCACGCCTGTCAACTCGTGTGGTCCTAAAGAGAGATTCTGTGAATGCTCAGATTCCTACTTTTCAGAGGACTCACCCGCGCTTCCTTTCATTGCCTGATTGATGAATTACTCACCGAATACATAGATCCTGCAAGAAACCACTGTGACTGATCCACTTCCACATACCCATTATTGATGGAAGTAAAGGAATAAGGTACATTATATTCTTACAGCTGACGAAAATTCGTTTCCTTTCGGAGCTAGTGCAGAAGGAAGAGAAGTCGCCAGATGAGGTGACGGGAAAGTGTACATGTGGTTTGCCATAAGTTACATTGGCCATCTCGAGTCGCTCGTGATTCAGACTACACCACACACTTTGAAAGGGAGCGATGGCAATCTGCCGTCAGTGTATGCGCAATGCCTGCGTCACGTGTTCAAGCGTATTTAAGCGAACTACCAAGACATTTTTTTTCGTTTTTAACTGTGAACAAGTACCCCGTGTGGGAGTCGAAATGTCTTTTTCTATTAAATCCATCCTTTGGGCTGCGTTGCACCAGGGATGTCTTCCACCCTTCACACAATAAAGGATCTTATTGCAGCGCGAAACCATTTTCTTCGTCGCCACAGCAGCAGCACGCGAAGGCCTCCCCGACGGATGAAAACTTGCATCGTGGTTTTTTGCACGATCAGCAACACGTAGGCTCAGCAATCCTATCTATCAATATATATCAATCTACATATTACTACACCGTCTGCAGATTACCAGAGGTTTTCTAGAAAGACTACTACAGTGTGATCACTCAGTCCTAATGTGTTGAAATATATTTAATTATGACATAGGCTACACCATTATGCTAATACTTATTATGTTTATGCCAAATACTATTACTGTTGAAACATTGGAACCGATGCTGCGCGGGTTAGAACAAGGTTACTTTGTGTCTGAACGGAAGAGTGGATTTTTGCGTGGAACAACTCGTTCTAATAGGTCGCGGGATCAAATCCCGGCCGCGGGGGTCGCATCACGGCTGCGGTGAAATGCATGAAATACAAGAACACCAGTGGGCCGTGCATTGGGTGCGCGTTTAAGACCACCACGTGTTTCAAATTATTCCGCAGTGTCCACCCCCCCCCCCTCCCCTAAGGCGTGCCTCATGATCAGATCGCGGTTTTGGCACTTAAAACCTAAACATGTTTTTTTTTCTTAGTTTAACCCACCGGCTCTTTTAGAGTCGTCAACGGTTTAACTTTGGTATTGCTAATGAATTAAAACTTGGCAGAGTTGATCAGTTCTCTTCAGTTTTTCCCTGTTATTGAATTTCCTACATATCATTTTTATTGTCACGCGGTTCTTGACGTATCGCTTGCCCTGTTCACACACGTGTTCATATCAATTCATTTGCCATCAACAATGGTCTTAGAAAAGGGAAGTGCGTGCAGTCGGATGTGTTGGAATGGAGTGAACAGGGGCAAGCGACCTTGCCAATTTGCACGCAAAGGGCAATAAACGTGAACAATAAAAAGCAGCTGACAGAGACGCTAAGTGTGGCCCAGTGTATTGTTCGCTGCCTATACCAGACGAAACAGGCAACGCGATGCGTCAACCGCGACTAAAGGAACACGCGTGGTCGGAGGGGTCAAACCATACCACCTAGACTCCCAGTCGCGTTTTTTGCGGCAGCCACATGAGGAGCTTTTCCGATGTGGAAAAAGGTTTTTTCCCCTTTTCTTTCTTTTTTTTCCATGTATATGTGTTTTAATAGACGGCAACGAGCGGCCGCAGGGGATTTGAAGGCAGCTAAGCTGCTGATGTGGAAACAATCGCGATGTTCCCCCTCGCTCACCAACCTTTTTCAAATCTTCCCGAAACTAACCCCACCGGAACGGGAAGGGGCCATTGTGGCCGAGCACTTTGTATCACAACGTGCTGGTCGATGAGCGCGATCCTTCCCACTAGCGAGGTTGTCACATGTCATGATCATTGTTATGTGACCCTGCACATTTCCCAGCAGCTGTCACCTCTTTTCCCTGGTATGTTTCGAAGAATGGTTTCGACTCTGAGGTATCTTGTCAGCTTTTTTCGAAAACTGGGCAAATGACACGTCGAGAGTGGCAACATTTTAGGCAACTGCCTTTCTTTCTTGCCTCTTTCTTTTTTCGGGCAGTGTTTGGGACGATGTGCAGATATACGTAGAGACAGCACCGATTGTTAGCATGCCAGGTTACCAGTTCGCCCAAACAGGTCTCTGGCACGTGTTGTCTTTTTGTGACATGTCGGGATGTAACAGCGATGCTGTGCATATTCGGCTCTGCTGTTGTCTGCAATACCGTAGAACTCTTTATGCCTATAGAAGAGAGGGCACGTAAAGGAAAAGTCAGGAAGTGTACATTCCAACATATTAAATTGAACATATTTAGAAATAGCAAATAAGTAGCTCGAAACAAAATGATACTACAGCAAAGGAAGTATTTGCAAGTCGGTGGGGGTGGTCACATCAATTACCACAGTGCCTCCGCATCAGCAAAAAGCACGGATGTAAAAAAATGGCGATTCTTCAGCACTGATTCAATACTGATTCAATAAATCATAGAAAAAATCGGGATAATTAAACGTGTTACAGCGTAAAAGAAACAGTACAATGCATTTTTCATTAGTAGTTCTACTAGAGTGAGTTCCGATAGCACGGGTGTCCTCAATGGTAATAGTAGGCATTTCCATTTGATTGGCGCGGGCTGTGTCGTTTAGATAAATACTTCCAGAATTTAGGCGGTTGGCTTGTCGTAAACTTGCTCAAAATGCTGGAGAGAAAGCGTGATTGCAGTCATTACACTCAAAGCTTTCCTTTGAAGGCCGCTAACTGGCCTTGGTGCAATGACTGTTCCAAGTGTAATGGATGGTTGCTCACAGCCTTAGGTTTGTAGGTCAACTTCAGCATTTGCAGGCCATACAGGGGTGGTCCACCAGCACGTTAACTACGTGATCTTACGCCACTGCACACCCACACGACGCGGAGCTTGCATGAATAATTTTAAGAGAAAGTGCTTTCTGTAGGCTACAGCCATGCCAAGGCGGTGAAATAACGTTTCTGCGCTTCCCGGTATCTTCGCATACACACCGGATTCTATTACAGGAATAATGGCACATAAAATCGACCTTTTGGAATCTGGATCCAACTATGACGCAGATGATATCGCCGGAAGCTTTCGTAATGGGTTTCTGAGATCATTGCTAAAGAGCGGGGTGGTGCATTTTGCTCCCTGTTCACGTGCACGTTTAGCCAATTCGTCCGCTCGTTTATTACCAATCATGCCGATATGAGTGGAATGAAGGACTAGTTCCTGGTCAACCAAGTTATAGCCTCGAAAAAAGAAAATGTTAAAATCGCATGCTGACTTCCAGTGTCTTTGGTTAGGGTGGTATATCGCCGGATGCGTGGTTCCTACAAATGTATTAGAACACTAAATAGTGTTCCCCGATTTCGCGGAGTTATCAGTTTCTCTATTTCTATCTTCAGTTCCGCCTGAAAACAAAGCAATTGGCAGCAGCAGCTGCTATAAGTGTTGCTTGTTTCTCATTGTAAGAAGCAAAACTACAACGCACAACAGCGCGCAATGCCGTACGTCATGCCGCTTGAATAACCAAAGGACGGCCCGGTAAAGTGCGAAGCATCCTTAAACGCCACTTTAATTTGTACTTTTGCCTGCCCTATGCTCTGCCGCGTCATGGTTTGCCTTGTGCAGTGTTGACCAAGGGCCCTCGAAGTCGGCATGTTTTATTACATTGTGTTACGAGCGCTGAGCGAAGTTGAAAACGACGAAGTGCAATTTGCGGTCGTGTCACCAAACAAAGCAGTGAAAGAACCTATTTGCACTTTAAGACCGAACAGAACGAGCGAGTCTTCTTCGGTAGATCTGATTCGTAGCTGCGCTTTCCCATGAGTGGGTGGTCAAGTCAACACAGTCATTTAATATATATATATATATATATATATATATATATATATATATATATATATATATCCTTTCTATTCTACTTTCTTGGTCTTTGAGGAATGCAAGGAAAACGTCGGGTTGGGACGCGAAAAATACCAGGATACAGTGGCTGCAAGGGGTCGGAAGGTTGGTGATAGAAAATATAGAAGAAATTGGCACTTGAGCTAACGTACAGTCGACCATGTTAAACGCTGACTATGTGAGATGCTTTTTACTGAGGCGCAGGGCGTGTAGCAGCCATGTGCAGTTTTCTTTCTTTCTCCCTCCATGTTTGTAAATTGTTTTTCTTTTAAACGACTTAGTGCACAAGCGGATATCCCTTTTTCTCGGTACACACCACACTTCTCCTGCTTCAGAAATGTATTGTTCTCAGTCTCCGCCCCTAATTCTTTATGTGCCGGGAAACGATGAGTCGCTGGTTCCTTACAGGCAGATCACCACGTCACTGGTGCACGAACCAAATACTTGGCGCCGCTACCATTTGACAAAATTTAAGCATTTGCGTTTGGAGAAGATTGGAGTTCTTTCCGGTGCACATCTTCAGAGATGTACGTAAGTGCGCATGCAAAGAAGCGATAACACTTGTTCATCACTGAAGACATCTTGTGGGAATGAATGCACCCTCAAATAAACATTTTTCGCCATAATATTTGATATAGCGTGAGCGCACTATAGCCTTTCGCATCGCTAACTCGAAATCACTGATGAGGTTTCATCTCAAAACTTGACATATTCACGCATGGGACTAAATAATAAAGTGAAAAGAATTCTCGGATATGAGCTCCGTTGTGTTTTTCCCTGCACTGTACGCGGCACAACGACATTTAGTTTACTTCAAGAACGTTCGAGGCGCGTGATCATACGTGAGCATGTCGCTTCGGAGCGCTGCCGTCGTTATTAGAACGCTTACTAGAACGCTGCCGTACTGATGGTATCAGCACGGAAGTGCAAGTTCCAGTGCGTGTTCCGCACCCGCGTTTCTGAATGCATAGAAAGTGCACTGCATCGTGGAAGGGTGTTCGCCTTATTAGAGAGCTTTAGGTTAGTGAACGTAAGCGGTGTGCGTATACGGCAAATAGAGGCTGCTGCACTGCGCATGCCCAGAAGCCAATGGGTGATTTGGGCAGCCGGCTCGGAAGAAACGTTAGTGCGAAAGATGTCTCATTACTACCGCCGTAAAAGAGAGTTTCCGGGAAGCGAGCTCAGACAAAGGTAGCCAAGGCATGCATGCTCATGTTTAACTTCATACTGATGCCACGTGGGCACCCAGGCGAATAAAAAAAATGGCATGCTTTCAGAAAGTAACAATAGCTGTCGAAACACGTCAACGTCGCCCCATTCTTCATTTTTGTGACCGCATTCCTCCTCTGGGAAGTGAAGAGGACGACCGGCCGATCACAGCGAGTCCGCTAAGAATTCAGTACCACAGCGAATATGTCGTACAAGACACGAAAATTTCTAACCGGGTAGAATGCTTCGTCTCGGCTTTAATCGCAACCTATGCATGTACATTGTGCCAATCTAACGCTCTCTATTACTACGGTACGCTCAACGTCATTTTCGTTTTTTCTCGTTTTGATCCCAGTAGCGGTACCCAACATAAATAGTGGCACGGCCGGGTCAAGGCCGTAAAACGGCCTGAACCCTGTAAGATAACCAAGCACTTTATTACGAGGAGCATGTAATACGAAGGCAGCAACGCAGGCACGACGAATTACAACAGAACGCAAACCTGACGCTAAATATTTGTGGTAAAAGAGAAAAAGGCTTGTTTTGCGCACTAGAGAAAGGAGTAAGACGAGCAATGTAAGATTGGAATGTGGGCAGGGCGCATTTGTGGCAGGATTCCTTTTGTACCGCGTAGAAAAGACAAGTGATGTTGCCGCACCCTTCTCTAAGCCTCCTTACCCATGACATCCCCCTTGCACCATCAACTGCAGACATGCACGGTGTAGGTTGTCCTTCATACTTTTCATTCACTACGGAGTCACTTCCCCTCTTTGGTGACTCATAAAGGCTTCGTTGCTCCCAACAGATCCAAACACGTGACCCTTTCCCACTCTCGCATCCTTCCCCGCAACACGTTGCAGCCAATAGAACAGCTCGTATCGTGTGCTCTCCCTCTTTTCTCTCGCAAGCAGGACGGCCGTGTTGAACTGAGTCAGAACCTTCCTCGGGTATAAAATTGGCCTCGAAAACATCGGCAGCATTATTCGACCCAGCACTTCCAAGTGAGTTCATCGCTCCTCGCAACATCGCCGGCACTGCACATCGCCGACATCCTTGATCCACGTCGTCGAAGTCATCACCGTGACTACCAGCGGTTTCCCGGCCGAACGTTCACCGAAAGCCGTGAGTTCTGCCGTCGTTCGGTCGATACCTTCGCCATGGGAGATACCGTCGTTCTGCCGTCGTTCCGAGATACCTTCGCCAAGTTTTACTTCACCGAATGCACTTTGACGGCTCCAGAGGCTGCCACGTGCGGTGATGTGGCGACCCCCACGGAGATGCAAAGTGACGCCGGTCAGACTATGAAGCCGTGCTTGTCGCCGCACCACGTGGACTCTTTGAAACGCGGCCCGACCCCGTACCTCCTGAGCGGGTTCGGCTGCTCCTTTCGGTACGGCCGGCCCATCCTCTTCGCGAAGCCGCTACCGAGCGGTCGCGTCTGCGCAGACTGCAGGGTTGTTGTTCCAGCCAGGGCCCTGCTGCTTCCATGCGGCCACATTCTGTGCGAGTTATGCCGCGACATGTGCTTCCTCAACACGAGAGGGCTAGCCCGGTACCAGGACGCCAGTGACGAAGGCCGGCCCCGGAGCGCTGCGTGTCCCCAGGACGGCGCCCCATTCGTTGAGGCCGACCTCCAGGTCCTGACCTTTCGCCTAAAGGACGTGCACAGAGAGCTTGTGTTTTGCGTCCATGCAGAGTTTGGATGTCCGTACAAAGGAGAGCTACGCCACCTCGGGAAGCACTACAACTTCGCCTGCCGCTACCACCCCAACACCTGCAGGCTCTGCGGAAAGAGCGACATCCCGGCGTGCGACATCCAAAATCATGTCTCCTACTGCGCGGGACGGTAGACGTGCTGGGCTCGACAGCAGAGGTGCCTCTACTAAAAAATAGTGATACTGTGACCAAGAGCCGTGCCTAATAAGCATCCTTGTAGTTTAACTACTACTGAGCAAACTATCAATAAAGGCGAACGATTTTATTGCGATAGCAATTATATGGACACTTCAACCGGATTTCTGCCGTCGGCGTCGCCGTGAGGTTCCGTATAGATAAAATCTTCGCCGCGCGCCGTATGCCCCAGCGGAAGCGTGCGGGCACGCGCGCTATCACGGAGAGCGAACGCACTCAATCTCCCACGCGCAAGCAAGGAAGCGCAAAGCCAGCGCGGGAAGGAGCAGGGGGGGGGGGGGGGCACTTCTCTGCCAACAACCGCGCTCGTCGCTCGTCCGCACAGTCTCTTATCTCTCCCACGCGCAAGCAAGGAAGCGGTAAGCCAGCGCCGGAAGGAGCGGGGGGGGGGGGGGGGCGCACTTCTACGCTGCCAACAACCGCGATCGTCGCTCGCTCGCACCGTCTCTTATCTCCACACGGCTCTGACCTTTATGTGCTCAGTTTCCGTTGAAGCGATAGACCGCACGTACGTTCGCCGCTGCGGCGTATCCGCTTGCTGCCAGAGTTTTGACGGTCGTTGTCTGCAGTCATTCAGTGTGATCTATTCATGTTTGTTTGTGCGCGCTCACACCACGCTTGTTCATTCAGTTAGTAATAGTCGGGCCACATTTTCCAACGCACGCTACACATGCAATGCTGCCCGGATCGCCAGTGCAGCGCTACAGATGTGTCCCTTCGCACGCGCTGCCCACGGGAAGCGCTTCTCATCAACACCACCGTTTCACACGCGCCTTCTCGTGGTCATCGAGTGTCTCGTCATGTCGGTCTACTTACGCCGCAGCACACCTCCTTACTTAATCAGCTCATGTTTACTACAATTCATATTGCTACCAAAGCCGCTCACCTTACTTCGTATGACATTGCTGTGTTGCTATCGCATTCATTGCTTCGCCCTTAGGGCGAAACTGTGACATTTTTTTGTCATACCATGTCTCTCGAGTGATGGCGCGCATGGTGGTCGGCTACCGACGGCCTGACCACGTACATGCCGTGAACTTTTTATGAAGGAATCGTCACAGCAAAGCAAGCTGTTTTACACGGGAGCGTGTAGCCCCCAGTTTGAACATTTGAGATGCGGGTGTATGAAGCTCGGCGATAAAAGGCGGCACAGCGCCATGAGGTTAGTGGCGCAGCTGTCACGGCACATGATGGATGACCCTGATAAGAATAGGCAAGCGACGCTAACAGCGTGGAGCGGGTGGTTTCAGCGCCCGGCATAACTCGGCGCTCTGAAAGGTACGTGATCAGTTCTGTATCGGCGCTTGGAAAGAGCGGATTTCTATGGAATTAGATGTGACATAAAATGGTAATTTAATAATGTATGTAATTGTGCTGTCTTGAAGGGAATAAGATACTTAATTGGATAAAATTGAGAGCAGAAATGACAGAAATTACGCTTGCGCCAAATACGAGTTTTCTTCGCGAAACGAGGGTCGCTTTTTAAAATCGGTCTTTATTTTCAGGTATGCCATTCTTAGCCCACAAATACGTCTAACTTCAAATAGGTTCCAGTCAAATCGTATCGCATTATGTGACTATGGCGCGTAACTAACTTTTTTTTTTTTGCTGGTCTGGCTGTATAATTTTCAACAACGTAGCTTCTCCGGGGTCCTTCCCTCGAAAGCATTTCCTTAAAAAAAAAACGGTTCTTCAAAGGCATCTAAAGAAATGCCTAATGCGCCTTGACTCTCTGCCATCACAAGCGCAGTTAGTAGGTGTATCGCTTTTTATAGGTGAAGTGAAAATTATTTTCCTAATATAGACAAGCTATTATAACCGTCATTTCAGGACTACAGTCCGCGACGGCCAGTATGGGTCTAAAACGGAATATTTTTATATAGTCCGCACCTCCGGCGATGGACCCCTGGCAGCCTAGCCCCGGGCACCAACAGCCTTAACCGCTGGACAAATAAAGTTTATTCATCCTCCTTCTGCATAGCAGGGTGTCGGAACGACATGGTTCTCGTTCTTGTTTTAGTTTGGTACCACTGAAAAAAAATTACCCGTAACGATTCATAACGGTTTTGGTTCGCATGCAAAAATTTTCGAAGCAAAGTAGCCATAAAAGCATCGTATTATTTTTCTCAAGAAGAAAACTCTGAGATCATGTTCAGTGCCTTGAGCGAAGGTACTGAGCATGATCTCAGAAGCATCACGTCATCGAGTGTACTCTCCATAGTTCGAAACCTCTGGTCCGATAAAACAAACACAAAAGAAAGGTAAAGCTTTGGTAACGAAGCGTTGTACCCGTAGGTAACGAAATGGTAATCCACCATGCAGATTTGCTAGTGCACCAAGTGGCAGGCTTAGACTAGTGGTGCGCTCGGCCGGCTATCGCCCGCACTATGCCTGCCGGGATACGCGTTTATGCGGACCCCTGAGATACGTGCTAAATCTGACGTTGTCTGACATCGGTTCTTTCGGATTGCTGACTTTCCCCTTGAACCGAAAACTGATCAAAAATATTTCGGTTTCACTCCGAAACAAAATAATAAACGACGTTTCGGTTACGTTTTCGTTCCAGTAAAAAATATCGTTTTATTTCGTTTTTGTTTTCCTTCCGTTCCGACACACAGCTTTATAGTCTGTAGGGACGAAGCAGTATATAGTAAAGAACCAAATCTGCTATTATCAAATAGTGTAAGTCAGGGCGCTGTTTTAGGCTACATATATAGTAGTAATCAATCATAAAACCTGTGAAAATCACTCTCGTCGGTGCTGCCAGAAGAACGAAACGAGGTTTCACGCTATCCTCATAAGTATAAGCACGCAAAATCAGCCACTTCACCTACCGCGAGCAGCATTCGCTTGCATATCACAAGCTGCCAATAGGGGCTGCAAATATTGGTCTTCGCAGCGACGATCACTGCGCAGCTGATTTCTCTGTATTTTTTTTTCTTTTTTGTGCGGCGAAAAATTTTCAGGCGCAGTGTGAACTTGTTTTCTTCACGTGTGCTTCCGACCTTAAGGTGAAGATATCACGACCGCCCTTGCGACACATCCGTGTTAAGCAGAAAAGCCACTCCTCTTGAATGCAGGATACGGCGCCACTCAGCTGCCGAGTGTGCTTGCTCCTTCATTCCGCGAAGCCCAGGTGGCGCGGCGGGCGGCAGCGCAGGCCATAGAAACTCTATGGTGCATGCGCAGACGTGAAGTTGGCTTTACCTCAAAAGGGTGCTTTTTGCGCATGTGACCAGATTTGGCGAATAGGAGCGCGAGCGGCGCGTTCCATCAGATGCACAACTCTGCTCCACAAGGGGAGTATACGTATACAGTAACTTTATTTTTGGGTCCTAACACAAAAAGCAGTGCTGCTATTTGATGCTCGCGCCGGTTGTCTAAGGGCAAAAACATACCGAAGCAAATATTCGGAACTAGATGAGGCATGTGTATGCTCTCTCAAAAATACGGCGGCCACTCAGCACATCTTAATGGTATACGAAGGGATTCACTCAGTGAGAACAGAAGGTAACGTACACCCTCAAGAAGCGCATGTGTTTAAAGTGCACGGAAGCATCAACCATTCAGCTGTCGAGATAAGCAAGAGACGTTTAGTGTATTCACTCAGTGAGAACGATGTATATGGTGCAGTAATATAGGCAGCGGCACAAGGTAAATTTCGAACGCAAAAAAAAAACTATTAAGGAGATGTATTCAAAAATGCTAGATAAAACATATGTATAGCATACCTGTTTAAATCAAGCAGGCTAGGTGACTATTTGTCACCGCCCCGTGTCAAAGGGGATGCCATCAAGTAATCATCATCATCCGCATGGGACGATGCGGACGATGACGAAATTATCCTATTAGGTGACATGAATGCCCATATAACGGACACGTGGTTATACCGACAACGAGAAGGTAATGCTAATATCTGCGAGCAACGTAACCTCGTTATACTGAATACGGAGCCCAAACGTGATGGGCAGGTAACATTGGAAGCTGGAAATTGGCACTTGACCAGGGATTACTGTCTTATGACAAAGGGGATTTCTGATAAGTTGAGAAAAATGCTCATTGACGAGGAAGGGTATAGCAGCATATATAAGGAGTGACCATAAACGTATCAATTTCAAAATGGGATATGTAGTTTTGAAAGACAGCCAGGAGCAAAGAATGGCCAGTACAAATTTGAACGCTAAACAAATAACAAATATAGTCACAGCAGGCGAGGAAGAACTTGGCAAATGGCCAAACAAGAAGTGGGAAATTAGTGAGCTTCTAAGCGTACCACCGAGATAAATAAGGAAATAAAATCAACATGTTCTTGAGAGATTTCACCTGGAAGAAAGCTGAAGAGGAAATTCCAAGAGGTTACACAAGGTTACCGCTGGGCTCAATAATGAACTAGGACCAAAAAGTAAGGAAGCTCTGTCGAAAGCAGTAGAAAAAAACGTTTGCTAGATAGGCGAATACCAAAGAGTTGGCGACAAAGTGAGAATTTATATTTATAAAGGCAAGTGGGAAAAATATATAATTTACGCATACAAACCGTTGAGCATTACATCGGTAATATATAAGTTAGCAATGTAGCCGATTAAATTGAAACTGCAAGCATGGGCAGAACATATTGGCATATTGTGGGGACTTCGGAATGGCTTCAAATCGGTAGGCATCTGGATAATAACTTATTTGTTCTCACTTCAGTGTACTGAAATATCCGGAGAAAAAAGGTGACCATTACATGTGGCTCTTTTAGTCATTGCCGGAGTGTATGACAACGTTAACCGTAACATTTTATGGGATATTCGGAATGGAGAAGGCTTAGTCAACGACTGTATACAGTTCTTGAGGGAGATTTATTTCAATAAGGGTGAGTCGACGTTGAAATGAAATGAAACAAGCTGTGTGCAAGGTATTAACGAAATTCTTTTTATTTGAAAGGCCCATGTCTGCCATTATGTATGGAATATAGCATCGTTCAAATCCTAACCTAACCAAGCGTACTCCGAACCTAGAAAAAAGTTTCCATTGTAGCCTCGTGCTGCGTTTGGGTGTATTGTTCACTTCATGAGACATATCTGCCTGCTTTTGTTGCTGCGTTAGTGTCAGCTGTTTCTGTTCAAATAAAATGCGACGCATGAGTTGTGTTTATTCGTATCTCTCAGCGCCCTCTTCTTTCATTTCCTACAGGAACCCCTTGGCGAGAGAGAGAGAGGCTCTTTATTGAAAAACATATATTTTTGCCGGCGCGTACACAGCTGCTGGCATCCTACTTTGTCTTGTTACGATTCCCTTGGGGCTGGGATGCCCGAATCACGTGTATAGTGAATTCCGATTCACGTTGAGCGACCATATTCAGACCACATGCAGGCGCATGGTGATCAGCATGCCTAACGATCTCGCTCGCCAACATGAATAGACGTGTCAGTCGCGAGGGTCAGAGACAAAACCTGTCGTCCAGCCCTCAACCTTTGTTCCACCGCAGAGGACGTTCACCCGGCTCCGGCCTCCTACCATTTATGCTAACCTTGCTTCCCCACCAAGGACGTTCACCCTGCTCCGTTTTCCTACCATTTATGCTAACCTATGGATTGCACTAGCCTGCAGTAGCGGAGAAGAAGGAAGAAAGTGCCCGGATGTAGGAGTGTAAAAGAAGGCCAGCCAGCAGCCACGTGGAGAACATATTTTGCTTTGCCCTTGCGTGCTGGTGCATGCACGCTGAACTTTTCTTGTATGCTTTCCTTGGAGTCTGTTATTTGTTCTTACGTCGCCTCGTCTTCCCTGCCGCACCCTCTCCGATGGTCAACCTGGTTCGAGGTCCAAGCAGACGCTGTTCAATAGTACCCCCGAACCTCGGCCCGTAACAGTATAGAGATGTGGAATGGGATTAAAAGATTCCAGAGGAGAATGAAAAAGAGAGAGAATAAAAATAAATATGAAATGCGCAAGTGGACCTGATGGCGGGTAAATTTAGGCTTTTTTATATGAAATGGTTAATCTTTAAAGGTTTCCGATTAAAGCGATTTCTGACAGGAACAATAAATGCAGAACCCGGCGCTCTTTTGAAGGGCCTGGCATTGGAAATGTCTTTCTATATGGCTTGGTGCAATCGATAAGCGGAGTCAGGTTCTTTTTCTTTGGGTTTAGCGTGTCTTGTACTACACTCCCGACTTTGCGCCCTCTCGATCGTAAAGAGCTATATACTTCACATCGGTTCGTACGTATAGCGCTTGTGAGCAAGCGGTGGTTGGGTAACCTCCTTTATGGTGACTGTCACGTGATTCCGTGTTTATCTACGCCATATAACAGCCGATGTGCAACAAATACGAGACATGCAAACTTCGTCAACGCGCCTGTCAATCTAGCGAGAGCCGAAGCGTGCAAAGGCTGGCCTGGATGATAGAGGCGGGGAGGAACGCGTTGGCGGCACTACGGCCGCTGCTGGACCAACAACAGCACTCGATTTAGAACTGCCTTTATTTCACAAGTGTGCTGAATCGGTCGTTGCTGTTTTTCTCGATTGAATTTGATCGGCGACTGCAACGTGCGGAGAACACGAGAAACTTCCTTTTACAATAACGAGAGGGTATCCTGTCATACTTCTGTCGCTGCTTTGCCCATCCAAATTTTTGCCGACATTGATCTGTCTCTCAACTAATAATCTATGTTCTTTTGTACCGAACTTGCAACTATTGATAATTTCTTGCTCTCCTGCCACCGATCCTCCTACTTTTTATTTGAAACATAGAGAAGTTATCACGCCTTGACTGGAACACAAATTCGTACTGCTGGCGGGCATATCGTAACACCGTTGGGCATGTGTACGGTCATAGTACGAATTCGTGGGTCTACGTTTCCCGCCAGTTGCCTTATACTCCTCGATTTTTCTCGGGACTTCATCTTCCGCGTCGACTTTCTGCGAGAGTATGATGCCATTATCAACCTCCGGGAGCGCACATTGACTTTTTTTGACAGAAGGAGCAGCGAACAGCTGCGAGAATTGCCGACACTGTAAAAAATTTCCGTCAATAGACGGAGGATTTCCGTCATTATACGGAAAAATTGCAGTAAGAATACGGAAAATATCTAATTTTCAGAAATACAGCAAAATTTCCGTTAAAATACGGAAAGTGCTCCCCGTTTTAAGTTTTACGGACATTTTCCGTAATAAACACGGAAAAATTGCACTAAGAATACGGAAAATATCTCATTTTCAGAAATACAGCAAAATTTCCGTTAAAATACGGAAAGTGCTCCCCGTTTTAAGCTTTACGGTCATTTTTCCGTAATAATACGGTGACTACACTGTTCTGTACGAAACAGACAGAATTCCGTATTTTTGTTATGCGATCATCCGTATTCTTGCAAGGAAAACTAGACACGCTGTCTGCGTGAACGCTTGTACTCACAAAGTTTCCTCTAAGAATATTTTATTGCAAGGCAAATGGCGCCTGTGTTTGTACTGACGTTTATTTGGTGTCAGCACTATATATAATATATATATATATATATATATATATATATATATATATATATATATAAAGTTTTAGTGAACGAAGAGCGGTGGCCATACATGACAACGTAAACAAACCTGCGCCGTTCAGGTGCTGGTGCATTGGCAATTACATTGGTGCGCTATGCAAAAATTGTGCGCACTCTAAATCAGTACCGAAACGCAGTATAATGACCACGATTGCGTTTACATTTAACAAGAAATGGCCGCGAAGAGAACTGGCGGCCTATAAATCCAAGTACTGCGGCTATAGATGAAATTTTATACGGAGAGAAAGAATTAACTCAGGAGTGGAAGGGTTTTACTGATCTGTACAGTATTTGGTTTCAATCGCCCCATAGTATTTGCAAAATATCTCATCTCTGTCAACTGCCATTCATTGACACACCCCCATCACGCATATTCTGCACTGTTCAATTGTTGACAGTGTTGTCAATTTTTGTGGTAAGATGTAATCGCACGCATTTATTCTTATTTATTTATTTAGATACCCTAAGGGCCCACAGGGGCATTACATAGGGGGAGGGGGGGACATAAAGCAGAACACAATTTTCACAAATGAAGGAGCATCGCAGATGGTAAATACAGCACTTTGGGGTACAGCAAGTCGTGAAACATATTAACAAGGTACATATTCTTACAAAATTCACACTCAACGAAGCAAGAACAAAATAGCGAAAGCGAATAAGTGCTCTGGGAGAGAAAAATGTTACTAAAAGTGCTAGGATTGTAAATACGTTAGTAATGCTGAATAAAATAAGGAAGACTGTGTGTTATCGTGGCAATTCTGGAGGGTAACTGATTCCATTCTTTTATTGATAAGGTTAACGGCGAATTGTTGGACTTTTCCGTCCGGGTAAAGATATGGTTAACTTTGTAGGCATGATCGATGCGATGTGAAGTATGAGGTGACGGTTAAATGTGTGACCGGGCAAATGATGTGTTGCTGTGATACAGTGTGTGAAAAAAGCATAATCTCGCGAATTTTCTGCGCATTGCAAGTGGCATGTTGAGTGTTTGCTTCAAAGATGAAACTCTTTGAAATCGGGAGTAGGATGACGTGATGAATCGCGCTGCTTTATTCTGGACGGCTTCGAGTAGATTGGTAAGGGCGATCTGGTAGGGATGCCAAATGACTGATGCATATTCCAGGGAGGGACGAACGAAGAAAGTGTACGCGTGAAGCCTGGTGTCCCTGTCGGCCAGATGCAAGCGTCGCTTCAGAAAGCCAAATTTCTTTTGCGCTTTAGTTGTGATATATTTTATATGGTCATATTTGGTCAGTCCATGTTAAGCTAGAATTTATGTAGACACCGGGGTATTTAGCCGAG